>NW_024756871.1:552500-707500 GCF_018991925.1 Homarus americanus
CTTGCATGCAGGCACGAGGGAGAAGGAGGGGGAGGAGGGTGATTGCCGGTAACAAAACACAAGTAAAGGGTGTGTGATCTCGCGGGGGGGGAGGAGTAGGGGGAGTGGTGGGGGGGACCTCCTGCATTCATCATACTGTTACTCATTGACCCTGTTACTTTTACCCGTTATTACGTTATTCCTTCTCATTGTTACTGTTTCCCGTTAGACCGTTACTCTCTCCCGTTATCACCCACCCTCGTCCTACGTTACTTCCCCTGGTGTTACTTTCTCCCGTTACGAAAGCCCCGTTTCTGTTATTATTACTCGATACTTCTATTCCTTATTTATCAGTGTTCCGTTTTCATTGCTTCTCGTTATTTTCGTTACCTATTATCATCATCATCACTATTTCTTACTCACTAATGTTTATCATCGAGTCTGTTATTCTACCTTCACTTGCTAAGGTTGCATTCGTTACCTATTACATATTTAACATTATCTAAGTCCACTATTCATGTTATTAACTTTCTTCATACATATTCATTATTAATGTAATTTAACATGTGATTTATCTCAAGAATAATAATGGGTGTTAAATATAATAAATACCTATGTAATTTAATGTGATTTTAACCATGTCAAATTAGTATCGTTCCGTTACGTCAAACATTAACAAAAGGGATTATTTTAGTCCTATTATTACGTTATTAAAAATCACACCTACGTTATTAAGTAATTTATCCTCATAATAACGTTAATCAAATATAATCTCAAGGTAATTAATGGTTATTTTTTGGTAATTGGTAATGATTCATGTAGTCATGTTATTTATTACATTATTAAAAGTAGCTTATACATCATCAAATAATTAATAGTCATAATAACCGTAATTAGATATATAATTACATAAGCTTTATTAACTTCCCGTAAGTTTGTGTCGTTATTAACTAGAATAATACTCGTAATCGCGTTATTAATTCACTAAAAATTACTGATACTTAACAACAGTCGTTATTTCCTGTTGATAAAAGATTAAATCACGTTATTAGTATACGTTATTAAACTCGTATTAGTCCAGTGTTTCTGTTACACCTGTCTGTACTACGTCATTAAGGCGTTACTAAGGTGTCATATCCCCATAGTTACCTCGTGACGGTAGTGTAATGGTGTGTGTCCGTCCCCCTCACACACACACACACACACACACACACACACACACACACACACACACACACACACACACACACACCTGCATGGCGTGAAAATTAAAATAATGAAGCGACGAGACTTAACGATTACAAGAGTCAGTCTGGTGGTGGCGTCACTGCCTTCGTTTCAACCCAAGACACGCTTCCTACTGTCTGTCTCTCTGCATCTCATACCCAGCAGTTGAAGGCCCCTGTGGTTCTGACGGACTCATAATATCTTTACATATTTTAAAAAATATTTTCCTCACTTAAAATATCTAAATTATTATAACATTTTACAGCTTTTTGTTACGATTTTTTTTAATGACTCAAAATTTTAATTAGTGACAGTAGCTCAGGTGAGTGTATAGTTATGAGATAAATAATAATTATTTTACTCTCGTGTTCAAGTGTTCACCAACATATTTTGACATTTGACCTAAGTTTCATTAATCTTTAGCCTGAGAGAGAGAGGGAGAGACGGAGGATCAATAGAGGAGCACCCAGGCACCACGTTACACACATAATCACTGAGGATGTCACCTGCTGGTCGTCTCCCGGGAGGTCGATTGTCTGGGTCAGGTCACAAGGCCCCGGATTAATTAAACTGATGACTTAAGTGTCCTTCATCTTTTGAATTTAAAACAATTTACAATATAACTTGAGGAAATTTTGTTTTTGCTTAATATATACGCGAAATTTTGGCTTCGTTTTGTCAGCTCAGGTGCACGTCTTTACTGATGGATGCTTTTTGCGTGAGGGAGATTTTATCATGTGTATTTCAACACAGTTAATAATACTTCTTTTTTTATTCTGGTTACCATTTTTTCTTATATACATCCTCAGGTATTCAGGACAGAGGAAAACACACACACACACACACACACACACACACACACACACAAACGTACGGCGTGGGTAAAAATCACGTTTTCCTAATTAATGTAACACCAGCAATAACTCCCACCCAGCTATGTTCCTTCACGTCCTGGCCAGGTAAGAATAATTCTGTTTACACTACGACAAAACACCTGGTCGGGAAACTCGGGAAAATATTTCACGTTTTTTACTGTCACATTATTACCGGCGCGCATAAATGAATATGTAAATAAATATATACATATCTTATTATCTTATTAATTAACACGATGTAACTATGTGTAGATACAAATAAACATGAATATAATACATATTTTCGTATACATAAAACACTACAACAAGTAAAGGTACCTAACTTACACTCAACAGTCCCTCTCGCTCACACACACACACACACACACACACACACACACACACACACTATCAACACAGTTACAGTGATGTCTCCTCAACGCCTGATCAGAGTACAAACGCCACACAATGAGTCACATTACAATCTCTCAACGCGTTACTGTGATTAATTACACATAACAGCCAATTGAATATATAACCTTTACTAATGTGTTGAATCTTCCATGACCGATTCAGGGCGCAGAGACCAGCCACACAGACCTAAGATGACAATGGCATACTGAGTGACCTACCTGTGTGTGTGTGTGTGTGTGTGTGTGTGTGTGTGTGTGTGTGTGTGTGTGTGTGTGTGTGTTTCCTCCTGACTTGTAACAGATAATACACTTATGCTTGTCAGTAATAATCCAATTTATACTTGTAACATATAATCGTGCCTGTAACAGATCATCCACCCATCATTACGCCTTCATAAACACCCACCTGAAAACAAACACACACACACACACACACACACACACACACACCTAGAACAACTCTGTAGCGGCAAATCAAGTCTTGTGTTGTAAACTGGTTCCCTTCATTTTTATTTCTAATCGTTACTTACGCTTAGGAATAATATTACATTAATGATTGATGTGTGTGAAGATGTTTGGATGAGTTTGTTTTCTGTTTTTTTTTTATCATATTCAATCTATCATATTTTATGCTTCATGTTTATTCAATATATCATTCAATTACCACACTATTTTTTCTTTTTAGTATTGGGTTACTTATTCATTGATCTAATTCACTTTCAATGATTTTTTTATTTGTTTATACATAATCGTGTTTTAGTCTGCTTGATCGTCGTCTTCGTGTTACTGTTATATGTTATTCGTATCTTTATCTATTCTCTACATTTCTTCGTCTACGACTTTCTCAATTCGTCTACTTTCTATAAACAGTTTTTCTTCAATTTTATAATCCTACAATTAATCGTGTTGGAGTCACTTTAATTGTAATTAGTCTGATTTACCTTAAGGATACGATAGGATAGGATAGGATAGGTTTATATTTCCACGTATTTATCCCAAGAGGTTAGGTTAGGTTAGGTTTATTTCCACCACACTTATTTATCACAAGCGGTTAGGTTAGGCTAAGTTTTTATCCACTCTTATTTATCTCAAGTAGTTAGGGACAGGTTCTGCCTCACACTGGTCCGCCAGACGTCTTGCATGACTTCAACGCTCATTAAAGAATCACCACGAAGTCCGGAGCACCAATTAACTGCGTTTCGAGAACTTAAAACACTTCACCAGCAAATTACAAAGCGGTGCCGGCGTGGTGCTTTCGGTACAAGGTAAATGGTAATGCAACCTGTCCTTACACCTGTCCTTAAACCTATTATTACACCTGTCCCTCCACCAATTATTACAGCTGTCCTTACACCTGTCCATACACCTATTACACCTATGACTACACCTGTCCACACACCTATGACTACAACTGTCCCTACACCTATTATTACACCTATCTCTACACCTGTCCTTACACCTGTCCACACACCTATTATTACACCTGTCCATACACCTATCCCTACACCTATCCTTACACCTGTCCATACACCTATTATTACACCTGTCTTAGTTGTTAAGTACATTAAAGACATAACGTTACACAATTAACCTGTCGTGAGGAAATTGTTCTTAAGTTAGCAGCAAAAAGTCCATTAAAGATTATGCAAACAGAAGTGTACATAATTAACCTGTCCTTGTTGATATAGGTATTGGTGTGAAGAAGTAGTATAGTAATAATAACAAGTCAAGGTTAAACTAATCACGAAATTGTACACAGGTAATATATTCTCAGCCAGGTAAGTCAAATAATAGAATTAGTGTAATGAGTGCCTTTAAGGGTCACACTTACCCGGATGTACTTTGCATATTACAACCACTACATTATATAAGACAAAGAAAATATCTAATTGGTATATAATTAATATTTATGTCATGGTGCAATTAAGTCACCTGAACGAGGTAAATTAAGGTACATAACTGATTTACTTTAGACAACTTACAGAATAGTAATTAGTTTGTTAACGTCATTAGAAATAGTTCAATTATTGTACTCATTATTACAGTATAATTACAGAATTACCGTGTGTCGTTCAGCTTCAAATGGCTGTTCATACACTGTTTACATACTGTATTTGTATTTATTTAATTGCCCTGTGGACGAGCCGATACACACACACACACACACACACACACACACACACACACACACACACACTACATTCCTCCCCTCTCTTCTGAAACGAGAGTCTGAAAAAAAATCACCTCAAATCCGAGTTACAACAAAGACCCACTCACTAGAACGGGTCATCCTCCCCGCGGGGTATATCAACACAACAAACAAACAAAAAAACAAACAGGACAAAAAAAAAGAAAGCACTGTCCTCCCGAATTTTAAACTTATAAAAGGTGGGGAGAGAAAAGAGAGGATCAAAAGAGAGAAGAAAGAGAAGAAAAAATGATTGAGAAACTGAAATGACGACAATTTAAATAATAATAATAATAATAATAGTAATAATAATAATAATAATAATAATAATAATAATAATATAATAAGAGTAATATCAACAGTAATAATAATAATAATAATAATAATATTAATTTCGGGTGCCACGGCTTACCCCTGACTCCTTTCCACTCACTATACAGAGGCTGTCATAACGTGTCTATGCCAGATTCCATGGTTCTGATTGGTAGAAATAGGAGGGAACTGTGAGTTAATGAAGATATCAGGAATGTCTTGCTTACCATGTTACAATACAGCACACGCTTACACGACATAATGAAAGCAGAGATGAAAGAAAGGTATCTTTATCTAGTTTATAAGAAGGAAGAAGTATAGACGTAAATAAAGGCATCACCGAAAAATACACAACGCCGAGAGAGAGAGAGAGAGAGAGAGAGAGAGAGAGAGAGAGAGTAACAAAAAATATACGGGTCACTCAAAAACAAGTAGAGTAACAAAAAATATACGGGTCACTCAAAAACAAGTAAGACACATAAAAACACACACATACATTACATATACACACCCAAAAAACACACACAAGCAAGCCACATGTGTACAAAACCACACATACATACACATACAGTCCCCAAAAAACAAACACACAAGCAAGCCACACATATACAGACCACACAAACACACAGCTACATACCACACAAACACACAGCCACAGACCACACAAACACACAGCCACAGACCACACAAACACACAAACTAAGAAAACTCAACTATCAAACATATACAATCAACCACCAATGTTTACAATCACCAGCTTCTTAGGATAATGATTCTAGGCTTACAAAAGAATACCTAACCTACCCCCCCCCTCCTTAGCCTATACCCCATCATCAACTGCATTACATATGTACGATGGTGTTGGGGTAGGTGTGGGGTGGGGCTGTGGGCGTGTGGTGGGTGGGGTAGAAACGTAGGGTGGAGTGGAGTGGAGTGGGGTGGAATGGAGTGGGGTGGAATGGAGTGGGGTGGAATGGAGTGGGGTGGGGTGGGGGATTGAACATACTGAACAGGGTAATACTACTTAGTATAAGCAAACCCAACCCTCTGACAGTGGTCTTACGGTACGCACCAATTGAACACCGAAGAAAATAAAAATGAGAGTTAGATTATAGTGGGAAACTTGCCTTGGGGGACACCGGTATCTCCTCCATGAATGTATTACCATGGTGTGTGTGTGAGAGAGAGAGAGTAAACGAAATCCAGGAACAACACCTTATGAAATGCAACAACAATCAAAACAACAGAAGAGATATATCAACAGCACCTGCTATAATATAACAGAAACAGACGAAATGAAACAACAGGAACAGACGAAATCAGGAAATCAGGAGGACCGTAACAGCATCACACAGAATGCAGTTACCACCGCCACCGCCTCGGAAAGACAGAAAAAAAAAGAAGTATGCAAAGGCCCACACGCGATGCAGCAACGGCACCACACCAAAAGTACAAACTCTACCACGACAAAAACAAGAAGAGAGCAAAATGCCCCACACGCAATGCGGTAAAGGCCACATACCAAATGAAGGCACAACACAACACGCAATGGAGAAAGAGAACAGTAAGGAGATGTAAAGAGAACAAGAGATAAGAAGGAGGGAGGGAGGGAGGGAGAGAACCACACGAAGATTGAGACAATTACATTACCACAAGAGAATCTGCAGAGGAGAGAGAATGGGGTATGGAGCGGAGGTAATCTAAGTTATGGTAAATAATCCTGAATGAACCTGACGTAAACTAACCTAACTTGACATAACCTAACCTAACCTAATCGACAGGTCAACGGAAATAACGTACGCACTAACCAACGAAACAAGATAATGTTGAAAAACTAAATAAATAAGGGGGTGAGAAAATAAGAATAACATAACCAGGTAGTAAGAGAATTAGAGCAATAAAACCTGATAAAAGACAAGAGGAATAAAATTAGAGAATAAAACAACAGATCAGGAAATATAAATAAAAGAAAACAAAAATAAAAATTAGGACCATAAAAGTAAATAACAATAATGAGATAAAAAGAAGAGAAAATGAAAACTAAGGACAAGAAATACAAGGAAAATCTGATAAAGGAAGGGCAAATGGAAATTAGGGCAGAGAAGAACACAGGTGGTTAGAGCAAGAAATTACCTACACGAGGAGAGAAAGGAAGAAACGGATTGTATAAGAAAACATTGGAGGGGGGAGAGGGGGGTCAGGAAAGGGGGTGGCGAGGGGGGGAAAGGTGGGTGGCGAGGGGGAAAGGGGGAGGGTAAGGGGGTAACATTACTTTCATGTCCTCAGCACAAAGAGAAATATTTATGGTCCTTCTTCACTAGATGTAATGAGATAAAAATATGTTGCCCGATAAAAAAAATTATGAAAAATAGTGTTTATACTGTGTGTGTGTGTGTGTGTGTGTGTGTGTGTGTGTGTGTGCCAGTAGTGAACAACACATGCAGGAAGCCTCGGAAAGTGTTTTATTGATTAGAAAAAAAGGGGTTTTGATTCCGAAATTGTACCTGAGATGACAAGGTGAGTACAGGTAAAACAATCACTAAGCATCAGGTAGCAGAGGAGTACACCTGATGATAGTGGAGAGGTGGGGGAGTAGGGCTCTTAAACCACTCACACACATGCACCCAAACACACGAAAGCAATTAAGACAGCTATAATACTCAACCAGGTAGAACGTAAGGACGACTAGGTTAGGTTAGGTTACAGAGCTCCTTAAGACAGCAACAGCAACTAGAGGGTGGGGCGGAGGGAGTGATGTGCACAGACCACCGAGCAGGAGAACTGTGGTTATAGATCAGAGGTGACTAGGTGAGCCGGGAGGGGGAGGCAAGTTGAGGGAGGAAGGCCGGGTCATACCAGGTTATTTCCCTTCCTCCTCCTCCTCCTCCTCCTCCTCCACCACCCCCTCCCCCCTCCTCCTCCTTCTTCGGGGTCATTACCCTTCGCCACGAGAGGAGGGGTCTTTTGCTCTCGGGGAATTGGCTTGGGTGATATACCAGCGCGTGTTCATGTCTGTCTTTATTCTAGCTGTCACTTACTATTGTCAACAGGTCAGGTTTTGCCCTTCCTGGTGAGGTAATTCTTCTTCCTCTATGTTCGTCTTCCTTCGTCCCAAACTCATCTCCCTTTGTCCCCAACTCGTCTCCCTTCATCCCAAATTCATCTCCCTTCGTCCCAAACTCATCTCCCTTTGTTCGTCTCCCTTCGTCCCAAACTCATCTCCCTTTGTCCCCAACTCGTCTCCCTTCATCCCAAACTCATCTCCCCTCGTTTTCAGGGATTATTTCCCTGGTCCTAAATGAATTGGGTTTTCTGAATCATTAGAGCCGTCTTGTGGTTTCTTCATATGTATTTATCAAGATTTTCTTAAGTTCTTCAATTTTTTGTTTATTCTTTCTCATTGCGTTATTCTTTCTTCTTTCTTTTCTCAATCCTTCCTCAGATTATAAGTTTCAGATTTTTCTTTCAAATAGTTTCTTAATTTTTTTACGACACACACACACACACACACACACACACACACCAATATACCTGTCAAAAGGAAAATCGGTATTAAATCTGTCAATTTTTCGTTTCCTTGACAGTCGGGGTTCAAAGACTGTCTCCAGAGTTAAGGAGTTTTCCGCCTGTCATTCTTCCATGTGCTGGCCAATCTTGATACGAAACTGTACAAATATATATATATTTTTGAATGACCTCCGCCAGCAGGTAAATTTAGAATCTGTAGGTATTTTTAGCTTTCCTCAGGTGCAGGCAGGTAGGTGAAGGGGGTATATAGCTGTCGGTGTGTGTGTGTAGGGGGGGGGTGTAGGTAGGGGTAGGGGAGATAAGTCATCTATAAGAGACTCCGTTTGATGCGGCAAGGTTCAAAAGATCTCAAGAAGTATATAAAAAAAATGATTTTTTTTTGGGGGGGGGAGAGGGGGAAGACCAGTTTGGTCTTAATATCATACAGATCCAGACAAGATGAGAGAGAGAGAGAGAGAGAGAGAGAGAGAGAGAGAGAGAGAGAGAGAGTGTTCCTGAAATGATCCTGAGCCACAGAAAGAGATGGTGTGAATTAGTGTCATATTTTCCATAACAGTGAAGGTATTTTGTATTTCCTCGTGAGTCTCCGTGTTTAAAATTGTTCTTTGTTGTTCATAATATATGATGGCTGAGCCTCTGTCCACCATCACTATGCATCTATCTCCCTTTCTTCTCCCCCTCCTCCTTCTTCAATCTGCCATACTCCCTTTCTTCCTCCTATTCCCATATTACTTTGCCCTTTCTTCTTCTAACTTATCTTCATTCTCCTCTTCATTCTACACTTTTCCTTGATTCCTCAACCTCTTCTTCCTGCTCATCTTTCCACCTCGTTCCGCCAGGTAGACACAGGTGATGAGGGTGCTGTGCCGCCAGGTAGACACAAGGGGGGTTCGTGCCGCCAAGTAGACACAAGTGAGGAGGGTGTCGCGCCGCCAGGTAGTCACAGGTGAGGAGGGTGTCGTGCCACCAGGTAGACACAAATGAGGAGGGTGTCGCGCCGCCAGAGAGACACAAGTAAGGAGGGTGTCGTGCCGCCAGGTAGTCACAGGTGAGGGGGGTGTCGTGCCGCCAGGTAGACACAGGTGCGTCACGGGCCGGACCTTTTAAACGCTAAGGCGAATCTTTCCCTGACAAACAATAGGACGGGACTTGACGCGCCGAGCTGCTATGCCTGGCGGCGACTCCATGACAATACGGGTTAGCAGCTATAGCGGTAGTGGTGAGAGATGCAGCAACAACGGTAGATAATGCGGTAACGGTAGGTGATGCAGCAATAACAGTAGGTGATGATGCAATAACGGTAGGTGATGTAGCAACAACGGTAGGTGATGGTGCAGTAGCGATAGGTGATGCAGCAACAACAGTAGTAACGGTAGGTTATACAGCAACAACGGCAGTAGCAATAACGGTATACAATACAGTAACTACGGTAGATACAACAGCAGCAGTAAGAACAGCAACAGTAGGATAACAGAGGTAACAACAACAGGAGTAGGAGCAAGAGACATAGAAACAACGACAATAACGGGAATAACAAAATGTACCAATAACATCAACGGCACCAGCAACAGCAGTAGTAACAGAGCCAAATGGAATAACAACAGCAACAACAGTAACAGTAAAAACCAACAGAAATAACAGCAGAAACAACAACGGTAACATTAATAAAGTCAACAGTAATATTAACAGTAACAGCAAGCGAGGATAACAGGTAACAGCAATAACAGTAACGGTGAGAGTAACAGGTAACAACAGTAAAAGCAGTAAGAGCAGCAGACAAGCAGGTAGATAGGTTAATATTTAAGCAGTTCACACAGTAACAGAGCCGCCACAGGGCCGTATAGCAGACAGAGATAATGATAGATGCTGAGAGGTGAGCCAGATGGTTCTTACCTGTGGTGGCTGGCCTCCTGCAACGATCGTCACCACCACCACCACTACTACTACTACTACTACTACTACTACTACTACTACTACTACTACTACTACTACTACTACTACTACTACCGCTTCTCCTTGATTTTTCTCTTTGTCATCCTTTGAGCTACAGACATTATTCTTTGTTATTGTTCATTATCTTCTTCTTCTTATTCGTTTTACTGCTTCTCTCCTTCACTGTCTAAGTTATCTTTTACGACTGCTGCTACTCTTCTTCTTCTCCTCCTCCTCCTCCTTCTCTTCTTTATCATCATTATCATCTTTTTTCGACTCATTTTTTTTTCTTTTTGCCTCTGACTCTTTTTCTTCTCTCTTCATTATCTCCTTTACTTCCTCCTCCGCCTTCCTCTTCTCTTTCTTCATCTTTTATTAAACCTTTTCTCCTCATCCTCCTCGTTTTATCTACTTTCAAATATTCTTTTTCCTCTTCCATATCCTCCCTTTTCTCCACCTTTTCCTTCATCTATTCTTTAACCTCCTCCTCCTCCTCTCCTCTTCCTGTTCCTCCTTCCCGGTCTTCTTCCTCCACATAATATCAACTATTTATAGCCACTGTCGTCCACTGATATTGTCTTCGCTGGCAAGAGGTAATGTCGTCGTGTCCGCTTGCTTAGTGCTTGCTATTATCAATATTTCACTTATGAGCCTTCTTTATTAACCTACGCTCGAATTTTACTGCAAATACTTAGAGAGAGAGAGAGAGAGAGAGAGAGAGAGAGAGAGAGGAGAGAGAGAGAGAGAGAGAGAGAGAGGAGAGAGAGAGAGAGAGAGAGAGTATATATCGGTGTCGAACGAAATAACTCAACTTCACTCGACCGAAGTGCTCACCCCATCTTTAGTCCTACCCTGTTTTTACTTAATTTTGATCTTTAACCTTTTTCAGCCTCGTCATAAAGCAGTTTTTAAAGGGTTTCTCATGACCCTCTGACCTCCTAGACCTAAACCATAGCAGGAATAGGGAGAGGGAGGGGGAGGGGGGGAGGGGGAGGGGTGTGTCTGCATTCTTTATCGACCTTTGCCACATCATTCACTATCCACAACCTCTTCTTTACTTTGCCTTTCATCAACAACTTTTCCTATTCCCTTTTTTCATTCACTACCGTAACATAATGATCATTTTCTTTCTGTCTAACCCTTCCACTTCTAACTATACTGTCTACCCTTCCATTCCTAACCACAACAAACTACTCCCCTTCCATCCTCACCCAACACCACACCTCCCCCTAATCACATCCTAATACCCCTTCCTCCCCAATCAAGTGCTACCACTCTACCCCTTCCCATCCCCACCCTATCTCCCACCCCCCTCCCCTCCTACCCCTCACTACCCTTCCCATCCTCACCCTCTTCCCCGTTCCACCCACACCCCTCTCCCACACCCTGGGGCCGCCGCACGCTATTAAACATATTCAGGAACCGGATTATAAATATCAGTGACGAATTTCCACCGTGATCACCAGACATATAATTACTGACTTGAGTTATGATTTTCTTCCTCAAACGCCATTTTTTCCCCCATAATATATATATATATAATATTTTTTTTATTTTTTTCCCCCAGGTGGGTCTCAAGTTCGGGGCGACCTTAGCCAAAAAAGAACAAGGATGCCGGGATGATGTTGAGTACCTGGATACTGGGATTCAATGACTGGGATACAATGACTGGGACACAATGACTGGGACGCAATGGCTGGGATACAAGGAACAGTGGGATACAATGACTGGGATACAATATCCTTCCCACTCCTCCTCCTCCTCTTTTTCTTCTTTCACTTTCTAATACTCTCTCTCTCTCTCTTACTACCCTCCATCCTCTTCTTCCCTCCTCCTCTTCCTCTTGTTCTTCTTTCTCGTTCTAATACATTCTCCCTCTCTTTTTATCTCTTTCCTACTACCCTCCCTCTTCCTCTTTGCCCTCCCCTCTTCCCTCTCTTACTGTATGTTTTCTCTTACTCCTCCTCCTTCTTTATCATCTCTTCACTCCGCTACTAATCTATTTCATTCCCCCTCCCCTTTTCTGCACTTACTTCTTCACCTCTTCTTCCTTCTCCTTCAGTTCATTAATATTTTCCTTCTCTGTTTCATCTCCTTCTTAGCTCTCTCCTCATACTCTATTTCCTTCCACTTTTTTCCTTCCTTCTTCCTTCCTCCTCCTCCTCCAATGAGTGTTCTGTCATTAACTTCTCTTCCTTTCCCTTATTCCCTAATTAACCTGAGTGGATTATGTAAATATTGACGAATGAGAGAGAGAGAGAGAGAGAGAGAGAGAGAGAGAGAGCCTTTCGTGTGTGTGTGTGTGATGTCTGGCTAATTGTTTTGTAAAAATTAATACTTATGTATATTGGTAATGTAAAAATGGTGTTTAATGCCCCGAAACATTTTACACTTTTTTCCGAATTAAAAATCTCTCTCTCTCTCTCTCTCTCTCACCCATCAAGCTGTCAATACACCCCACCCATACCCATACTTACCCTAACCCATAACCATTACCTTATCATAATACTTAACCCCTTCCTCTCCTCCCTCCCCCACTCTGCCTCTCCCAATCTTCCCTTCCCCTCCTCCCTCTCCCTTACCTCTCCATTCCCCCACCACTCTCCCCTCATATCACAAGGAGCACCAACCCTCCTCCCCCCTTATCCTTCCCCTTCCATTCCTTCTTCCTCCCTTTATCTTACCCTTCCCTTATCCTCCCTAACCCCACCCGTCCACTTCTCCCCACCCCCCCACACAAGGCTCTTAAACCAAGGTCATACGCACCTTTCCTCACTGCTCAATTTCAGCCTCATACTGTCTCCTAATCTAGTATATCAGGCTGTTGTTGGTTTCTTATGAGCGAGCTGCCTCGTTATATAGTTATTATACTCGTATATACATTGATAAAACAAGATACCGCAACCCTGACTTAGAACCCTAATTTGGCAACCGAAAATTATCCTTATCTCCGGGTTACATCATCAAGGCCTTGTGTCTGGGGTTATTATATTCTCTCTCTCTCTCTCTCTCACTCTTCATTTTTATGGATTATTTTTAACTTCTATTTTCGTGTGTGTGTGTGTGTGTGTGTGTGTGTGTGTGTGTGTGTGTGTGTGTGTGTGTGTGTGTTACGCGAATTTGACATCAAATAACAAGAATGAGATATCAAGGAGCACCATTAAGTAACAAAGAAAACGATTGGAACATTAAAACAGACTAATCGGCTGCCGTTCTATAGTTACGTCACGTAGCGTCAGTAACAATATTTCAATGGGTCTACTATTACTATTACTACTATTATAGCCACTGCTAATATAGGACTAATTCTTCTACTATTACGACTATTGCAAGTAATAAGAAGAAGAGGGGAGTAGGAGCAGACTAAGACCAGAGAAAGATAAAGATAATAAAGATAATATGCATAATAATACTAATTATGACAATGACTATAATTAATAGCTATCAAATTACTGTTATTATTATTATTATTATTATTATTATTATTATTATTAGTAGTAGTAGTAGTAGTAGTAGTAGTAGTAGTAGTAGTAGTAGTAGTAGTAGTATACAATCATCAAAACTATTCCTTACAATACAATACATAATCTCCCACAGCTAACACGGTGCATGACACGACCACTGGCAGGGAAGTGTACAACATCTGCCTCAATGAAACACTAATAATACATCAGCTCTAAGGCAACAAGTCCCAGTACATGTAAACCGTGTGTGTGAAGAGTCTGTTCATGTCTGTATGTACGTCTTATTACGCTGACAACTGATTATTGATGTTGATGTTATGATCAATGATGTTATTGTCTGGTGATGTTGTAGGTGAGGTTAAAGTGTAGTAGTTGTCTCACAGAATAAAACAGTATATTCAGTCTTCACACCTGGACACGTATAGGTAAATCCACTCTCACAGCCTCTATAAATGTTGTGTGCTAGAGGTCAAAAGGTCAACCATCAAGGTCACGTCATAGTTTATTAAGAACAAAACATCAGCTGTCGTAGGTTGGCGTCTCCCTCGAGTGCAGTGTACCTGTCAGGAAGCTCTGTGACTTGTTTTGTTACTGTCTCTGTGACCCTCAACCTTCCTCCTGTGAGAGATATTTTGGTCACATATGATAGTGTAGAAGCTTCAGAAATACACACACACACACACACACACACACACACACACATACACTACAACAAATCCCACCCCTCCCAATTCATAAAGTCTGTGTGTTATTAAATAAGCAAAAGAAAGACAAGAGTTTCAGGGAAAATCTGAACGAAAAATTTCCACAGGCACAGAGACAAAGTGATAGGTGCAGCCCCCCCCCTGTTATGGTATGAAAAACTCAAACACAATTCGACTGTAAAAGAACTGCCTTCCTCTGAGCTCTGTATTTTTTTTTTTTAGATAGCACCATCCTACCCTCCAACAGTTGTGACCCACACAGGTATCCAGGCTTACGGGACTCTTGAGTAATGTGAATCTATGTCAACAACACGTGTGAGTAAGGAGGATCGGGGCGATACAGTCCACGCCTAAGTCATGTTCAATACACACGGATCTGATTTATGGCTATAATGCTGTGTGAAAAAAGTTTACGATCGAGAACTCTTTTTAAAGTTTCCAAGGGAAGGAGTCACTTACCTGGTTTATTAACAATTAGGGGATCACTTCATAAAATTTCTTGATTTTTCCCGGAAGTATTGGAGGTATTCAGTGGAATGTGGGATGAAGAGAATGAGGGAAAGAAAATGTGGGAAGAACAGTAAAGAATGGAGAAAGAGAATTAAAAGGAGGAGAAGGAGAAAGGAGAAGAGAGGAAAATATGAAGGAAGAAAGAAGGCAAGGAATATAAGAAGCAGGGAAGGAAGGTGATGAAAAAAAAGAGAAGAAAGGGGGTAGGAAAAGGAGAAAGGCTAGAGGAAAAAAGATGAGGGAAGCGAAGTGAAAATAAGTAAATTAAGGAATAGAAAAAAATAAGGAAAAAGAAGAGAGCAAATAAAGGGAAAGGAAGAAAAGAAAAAAGAAAGACATCAAAGAAAGAATGATAATTGAACGAAAAGAATGAAATGAGAGAAGAAAAGAAGTAACGATGGGAGGAGTAAGGAAAGTAGGATGAACGAAGTGAACCAAAAAAAACACTAAGGAATTACAGAAGGAAACGAGGAGAAGGATAGTTAGCGCGACACAGCTCAAGTCATCCCACACCTTGATGCAGGACCCAGAGGGGCTTAGGAAACAGCAAGACCAGGTTGAGGTACAGTAGAGTGGGTGACGGGCGCGGCCTACCCAGTCGTTCTGCTGCACACACACACACACACACACACACACACACACACACACACACGCGCGCGCGCGCGCGACTCGGGTCAGTGTCCACTACTCTTTCATTTTACATTCATTCTTTCAATTCACTAGTAATACCACAGGCACAGACACATACAAGTACAAGTACAGATGCAAGGACAAGTGCAGGTGCAAGGACAGGTACATATGCAAGCTCAGGTACACAAGGGCAGGTACAGATACCACTCAAGATCATTAGGAAGTGTTATATCCAATCATCTTAACAAAAAAAACATGACCGATAAAGGAACATAAACACACAATCAAATTCCACGTTAAACAGTTATTTCTGAAGAGTCTTGTGATCCTTCCTTCTCACACTATAAGATTATCACCACCCTAATGTATCATGTATTCTACAGTTCCTCCTTTATAAGAGATGGTTATACTGTCCTGTCTACCTCACCCACAGCCCACGCCACAACAACAACAACTACAACAACATCAACAGCAAAAACAGCAACAGCAACAAAAAAACAAGAACAGCAACAACAAAAAACAGCAAAAACAATAACAAAAACAACAGCAACAACAAAAACAACAACAAAAAAACAACAACAGCAACAACAAAAACAACAACAGCAACAACAACACAGTCATAAAAATATATAAAATAACTTTACTGTGTGAAGGATTGAATATCAGCTGTAGTGAGTGATACCGGAATGACACGGCTGCTTGTGTTGCTTTGGTGATCAGCGCTGTGCAACATAATTATACCTCAGTGACTAAACGTTGTATACCACTTAATACCCCAGCAATAAACGTTGCATAGCACTTAATACCCCAGCACTAAACGTTGTATACCACTTAATACCCCAGCAATAAACGTTGTATACCACTTAATACCCCAGCAATAAACGTTGCATAGCACTTAATACCCCAGCACTAAACGTTGTATACCACTTAATACCCCAGCACTAAACGTTGTATACCACTTAATACCCCAGCAATAAACGTTGTATACCACTTAATACCCCACCAATAAACGTTATATACCACTTAATACTCCAGCAATAAACGTTGTATACCACTTAATACTCCAGCAATAAACGTTGTATACCACTTAATACCCCACCAATAAACGTTGCATCACTTACCACCCGATTATAAACTTTACACCACACACTGTACAATTTCCCACTTAGCGCCAGGGCTAGTTTATTGGGCACCCTCTTATATCCTATGTAATGAGAAGCTCAGAGCCATTACAACGCCCAACAGGGAAGCTCGTGGAGTTCAAGCTAACTTTCTTAGATTTAGATGATGGATAGACGAGTGTACCTGAATGATTATTGGTCCTATTAGCAGATTACAGGTATATATAGGGATGATTACCTGTACACTTCATCTGTTTCCAAAAATAAAATAGAATGATATTTAAATCTGGTATCGAGAGGGAAAAATACAAGAGTTACATCGAGGTGCATCAACAACATGAGTTTACGTGTTAACTTTATATCGCCTGAGTGTTACTGTGTGTCAGACATGGAGCTGGACAGGATGCCAGGTGGGTGTGTGTGTGTGTGTAGCAGCATGGTATCAAATGACTCCAGCAACCTGTCTCAGCTGTCCACGCTACCCACTCCACCCACCCACCCACACACTCACACCGGCCACCATCAGGGATTATATGTGTTACCTGTGAGTTAGTTGTGAATGTTACACAGGTGAGAACAATGGTAAAGTAATAAACACGTCAGCTGGAGCCTAACAGTACTACAACGCGGAAAAAAAAGAAGAGAATTACCACTACTTGTTTCCGATGAAGAGTCCAGCTCACACACGTACCTCACATAAACATAAACACACACAATATATAACCTGATTACCTGATTTCTCCTGCAGGTAAGACAAAAAGAGCCCCACTTCCCACACTACCTGTCCTACGCCGTTCACACTCCACCACACGACAACAGGAACCAAAACCAATTATATATCGACGTAGCCCTGAGGTGGTCAAGAGTCTCGGTAAACCATCTTCCCACTTGTACCAATACTATTTAAAGGGATTAAATGACCCTCTACGCCCGAGATTAAGTTATAAGAGCAGTAACGTGAGCGATGAGAACGGGTTCCTCCCTTACAACGTCGAGTCTGTGGTGGGCAGAGGAAACCTTACCTGCCCCAACCCGCCGTGTCCGAGACAGAGCGAAACTACCCCCTTTTTTTTTTTACTGCCTTAACGGTGTCCTGGGAGTAGCTAAACCACTGACTGAGTGATCGCCACATCGCGTCCTTGGTAATGTGATGTTATTACGGAGGATATACTATGTGGTTTGTGAACGAGACGGGAGTAATTTTCTACTTTATAGACGCCGCCCTACTGTGATATATCTTGTTTCTGTAAGATGGATGACGTCTGGTCCGGTGAGAAAATCTTCTTGGCTCATAGTAGTGGTGAGGAGGAATGTTTTACAGAGGAGTCTTTCCACACACACACACACAGCTTTAGCAAATTCTTTCTTAACCTATTTTCTCAAACTACTGATACAAGTACTGGCTTTAAGAGAGCTGCAACACTCGAAAGACTCATCCAAATCAATCCTCTTCTTCCTGTTGTCTAGTTTATATCTATGTTATTCTGGCTACAAAAAATTTCAATCTCAATTTCAATTTTCAAAGACGGTCATGGTGTGATCTGGTGAACCACTACTAACAACCCAATTCACCAACACCCATCGTTAAGACTCTCTACCAATTCAATGCCTTAATCCTGGCACAAAATCCTAAAGAAATCTATACCACATCAGAAAATAACCTTTATCAAAATACTTGACACTTTAAGCACGTAATTTGAGGTCAGTAAATATTTTTTTTTCTAAGTTAACAATTATTCACGCTTGTTACCTGGGATTCCTACGTGACCTGAATCAAATCAGACTTACATCGTGTTTGACATTTCAACAGTTTGTCAGCTAATATTTTGGTACATACAAATCAATATTCTGAAGGACATGAAACCCATGATTTTAAGTACATTTTAGGTGATATCTCGTAACCACATTGCAACTATAAAATGTTGAGAAATTTTGCAATATAATGTGTGTGTGTGTAAGACTTATTTTTTTATGTTTTTATATATATGCCGTAAACGAAATATTCAATCCCACACAAGAATATTCCTTCTTATATTCTACTGTGCTGGGTATCTCTAACAAGGTGGTTCATTTAAGAGTCAATAACAACAAGGTAGAGACAAGGTGTGTTGAGTTTCCCACCTTTACCTGTTGACACGACACCTTCCCCAGACACTCGTACCTTGCCTGATGGGATACTGGGAGAGCTTGGCTTGCTGGCAATTATAACACCTTCTTGAACTGCAGTTAATTACAGGTATAACACATTGCTGAAGTGAAGGTAATTATAACACCTTGCTGAAGTGAAGTTAATAAAACACCTTACTTTACTGAAGTCAATTACCTGGCTAAACTGAAGTCAATTATAACACCTTGCTTTACTAAAGTCAACAGCCTTGTTCTGCCGCAGGTCACTGCTCCCATAACTCACTGTCATTCCAGCGTCATATCATGATTCATCATCTCAGTAAGCGCACCTCCAGCCATGACTCCTGCGTATGAATCCACTGCCTCTCTGACCCCAGGAGGAGGAGGAGGAGGCCCGCTAATCACCAAACACCCCAGGTATGGTAGTGAGTGACTCCCCCAGCAGGTGGGTAATCTCGAGTCTCTTCCCCTTGGGTGTTATGATGCAGTTCCCTGGTATGTGATCAATTTTACCTGGTGAGTACCTTGTGTTAAATTTTGATTACGATGACATAAGTTCTTTAGTAAATCGTAGTGGTTCAATAAGGCCTATAATCAATGTGTTAATTCGTATCATTAAAACCTTTATGGCACTGCGTTTAGTGGGTTCGTGTTAGTCAGCTCAACACCCCGCCTCTCTTGACCAAGCTGATGGATGTCATATGTTCGTGTATGTGAGGGATGTATATTTTTATTTTCCAAGACCAGTGTCTTTTTTTTTATATTAGCTGCACCTGTCTGCTCTATGAAAACAAATCGAGAGAGAGAGAGAGAGAGAGAGAGAGAGAGAGAGAGAGAGAGAGAGAGAGAGAGAGAGACCCTTCGACCTTGATATAAAACTTTCTAGATATCACTTTACAATCAAACTATCAATACCTCACACCTTTATTTAGGTAACCTGTGAAGAAGGATAATATTGCACTGTTGTCATCTGTAAACGGAGAAATACATACCTAAACCACACATCCAGAATCAATAGTTATAGAAGCAAGCGAAACAGAATTAAATATTACCACTGTGTTTTTTGTTTCTCTGTCATATAAAGATCATTAGTTTAGGTTATTATATTCTGTGTATTATGAGCCTCTGGTAAGGGTATAGTACGTCTAGGTAAGTCACCAACACCCCCATGGTCTGATTTTCATCCCCTGTGCTTCCTTTTTGCATGTTTAAATAATTAGTACAGTGTTTCTGATGGCTTATAACTATTATTGTCATTATTATCACTCATCATTATTATTATTATTTTCGTTGTTGTTAATATCATCATTATCCTAAGAGACATTAACAGTCTTATTCCTATCAATATCATCATAACTATTATCATTATTGACTTCATTACGACGTTGTTTCTCTCATTATAATTACCCAACAAAGTGTCAGGGTGTAGGATCTATAAGAGGGGCGGTCGGGCGAGCGGGTCATCAACAGAAGGCGATACATAAACCCTGGACCGTCAACATCACCCCGCCAAGCCCCACTCTGACTCGCTAATAGCAAAGAGTTATGAAAAGCGATTAAGGTAGACGACCATTAAGTGCAATCATAGCATTTCATTCCGTTAGTCGGACTTGTTGATGAATTACACAGACACGGTCACCACCACCACCACTATAGTCAGTCCATTCGGGTCAACACCTTCCCTATTACACCACAAGAGTCCTGGTGTTGGCGAGCGGCCCAGGGCGGTGCGCTCCCTATCCCCCCCGGGTACCCCTACACCTGCCCTACGGTCACCACCTGCATTATAAACTTCGTGAAGATGACCACTGTGGCTCATGACCTCAAATAAAAAATGCCGTCTCACTCGGAGGTAACGTGAACAAACAGTCAGAAGTACCTCTCCCCCCGACCCCGTTATGCTCGCCACCAGGTCCTTTGTCACATGGGTTAATCATCTCAGGGGGCGTCTCCGTGTGATCCTTCCCTTCAAACACTCCCTCCCGTGTGGCTCCTCAACATACCTCTTTATCCCGTGGGGTTCACGCGAGGGCATGTTGGTATAGTGGGGCGTCTTGCGGATAAAACAACCAAAAAGACAATGTTGCAAGCTGCATACCAATCGTCACAGAGGAGACTTGTCACCTTCCTGCACACTTCTTAACCCCTACCAACCTCCTCACAACCTCACGCTCCACCTCATTAAGTCATGAGGTTATGGGATGAGGAGCTCCGGCGTCCTCACAGTCACCGCCTCGACATTAAAGCAGCCTCGGCCGTAGCACCCAGACTTGTGTTCACTGTGCTTGCTGCAATCACTGTACTTGGCCGCTGCTTGCCATCCTCACCTTGCAGTATGCCAGACAAATTATTTAACCCCGGACACTCCTGGTGGGGGGAACACAGCCACCTCAACGGCCACGGAAAACAATGCTTTATCCTCTCGTGATCACAGGCAATTTCAATACGATTCGAATTCACAATGAGCGCACACGAGCACTGCAAGCACACACACACGCACGGCGAAGCACTCCTACACGGGTGGACGAACGCATGCGCCGAGACGGGATGGCAGGACTGAACCGCCCCACACCGGCGACTGACTTGTGGCTGGCGAGTGGCGAGGCTGCTGCCCTACCCGCCCAACTCACTAGCTGGCAACCCGCTCGCCTACTGCAGGACCCAGTCTGCTCTGTGTGTGTGTGTGTGTGTGTGTGTGTGTGTGTGTGTGTGTGTGTGTGTGTGTGCATGCTGTCCCGGCGTGTGTGTGTTTGTGTCTGGCCTTATGTGGGGGAGTAGGCAGTGTGGGGGGTGCGGGGAGTGTGTGGGAGATGGAGGCAGGTAAGAGCAGGAGGAGGAGGAGTAAGATGAGGAGGGGAAGGTGGAGAGGTTGTGTGTAGTGAAGGAGGATCATGCAGGCTGTGGAGGGAGGGAGGGACCTGAAGCAGGTGTGTGTCATGCACTAGACGCTGTGTGAGGGGTGAGTGTCCTGGGAGAAGGTGGTCGCTGCACACTGTCTATGAATGGTACACCACAAGTAAACAAACAGTCGCCCCTAAAAACACAGCCACCTAAACCATATAAGTCAGGTAAATTACAGGAGCCACAGGTAAACTACATAAGCCAGGTAAACTACATTAAGCCAGGTAAACCATTTGAGGCAGGTAAACTACGAAAGTCACAGGTGGACAACTGCATGACGGGAGACTTCAATGCGTACAACAAACTCCCCAACGAAAGAAGAATCAAGGAAAAAAGGCGAATAAAAAAACAGTAAAAATAACAAAAGAAGAGAAAGAAAAATCCAAACAAAATGGATGAATAAAAAAGACGATAAAAATAACAAACAGGGGGAAAAAGAGAATAAAGGAGAAGAGGAGAACATAAGAGAGAGGGAATAAACATCAAAACAAGAGAGAGAACGTCACACGGGAGCTAATCAGAAACAGTATGGTCTATTTAGTCTTCGTGTACAGGGAGAGACCTCGTGACCTTGAGAAGGACACGGGGGTGGGGGGGAGGGGGTGGAGGGGGGGTTTACTCCTATGTGTTTACCTCCCTCTCTCTCTCTCTCTCTCTCTCTCTCTCTCAAACCCACCCAACGCTCTATCGAAAGAGAGAGAGAGAGAGAGAGAGAGAGAGAGAGAGAGAGAGAGAGAGAGAGAGAGAGAGAGAGAGACCAGCGTATTTCAATATATAGAAGAAAAAAATCATGTTTCTCACCATAACTGTTTTACGAGACTACGGTTATACTACAAGCTCGTCTACAGTATGTCTCTCATCCTCGTTTATGTCTCACGCACGTATATATGTGTCATGCGTATCTATGTGTCTCATTCGTATTCATGTGTTCTACTTATTATGTTCCTCATGCGTATAACAAAATCTAGATCTACCTGTGTATACTGTGGTTTTTTTTTGGTAATTCTTATAGCAAACTAAAGTGGGACAGACAAACAGACAGACAGGTACAAATCCATATACCCCGTCTACATAAACAGCAAACATAAAGGCAGTAAAATAAACCAGTCTGTTATCGTGTTGTAGAATATACTAAAAGTGATCACCTGTAAGTCACCTTCGCTGCCGTACCAATCAAGGCCGCCCCCCCTACACGCCAACTCACCTGCCAATCACCTTTAATCATCTTTCATTCTTAAAAAAAAGTTTCATCTAACAAATTATATACTGTGGACTGATGCAAGCTCAAATTAAGACAAGGGTGACAGAGAATTGGTTACTTGTTGGGTTCAGCCGCAAAAAAAAAAAAAAAAAATCCAAAGACATTTCGCATAAACCATCCATCAGTCAGGTAAGGAAGGTCTGGTTAAACAACACCTGGGAAATATTCTACCTGTGGCTCTAGAACCTTAATTATCCCTCCAGCTACACATACCCCATTCCCCTACTTACCTCCCTCCCTCTCTCCCCACCTCCCTAATTTCTCCCTACCTACCCCCCTCCCCCCTCACCTCTCCCTCCCCTTGCTTGCTTCTTCACATGGGTTCCGTTTATTTGACCAGGTGAACCATCCCTCTTGTATTTACTACCTCTTGTTGGCGTCCGTTCACTGTCTTTGTCTGCTGAGTCTTTGTACCAGCTGTCGGCGAGGGTTTCAAGGTCCTACTTGGCCTTGAACGAGGAGAAGAAGCAGGAGTAGTTCCGCTCTACCTGTCTCCCTGCGTCTATATATACAGACACCTCGCGTAATGGTAATTAATTAGGGCATCTTTTCTCCCAGGTTGACAGAGGAATTTGTGTGTATAATGACTACAGGTACTAAGGCTTTGTTGTCTGAGTGTGAGTAAACTACTGACTTGGGGGTTGATAAGTATAATGAGCATGATAGAAAATGAACTGTAATCTATAATAATAATAATAATAATAATAATAATAATAATAATAATAACTAAATAACTCGACTCTGTAAACGTCGCCAAAAAAAAAATAAACTCAACACTTGCAGTTCCAGTAAAGCTCATATGATCAAGAACACAAGTGAACGATAACGAAAGCACAAGACGGTGAACATAAACCAGATACATTAGGAACAATATAACAAGATTTACGTCAAGATAATATATATTAATCCCCAGCCGTCTGTTCACACTTGCAATGGACAATATAACGTGGCGACACACACACACACACACACACACACACACACACACACACACACACACACACACACACGACATCCCACCAAATCAACTGAAATTACTGAGTGAGTTTATTTTATACACCTGATTGTAGAAAGACGAATATAGAGAGTTACATACATACATACACTATTTGTTAACCACCAGCGAGACGACGTGCCCTGAAGGCGCTCCCAGTTTGAGCAGGCAGGCCGAGTCTGTTTGGCCCCCTCCCTCTACTATATCCCAACACCCTCCCAGCCTTACTACACCGGGATCTATTCAGCAAAACATTCAAGTGATCAGTGAACGATTGACTACCAAACAGTGTTCCTAAGGTGTATTCCAAGGAAAAGCACAAAAACACAGCAGTGTAATACCGAGTGTGGCTGGATCTGACCTAACCTGACCTGACCTCACGGCTTCACCTGACCTAATCTGAAGGATGGAGCACACCTGCATTGCCCCAAGCTACTCTCCTGGCCACGTGGACACACACCTGCCCAACCGCATCCAGCCCATACAAGCACGAACTGATTATTATAAGAACAGCTCAGTCCCAACCATTGTAAAAGTTATCAACACCTAATTGTTATATATCATATTTGTATGACCTATGTTACCTGTATATCATTTGTAAATCAAGAGACCTTATTATAGAATGGATATCAATTCACTAGAGTCGGTGCAGCGAAGAATGACGAAAATGATTGCGGAACTTAGAAACCTTCCATATCAGGATAGGTTAAAGAAACTAAACTTGCATTCCCTAGAAAGACGAAGAGTGCGGGGAGATATGATAGAAGTATTTAAGTGGGTGAAAGGAATCAATAAAGGTGATATAGATAAAGTTCTTATAATATCCGAGCAGGATAGGACTCGGAACAACGGATTCAAGTTGGATAAGTTTAGGTTTAGGAGGGAGATAGAACATAAGAAAATAAGGAGTCTGCAATAGGCCGGTTGGCCTGTGCATGGCAGCTCCTGTCGAGGAAGGAACTGGTTCACAAATAGGGTGGTGGACGAGTGAAACAAGCTTAGCAACTTTGTAGTAAGTGCTGGAAAGCTGAAAAGTTTCAAAAGGAGGCTGGATAGATTCATGGATGATAGAGAGTGGTAGTAACTCTCGACAGGAGCTGCCATGCACAGGCCAACCGGCCTATTGCAGACTCCTCATTTTCTTATGTTCTTATGTTAAAAGACCCATTCCCCATTTATGTAATTGTATATTTTTAGCCTTCCGGCTGCCATGCTCTTTCAATAAACCATTAATTATTATTATTATTATTATGACATACATACATACATACATACATACATACGCCAACACACACCAGACCGTACAAGCAGAGAAGCACGCAAGCATTACCTACAACAAGCCTAAAGCAAAATACCTATTAACTACCACCACAAGTTTGCAATATTTAAAACAATACTTACATGAAGGAAACGACCATTAATAAATTTAGTAAATCAACACGAGTATAAAAAAAGACAATGTTGCAATGCATAAAGTATATATAAGAAATTAGAACAGGTTATCATTAATAGATCGTAGACTATAATTAAAGTCATTTGGTCGTCATAAGCGCTTCTGATGTTTCACAGGTGGTGTTTTGTGGCCAGAAGCGGATTCGTGAAGCCTTGTGATTGTTTTATTGCACGCCTTAAGTGGATAATATCTCCAGTAATGCCCAGTATGTATATGTATATTGTGTGTGTGTGTGTGTGTGTGTGACAGGGCAGACCATATTACACCTTAGACACCTCAACAGTCCACCAAGGAGACACTCAAGACAGAAGAAAAGATAAGTGTATAATAAGGGACTTAACCCATCAATACAAGTTAATAATAAAGACTCTAAGGATAGTTTTACACATACATCAACACCATCAACAACTGTTCAAATCAATTTCTTCAACTCTACTGTGGTTATAAAATCAATTACCATCACTACCCCTGTACAAGATAACATTGGAAATCTTCACTTTGACTTAACATCCAACACACCAAACATCCTGCAGCCAACGTAACACCAGTACAACTACCATCCATCATCATTTGTGACACCGCGACAAAAAACATCAATCAAACATGTAATTATGCAAATATTAAATGTAGTAGTTCCAGTATCTTAAACATCTAGAAGCATAATAATTCATCCCGTGTTGATGTTCTTCTCTGTAACGTTAATTTGACAGCTGGAATAAATCTCTATAACTTATACTAGACATCTTCTATAACTCCCTGGATATATTATAGATGATTACTTCCAACCTGTCGTATACATAAGGTGTTTATGTCTCGTCATCACAACACCATGAGATCGACGGTGTCCTCATTGGGAAAAACTGGAGCTACGAATTAATCTTTATGTTCATCAGTTCACACACACACACACACACACACACACACACACACACACACACAAAGAATAAATTTCATCGCCTGTGCTTCGAAAGATAAACAGTTAGTGTTGGTAATAGCGAGTAACTCAAACTAAGTCATAAACCCGATTAAAATTTCTGATCATCTAACTTTTTTTGTACATCATAAAATCTATCATTAAAGAACTTATTGTACAGGCACGGATATAAGTTCCTTGACACTCTTGTTCCAAACTGTAACAAATCCAATCAAATGAGACACTAACAGCGCTACATATAAGAGTACACAAGACAAACAGTTCGGAGACTCGTTCCACTGATTCGAAGCTTCAGGGGCATAAAAGGACTTTTAATCGTGATCAACTACTGTAGCGAAAACAAAAACTACCTCACATAACACGGGGCTCGTTTGTACACACTAGGCTCGTTTATACACTGACTATGGTGTACACAACTGGACAAAAGACCTCACTAGTGACCAAGCGCCGACCTCCCCCTCCAGCACAAAATGGCTTTGTTATTGTAAAGTCAATCTCTGGATAATCCTTAACAAGTCCTCACCCAAAATAGCGTGTACAGGAGTGGTCTAAGTGCACTCTACTGGCCGTCCGACTTGTCTTTTAATATATGCGGAAGAATTTGTATTATCATTCATTATAAAACAGATACTTAATGACTTCACAATGATATAAGTGTGATGGAACTTTATTATTGGCATGCAAACATTCTCAGTAGAATTAATAATAATAATAATATCAATAATAATAATAATAATCCATGCTTAACCCAAATCTCCAATCCACCCAAAGCCCACCATTACTCAGCCCCAACACACCACCAGTCCTGCTTTGGGCCGCTCCCAGCCCACCTTTAGCCCACCCCCAGCACACCTTTAGCCCACCCACAGCCCACCATCAACCAAGAGATAGCCTGCCTCATACATAAATGACTGCAGCCAAGCCCACCGGTCTCATTAAATCGATGACAAGTGGATCATCATATAATTGTGGCCCCGCCGGTGTGGTCTCACTCGGGACACCACACAATAAACCTGAAATCTACTGCCTGAAACGCCGGATGTCGCTCAGTCAGGAAAGCAATCTCTGACGTGAAGTATTTTAGAGACAAAAGCAAACACATTTAATGCCGTATTTCAGAAGGGAGTTTTAATGACGAATATTGAGCGAATTTCTCATTTCCAGGGATTGTCATTGGCGTTGGATTTTTACCTCTGGGAACATAACGATCAACGGATTATAAGTACAGTAGAATACGCCGTGACACTGAGTTGTAACACACACACACACACACACACACACACACACACACATAAGAACATAAGAAAATAAGGAGTCTGCAATAGGCCGGTTGGCCTGTGCATGGCAGCTCCTGTTGAGAGTTATTACTACTCTCTATCATCCATGAATTTATCTAGCCTCCTTTTGAAACTTTCCAGAGTTCCAGCACTTACTACAAAATTGCTAAGCTTGTTCCACTCGTCCACCACCCTATTTGTGAACCAGTTTCTTCCTATGTCCCTCCTAAACCTAAACTTATCCAACCTGAATCCGTTGCTCCGAGTCCTATCCTGCTCGGATATTATAAGAACACACACACACACTATCTGGAGACATGATCGAGGAAATACACGCAGGAGCTCAGCGTCTAATGTGTCCTCCCTGCGTGACATTCCTTTCCAAAATGTTCCCGAGAGAAACATCGATTTCTGAGACCTTAATACGGCATGTGGCACCCCTGTTAAAACAAGCAACAAGTCTCACATCACTTTAATAGAGTGATTTCTGATTGGAAACAAAACCACCCACGCCACTGTCATGAAAGAGAGAGAGAGAGAGAGAGAGAGAGAGAGAGAGAGAGAGAGAGCAACGAACAGGTAACTCAAATGAGGTCTACCCGAGTGTGCCCCAATATAATATAGGCTCCGCTAGACGTAGGTAAATATTACAACATGTGAAGCGAGTCCATACCACCGCCCCAAACCGCATTATAAAACAAAAGACAATCGACCCAAAATTATTATGACCTTGTGATATAAACAAACCATAGAGGTGGGTTATAACATACAGTACAGTAACCTTCTAAAATGCATCGGCAGTCTAATTAGTTTCACATGTTCCTCCATATCCTCAAGACCTAACAGACTAAATACACCAGCATATTTACCATACCTTCTCTAGTCTAACTTTGTAATATCCTAGTGTTACGATATCCCCGTGTTACTCAGACGTTATCCCAGTGTTACTCAGACGATATCCCAGTGTTACTCAGACGATATCTCAGTGTTACTCAGACGATATCTCAGTGTTACTCAGACGATATCTCAGTGTTACTCAGACGATATCCCAGTGTTACTCAGACGATATCCCAGTGTTACTCAGACGATATCCCAGTGTTACTCAGACGATATCTCAGTGTTACTCAGACGATATCCCAGTGTTACTCAGACGATATCCCAGTGTTACTCAGATGATATCCCAGTGTTACTCAGACGATATCCCAGTGTTACTCAGATGATATCCCAATGTTACTCAGACGATATCCCAGTGTTACTCAGACGATATCCCAGTGTTACTCAGAGAGGCCACACAGCTTGACTTGTTCTGGAGAATAACACAGTACAAGCAAACCTAGTCAGACCTCACAGCGATGCTTTAACAGAGATATAAAACTCAGGGTCATGTTCAACAACTGACTATATCGTGTTTATCCAGACATACCCGGACTCTAAAAGCGCACACACACGCGCGCGCGCACACAGATACACAACACACACACACTATTCCGACTCCGTACCAGAAACATGTCATCGCCAATCAGAATGAACCACTGGAGCGAACCCTGTGAGTCCTCTGGTTCAGTTTTGATTTTCATAAAAACATTACGAGACTAATACTGTAGAAATCAATATTTGGGTTACTATAATCCCTTAAGGTGAGTGTATAGAGAAACGGGTCGCTATAGTTTAGGTAATCACTCATTCGCTCGTTTGGGACGAGCTGTATGCACTGCTCTGAGCCTCCCGTGTGTGCGACTCGTGTGTGGGAGTCAAACCACCACAATAAAATTCCTTTTCATATTAAAACAAGTGATCCAATCTTTTAGTAAAAATACTGCGTGAAACAGTTCTATACATCCCCGCCGCCAGGAGAGATTTAGCTGGTGGTGGTCGATAAGATGTCACTTGGGTCGCATCTGTTTTGACTATGTATTACAATATTTATTTGTTGTATCTCCAGTATTTGTTACATCTTATTTCATTAATTTAATCAAGATTCACCTATAAACATGTTATTGATGTGCATGTAAACATATTGAAATGTCTGTTGTCATAATGATCAAGAGCATAATTTTCATACGTACTGTATTAAGAATGGCATTCTTCCCCGAGAACTTCAATAACATGCTATCTTCACCAGGAGAGAGAGAGAGAGAGAGAGAGAGAGAGAGCAATCACTTGTATATTTTTTTATTTTTTTTACTATTACATTCAGAACGGAATGTTAGAGGAAATGTGTAGAACATCCTCAGGTAAGGGACATTATAACCAAGAATACTCACAGGTGTGTAGTTCAGGATCTTAACACTGTCGGTGCTGCCTTATTAAATATAATTTCGATACTGACTCGTTCGGAATGAGGCCCGGATTTTTTTTTAAGTGACTGTATAGTAATACCTCACCCGGTGTGTGTGTGTGTGTGTTTAGTCGAGTACCCCTTCCAAATAGAGCAAGCAACCAAAACCTTATTTCCAGCTAGGATAAATGATACTATTTTTTATCCTACTACAAACAGTGAATGAATACAGCCAGACTCTCACTCATATAAATAACTACAGTTTTAGCAATATCCAATTACAGCAACATGCTCCATATCGCTTTCAAATCATCAATATGCCTACAGCCCCCTACTCTTACCCGAGCAAGGGAAGCAAGGGAGAGATGAGATCCCTTCGATGAATGGTGGGACAGGAGCCTCAACACATCCAATCAGATACAGATTTTTTGCCTAGGATGGTTCGTCTATCACTCTATCACATCCAGGTAAGGTAAGGTAAGGTAAGGTAAGGTAAGGTAAGGTTAGGTAAGGTAAGGTAAGGTAAGGTAAGGTAAGGTAAGGTAGGTTAGGTAAGGTAAGGTTAGGGTTAGGTTGGGTAAGGTAAGGTAAAGGTAGTTAGGTTAGGTTAGGTAAGGTAAGGTGGTTGAGTAAGGAGTAAGGTAAGGTAGAAGGTAAGGTAGGTAAGGTAAGGTAAGGTTAGGTTAGGTTAGGTTAGGTTAGGCCGAAACTAAGACTCCCGTACTTTGAATATCTCGCTTTTGCCACATCCCTAAATAACCCGTAATCTCTCTCTATACTAAAAGGTTATGACGAAGCTATCTTAAGTTAGTGACTGAAGAGGTAAGCTCCTTCAGTTCTGGACAGTCGTAATATATATACCTTATAACACTCCTCGCTCTATCCTGCATTTTTAACTCAGCTGGCCATATGGTTAACCTCCCTGAGTCTCGCTGCCTCCCTCGGGACATAACCTCCAGCTAAATCTGCTCTGTCTCAAGTGAATTCAAGCCAAGTGGAGAACGAAAATGTTTACCCCCTAAAAATAAACATTAACCCTAAGTAACTCAAGAAAATTACAATTATCATACATTTAAATTCCTTGTTTGCTCAGTTGAGGTTGACGGTGGTGACAACTAACACGCGATCATTGTTTAATAGTCAAAAAAATAAAAATAAAAACGTGTAATTCTGGTAAAACTTCAAACGACTATAAAGGAAAGTCAGTTTCCTTTGTATCGTGTCTGGTAGTGCAGTATCAGATCCAACTATGTGATTAAGACCGTTTACAGGTTCCAACAATTCTCTACTTTCTGGATTTTGCAAAGTCTGGACGTACAGTACACGCCGGATATACTGTACCAGCAACCAAGAAAGTAACTAGGCTGATAATGTGTTAATTTAAGTAGTGTCTTTCTTACATGCTCTATGATGGCTGGACGTTGATGTGATGATACTAATACAATACTGTAATAATGTAAGAATAAAGATACTGAAACCTGAACACCAGTTTTCGAAGAATTCTTTTAAGAGTTTTCACAAAGGAAGTCTTCTTAACGCGACCTTCAGGACACAAACACGGGTGAAGAAGAATGGATACTGTCGACTTCTTTTATAAATTGGTCACAAGGAACTTCTCCAGATACTAGCTAATAAAATTTTTAATTAATTTTCGATTTCAAAAATAACTTTCCTCGACTTTTGTTGAGTTTAGTTCATCTATGGTAAAATTTACACAGAAACAAAGAAAAATAAGGAAAACGATGGATCGGCGAGCTGATGTGGTACTTCCCTCTTTGTCTCACGAAAGATCAAACTGATGAAAACAATTGGGGAAAATTATCATCTATGTCAATGGAAATTAATTAGCCAGTTTTTTAGTAAGAAATAGTCGTCATACCAAAGCACTCTGTATGGCAGCAGACATGGATATGTAAGGTTTCTACGTAAGAAATTTCTTTCAAAAAATTACAGGAAAATAACACAAATATACACAATTATAGTTAAAGAAGAAAGCAAGAATGTTCCCCATAAGAGCACAGGAAGCCAATATTAATACACACACACACACACACACACACACACACACACACACACACACACACACACAGAAGGTACAACCATACACAAGACACTTTAAGATGTATCCAACCAATGAACATCTGTGAGCTAGGACTCTTACACACGACACTCCTAGAACACAGCCAGCCTCTCAGCGCCGACCAGTGACCCACAACACCGCCGCCACAGATAAGGTGACTGCAACAAGCTGCTAACGAGGAAGCACAACCTGGAAATAAAGTCCTCGCCTTCGCACCTCGCGCTATCACGCCGATCATCAACTTTTATCTTGTCGGGCGACCCACGGGCCGCCTCAACAAGCGTCTTAATTTAGAACTAACGAGTTGCTTAAACACCCACCGGCTGTAGAGGAACCATCTAGGGACGAGGTGCCAGTCTCACCGCGTCCGGGGTACGGAGATAGCCAGTTAGGAAGCCTACCTGTGGCTCGGGGTGCACCATGGTACAGTACCTGGGAGGGAGGGGGTCACGTGTAGACTCGCCCACCCCAAGTTTTTCACCTGATGATTAAACACCCTAATGCTACCTTGAGAGTTTAGGTTAGGTTAAGTTAGGTTAGGTTAGGGTGTTTAATAATCAGGTGAAATAAAGTGGGGTGCCCAATCTTCAGCTGATCCGTCCGAGGTGCCAATTCCACCGTGTCCAGAATAACACGATACGCAGCATACCTGTTGGTCTGACTAAACCAACCATGAATTCAGTCAAAATTTGAAGACCAATATTATTTTTTCGACAAAGTTTAATGTACTGTACTGTCTTACTTAACCCGCATTTCATTTCACCTAAACTAATGGAAAAAAAATTATTTTACATACAGATGAATATGTCTTAAAGAGAGTAATTAAAATCAAAGGTAAACTAAAAAGGATGATATTATTTCTAAAGACTTAATTTTATCATTTTACGATATAATAATAACGATTCACACATTTTTTTATGATTAATTTCACGGGGTCAATGTACTGCACCACGATGTTAAAGAGGGTACACCACACGGTACCTGAGGAGGAGGGAGGGTATACAACGGTACCTGTGGGGAAGTGAGAGAGTAGAAGGTAGACAAACAAAGGGACGGGGAGAGAGGGGGAGAGAGAGAGAGAGAGAGTAGATATAGGTGTACCTCTCTCCCACACGGGGTACGAGTACCCACACGACAGGGGGTACAGACGGGCATGAGGGGAAACAAGATATAATATGATAAATTATAGTGGAATGCCCTAGAGGGGACAAGGAGGTGAGAGGTCAGGAAGGTGAATGGGAGGAGGTCACACACACAGAGAGAGAGAGATTTTAAACCCGTGTAAGACAACACACACTTGCCACTATCTCACCATCCATCCACCTGGGCTCTAGTTTCAAGGCCATCTCAGGAAGGTAGGAGCACACACACACACACACACACACACACACACACATGACTACATCAGATACAACAGAAACACACATGTCCCACACCAGATACACACATGACTACATCAGAAACACACATGACCACACCAGATACGCACATGACTACATCAGAAACACACATGACCACACCAGGTACGTACATGACTACATCAGAAACACACACATGACCACACCAGGTACACACAGGACTACATCAACATCCATCGACTTAACGCAGCAGAAACTCATCCCAGTAATGACAATGTCTAAAAGCACAGTCTCTTTCTTCATATGTCCACCACCGTGACGACGTTTTCATAATGTCAACGTGTCTCTGAAAGCCACGTGAAGACATGTTTTCAAGGAGATGATTACAAGATGGTACCCACAGTGTAAATGTATTTTTTCTGAGAATTACAGAACTTGGAGTGCATACAATTTCTATATATGTTTGTGAGTATTTTGTTTATGTATTTGGTTAATGTTTTATCAACAACTCTATTATGGCTTTAATGGACTGTATTATGGTTTAAAGGTGTTTAAGTAACCCCTCAGGACGGGGCAACAGAAAAACCAATGATAGATAAACAGCTCAGATGATCGAAGGTAATTCAATATACTCACCCCTCACCACCTTCCCCTACAATAGATCCAACGTGAGATGTTATCGAAGTTATACAATATTACTGCACATTAACAACTGAGGTCCTTAAGTATGTATTCTAGATTAGATCAAACACTAATCGTCAACAATACCAAGTAGAGAGATAGTGAGAAAAGAGAGAAGAAGACATAATTACTTATGTTGTATGGCACAGAAATCCGACTTCTGTGATTTGAGAAACGAGATAGTAACGACTAGTCTCTCTCTCTCTCTCTCTCTCTCTCTCTCTCTCTCTCTCTCTCTCTCTCTCTCTGTAACGTGGCTCCAACACCAATTACAGCAAGAGATTTATATCCAGTGGACCTGTCAAATTCTGGTTCAATTTTGATCCGCACTGTGAGCCGGGTATATCTTGGGTTAAATTGAGGCTCAGAGGCGTTTGGTTCCAGCAGGTCAGTATCTCAATTAACACGTGAGCTACAGGCCTTTATCTCTCCCAGCCTACGAGCACACTCTCACACACACACACACACACACACACACACAGACACACACATACAAAAAAAACCCTAAAACAATATCATATTAACTCTGAAACCCCTTTGAAATAGTCTCTTTAAAATCGACTAAAACACCAACTGACCAATCAAAATTAGCATCAAAGTCTAAATAAGAAGATCAAGAGCGAATCCTAAAACCCATATGATGATGACGTCTCAGAATACCCCCCCCAAAACAACCCATTTTAGGGAACACACACACATATTAACTCTTTATAATTCAGGTTTTTGTGTTGCATCTGACAGGTTGTGGGGAAGTGTGTCTTGTGCTAGATGGCTCGGTGGAGAGAGTAAATATGTAAGTCATATACACACAGAAATAATATATGACTTAAACAGTGAGATAAGTATTGTAGGAAGGAGAGACTTTGAAGTAACATTAACCAATCAGAGATAAATACAAAAATAAGAGAGTTGAAGTAACATTAACCATAAGTAAGAGAGACTTTGGAATAAATAAGACACCACAAACATTAATAAACAAGAATAATAGAAGGTTAAATGAGGAAAACCTAAAATTATGAGAATAAAATGGGACGAAGTGAGAAGGAAATCTGAAACATGAGTTGTTGATTAAATGACCAAGATAACAAAGAGAAGTTAATTATTATGGCATCTCAATTATCACCAAGAAGAAGAAGAATAGAAAGATCAAAGGAGGAAAAATGAAAAGGGGTGATGATATGGGATGAACACCTACAGTGAGAGAGAGAGAGAGAGAGAGAGAGAGAGAGAGAGAGAGAGAGAGAGAGAGAGAGAGAGAGAGAGAGAGAGAGAGAGAGAGAGAGAGAGAGAGAGACCACACACAAATCCCTCTCGTCTAACATACTACAGTTACCCTAGCATTTACGTCTTCTCTAAAGCAGGTTGAGTACAGCTCCTTAAAGTGCATGATCCCATTGGTAATCGCTTAGTGACTTTGGTCAAATTTAGGAGATAAGGTCAAAGGCTACAAATGAGAGCGCTTATTGGTATCATATCAGAGTTTAATATTGTATTCTCAGCAAAAATTTTCCAAATGCCAAAAATCCCTTCACTTACAAGACACGATCCTTATGTTTTGATACTGTAGTAATGATTAGAAATGACACTGTTTAAAGTCTCAAGATTAAAATTTACTTAAATGACTTATCAACCGACGGTCTTTTAGGTGCTTGTACAACATAAAGACAACTGATGAAAATTAAATGGGATGTAGAGTCAAGCCAAGGGGGTAATGATACGTGAACGGGAACCATTGACTTAATTTCCCTGCACAAATGACCATAAATACCAAGAACCAGCAGGAACCAGCCAGTCCTGTACAGCCACCCGACGAGGAATGAACATTTGACTTAATTAAAAAGAACAAAGTTGAGGGTTAGTGTAAGAATATAACGTGTGTGTGTGTGTGTGTGTGTGTGTGTGTGTGTGTGTGTGTGTGTGTGTGTGTGAACATGTCGCCCTGCCTGCTACAAATCACAGTTGTTTGGCCATAAATTAAGACTCTTTTCTAGAATTTGGCCATTAATTCCCTGAAGCTCCTCTGGGTGTTGACGCCTGACTACCTAGTGATACTCTCTCTCTTTCTCTCTACGTGCGCACTCGCTCGTGTGTGTGTGTGTGAAAGAAACACCAAACAGGCTACATGTGTCTCATATGTGTCTCGTGTGTGTCTCGCAGGTGTAAACGAGTCAAGTTTCAGTGAGAAGTTACCTGACCTCGGGCGTGGGCACCTTCGTGAACCTGACAACCCATTACTCTCGTTCACCCCACGACACCTACCCACACGCCCACACGCATGGATCTGACGCACGCCCACACCGGTGACACCTAAACACACGACCACACCTGCCAACACGCCCACATCTGAGAGACGCCCACACCTGACACACGCCCACACGCCCGCAGAACCATAAGGGAGAAGTGATCGAACCTGTTTTCTGGAGCGAAATATCTTGCCCCCTCCCCTCCCCCTTTGTGTGTTCATCTCTCTCTCTCTCTCTCTCTCTCTCTCTCTCTCTCTCTCTCTCTTATTCATCGTATGTCATCACTCATTTATTTTCCTTATCTATCTATCTATCCCTCTGCATTACCAGCTGCCTCCACAATTTATAGTCCCTCTCCTCTCCCCATCCTTCTTGTCATCCTACGTACCCAGTTTATCACCCCACGCCTACTCCTCCTCCTTCATCCTCTCTACCTTTGTCATCTTTACTACTCTTCCTATTATTCTCTACCATTAGATACTGTTCATCCAATTGTATTTACTGAGAGAGAGAGAAGGGAGAGAGAGGGGAGAGAGAGAGAGAGAGAGAGAGGAGAGAGAGAGAGAGAGAGAGAGAGAGAGAGAGAGAGAGAGAGAGAGAGAGAGAGAGAGAGAGAGAGAGAGAGAGAGAGAGAGAGAGACCATGCCATTACCACACACTGATAAACCAAACCAGACGTCCACCTCCTGAACACATCCTATCATACATGCTTTAAAAACACACACACACACACACACACACACACACACACACACACACACACACACACACACACACACACAATAAATGGTTAGTTCAATAGCAACCTCTCTTACACCTCATCACCATAGCTTACTCGGCCCACGTAGTTGCAAAACCTTAACCACAATGAGAGATAATGTATGGAAGTGGTAAGGGACTGAGAAGGACCACATAATATGAAGGTGGATGAAGAGTAATGATGGTTAATAGTAATAGTGAAGATGATTGAGGTAAAGGGTGGCATGAAGAGGAGATAATTTAGTTCAAGTCAGATTTGGGGTGAAAGTACAGGTAGAAGAAGAAGAAGAAGAAGGCAGCAAACAACAGTAGAATCAGGATGTGTCACAGCAGTAGGAGAGGAGCAGAAGAGGTGTAACAGCCACAACAGCAGTAGGAGCAGCAGTAGGAGAGGAGCAGAAGAGGTGTAACAGCCACAGCAGCAGTAGGAGCAGCAGTAGGAGAGGAGCAGAAGAGGTGTAACAGCCACAACAGCAGTAGGAGCAGCAGTAGGAGAGGAGCAGAAGAGGTGTAACAGCCACAACAGCAGTAGGAGCAGCAGTAGGAGCAGCGGAGGAGCATCACCAGCAGCAGACACGAGCCATCAATCATGATCAGAAGGGAAGCTACTAGTTAGTCAGGTCACGGCCACCAGCGGCGACACTACCTCAACCACGTCCACCCACCCACCCTGCCCGCCCATCTCGCTAACCTGCCACCCACACCCACCCTGTTTACCTAAAGCCAACATCCACCCAGCACAAACCCACCCATCCCACCCAATAAGCCCCAGTTCCAATGTGCCCCCAGTCCAAATGGGTCTTGGATTTAAGGTGGTTTGGTTAAGTGTATATGAATCCTAATAGGCCCTTGTCCCAACCTCCTTCAGTCCTAATAGACCCTAAATAGGACGGGTTAGGCCCTATTAGCACTGGGGCCTATTTGACCTTCACATCAGGAATATATACGAGGACATTCAAAGACTCACCCCATAATGTTCACCAATAAATCAACGCATAGCTGAACACTTACAACGATTTTACCTTAACTAATGACTAGATTACGTTCAGCTGTTACCACTATTTACAATCACTGATGACGCTGTTTATGGGTGAAAATGCAGATGGACATACAACAACAACAACAACAACAACAACAACAACAACAACAACAACAACGACAACAACAACAACAACAACAACAACAACAACAACAACAACAACAACAACAAACAACAACATTAATAACAACAAAAATAATAAGAAGAATAAACACAATAATATCAGGGACGTCAAAGAACAACATTTATAATAATAATAATAATAATAATAATAATAATAATAATAATAATAATACCGCCAGAAATAGGTTAGATATCCTAAACAATTCTCCTACCTTTTCTGACCTAACTGATGGATGTCAAGGTCAAAATTAAACGAGTATTAATTAGTCAGATAAACAAGAATATATATATATAATAAATCAGGATAAAAAAAGGACAGGTATATAATAAGTTAGGAAAAGAAAATACTCAGGGTAAAAACAGGTATATAATTAATCAGGTTCGTAATTAGTCAGAATCAAGATGAACAGGTGTATAAAAGTCAGGTATGAATACATATATAAGATCACAACAGTAAAGTACCTGATACGTTTCCCCAACAGGTTCTTCGTTACAATAGATCAATCATCATTACTTACAAGACCACAGTCCAAAATCCTAAAGTCTCATACGATAAATATTTTTTCCCGTAAGTGAAAATTTAAGATTGAACATTACCAGTTAAGTTAAAAACACAAAATTAACGTATAATAATAACATTAACAATAAACTAAACCTGTACCCTTAACTAGATACGTTCACTTAAGGTGGTCTTAACTGGTTAGCTATGTAAAACGAATCTAGTTAAGGTATTGACTCGGGATCATTAGTGGTAAGGAGTTTCTGGATGTCATTTTTGTACAGGTATTTAAGTACATTCTCGTGTCTCCAGGTATGAATTTTCTGAGGGTCAAGATGTCGATATTCGTTTTAGTCTTAATGTCACTAACTCTATTAATCTCATCCCAATCTAACCAATAGGGTCTATTTACAAAGGTCTATTAGGACTTCTATTCACTTGGCCAGACCCTTTATATCCAATATACATTAAGAAGTGCACATTGGATCAGGGACCTATTAAGCCAGGGCCGAAGTGTTAAATTATTATGTACAAATACGAATAACCAAGCGAACAAGACACAATCTGCTTTCAGCCAAGGAGAAAAACAGGTAAAACAAGGTAAACATGTTCATTTGGCCAGGTAGAAATGACATCTAGCGCACAAACATAACCAAAGAGCCAGGTAAAAGAGGCGACTCATACCTGTGTTTTAGCCAGGTGATAATGACCTCCGATTTATAGTACACACAGAAGAAAAGAAAAACAGCTTGGTAAAACAGGCTACCCGCACTAATTTTGCCCGTGATAATGACCTCTGGTGTACAAACATACAAACAACTAACTAAAACAAGGCAGACACGCTCTATTGTCTAGGTAGTAATGACCTCTCGAGTACAAACAAAAACAAACAGCCAGGTGAGATAGACTACACACACACACACCTGCCACACACACACCTGCCTCCTGGCCACCTTGGGGACGTTTGGGGCGGTCGTGGGGAGTGGGGAAGTGTGCCCGAGGCGAGCTGGATGTCCTCCAAGGGGCAGGGCGGAGGGTAGATGCCCACCGTAGATTACAAGGTACGATTTGATCACACCCACTGCCCCCACTGACGAGAGAATAGGTAGTACACGTCACTTTTAAGGACAGCTAAAACACGTCATCTAAAACAAATATCCCTATTTTATTGAAACGCACACACTTCAGTTCCTCTCAACGTACCAGGAAGTGAGAGGTGTGAGGAATCTTCTCTCTCACCAGGGAAATGCTCTTCGTCTTTAATAAGTGAGAAGACACAGTTAAAACTTAGGAGCCTCATTTTCCGCCTCTCGGGACAGGTGAATTTGGTTCCCAGGTGAGTCATAACGAGACTACATATTTCTTCACTGGAATTAACCACCAGGTACACTGAGTCTCCAGAGTATTATTTCCTACCTATTGACTCGCTAAACACACGACAGGTATGACTCTTGACTTCCTTCCTAATTGTCGTAAATAAAAACAAACATATTTTCTTTAAACAACTAGGCGGAGTCCGTACAACTTCAGGGGAAAAAAGGTGAAAAACAGGCGCCATAGACACAAGAATTGGAAGAATCTTTTATGCATTAATTTAGACAGATAGATAGACAGACAGACAGACAGACAGATAGATAGATAGATTGGTAGATAGATAGATCCACTTAAATTTTCCTTATTTGTGTAGCATTCTATCAGGTCACAACTCACCCTCGGGCCTGGCACAAGCAGCAAGAAAGGGCCACAACGCCTTATTATAAAATACCATCTTAACCACATCATCAATCATACCTTCTTTAATAACCAAGTCACCAGATATTCTCAAAACTAATGACCTCTCTTCCTTTCCTATAATATATAATCTTACTTCTCTCTCTCTCTCTCTTAACCTGGGGTAAACTGGGTTATGTTCTGTGATTAAGTTGCCACACGACATTCAGGTTAACTCTCTTCATGTTGGATTAATACTTCACTTTAATCCCTATAATGTTATCTTCGATGTTTACTTATTAACTAAACGGCGATGTTTTCTTCATGGGTATTCAAGGAAAAAAGGGTGAATTGAAGGTGTAGCAACAGGACAAACAAACAAACAAACAAACAAACAAACAATCATACATGCATACATACATAACATAAGAACATAAGAATGGAGGAAACTGCAGAGGGCCTATTGGCCCATACTGGGCAGTCCCATTTACACCCAACCCCTATTGCTCATATGAGCATCCAACCTATGTTTGAAGCTATTCAGCGTATTCCAGTTAATGATGATAATTGGTAACTTGTTCCACTCATCCACTACTCTGTTTCCAAACCAGTGTTTACCTATTTCACGCCTAAATCTAAATTTGTCTAATTTAAAACCATTGTTACGAGTTCGCTCCTGGTTGGATAGTTTGAGTACCTTTGTAATGTCCCCTTTGTTTAGACCTGACTTCCACTTATACACCTCTATCAGGTCGCCCCTCGCTCTACGTCTCTCGAGGGAGTGCAAATTAAGATGCTTTAACCTGTCTCTATACTCAAGGTTCCTAATGCCCGGGATTAGTCTTGTCATTCTCCTCTGAATTCTTTCCAATGATTCTATATCCATCCTGTAATACGGTGACCAGAACTGAACTGCGTAATCCAGGTGTGGTCTCACAAGATACAGTTTTAGGATGACCTAGCTAGTCTTGTAACTAACACTCCTTTGTATGAACCCAAGTACTTTATTAGCCTTGTTACAAGCAAAAACACATTGTTTACTTGGCTTAATGTTCCTACTTATCATTACTCCTAAATCTCTCTCGCAGTCGAATTTCTCTATGGCATCGTTGTTCATCTGGTATCTGGTTTCCCTGTTTACATCTCCTATACTGAGTACTTTACATTTGTCCACGTTGAATTTCATCTGCCATTTTTCAGACCATTCGAAAAATTTGTTTAGATCTTCCTGTAGTTTTGCGGAATCCTCGTCAGATTTAATAACCGTCCTATTTTTAGTGTCATCAACAAATTTACTTATATTTCTTTCAATATGCGATATCTATGTCTCGTTTTATGTATATAGCCAATAATAATGGTCAAGTACTGGCTTAGAGACTCACTTGTGACGTTGCTCCAATGGGACTTAGTGCTGTTAATGCTCACTAGCTGTTTCCTGTCCTGTAACCACACCTAAAATCCATTTAGGATATTTACCTTTGATGCCATATGCTTTACCTTTCTCATTAGTCTTTCGTGGGGAGGACTCTGTCGAAGCTTTGCTAAAGTCGGATATGCCACATCATAATTATGCCCCTAGATCCGCAGTTCGAAACTGATGAAAAGATATTAATAGATTAGTTAGACAGAACGTCAGCTTGTGTGAAGCCATGCTGGGAATCATTGATCAATAGGTGCTTCTCCAGGTAGAGTTTCGTACTTATAAATTTGAAATGATTGCTTCAGTAATTTACTACTAATGATGTTAGACTGATTGGGCGGTAGTTAGAGGATAGTAATCTATCCCCCTTCTTGAAAATCTGTATTACATTCGCTATCCTCCAGGATTCTGGTACTACTATTTTTAAGGACATGTTAAACAACTTGCTTCTAGGGCATACTAAGCTCTTCCTTACATTCCTTTAATACTCCTGGCAAATATCTCATCGGGACCAGGTGACTTATTAGGCTTTAGTTTGCTCTATTTGCTTACTAACATCGTTACTAGTCACTACTATCTGCTTAATTGTTTTCCTTCGCTATCTCTGAATAAGGGAGTCAGTGCCTCGGGTATCATGTTTAAATTTTCAGTGGTGAAAACTGTTGAAAAATATTTATTCAAATTATTGCTCATTTCTCCGTCGTTATCATTGAGCTTTCGCGGTATCTGTGAAATATTGGTCCAATCTTTTCTCGTGTTTTAGTTTGATACATTTGGTAGAATCCTTTGGGGATTGTCTTATATCCTTACTTGCTATCCTTACCTCATTAATATTCCTCTTGGCTTTCCGCCATCTCGGTTTTTAACCCTATAGCCAATATCTTATAATATTCCTGGAGGTAAATTTAAGCCCGCGCTTATCCTTCTACCTATAGCCTTCACACGGCCAATGATGTTCTTTAAACAATTATTTATCTATTTAGGGTCATTGTTGTCTGATCCTGAGTTTTTGTATGGTATGTTCTGCCTTTGTGCATTAAGTAACTCATTATTATTTAAATTGTGCGATGAACCGTGCATCTCAAAGATCTCGTTATCGGAGTCGGAGTCGTATCTGTCAGGTTCTTGACCAAGCCTGACACCTCTCTCAGCTGCCTCTTTAAACTGTCAAAGTTTGCCTTCTGAAATCTGGTACTTCAGTGGAATTTTTCCTTCACGTCTGCCCTGAAAATCTAACTGGAATCTAATTTTACTTTGTGATCCTTTGTTTGCATGTTCGTTTCCCTACCTCGACAATGCTAATATAAGTTTTCTCTGTTCGACAAGAACTAAATCAGTATATTATTGCAGTAATAGATTTCAGTTTATATGTTGACTTAGGAAACGATCCTGGGATCGTCTCGAAAAATCCTCTGATTCTGAGTTACCCGTGGAGTCCAGTCCAATCTATTTAGCCGGGTTAAGTCGCCCTACTATACAGACTTTGTTGTGTATAAACCCCTCGCATTTCATCCCAGATAAGTCGCATTGACTCTATCAAGATTGGGGGAGGTCTATATATTACTCATGTGATTAATTTTCCTACCGTCGCTTAATTCACTATCCATACATACATACATACACACATATACAGAGAGAGAGATGGACAGGTGCATTGTGGCGCACTGATTGGCGTCTCACCTGTTCTCGCCGCACACTTTTAATTATCCATCAAATTAAAATCACTAAAACGAAGAAAAAAAAAAGAAAATGTGTTGCCCGGGCGCATCTGCCACCCAACTACAGACGACACCACAACCTCCTCGGAGTATATCTGACACACCCGGCAAGAGACACACCCCATCTGACACACCCGGCAAGAGACACCACAGCCCACCTGACACACCCGGCAAGAGACAGACGCAATCACCAAATTTTCGGTAACTCTGGTGAGAATTTACGTCCGCCATTTCACCACAATTTTATGGTTTACATGAAGAACATTATTATAAGATGCGATAATAAGACCCCGGGCACAAGTGTTAGTCACGGCCAGCCAACACTTTATAGAATGAGGTAAAACTTACGAACACTTAATTTTATGAGGTGTGTGTGGCTGCCATTATACCACCTCCATCACTACTACTACTACTATTTATTTTTTAAATTGGCCTCCATCCTCCCCTTATAGCCATACCTTCGCTACCTGAGGGGTTAGGTTAGGGTGGTAAGGGATTCGTGGAAATAAGCTAGGAGGTTAGGTTAGGTTAGGGTTAAATGATAATGTGAAATAAGCTACAGGTTAATTTTATAAGTAATCCATTTAATCATATTAATACTACAGGTGACTGAGGGGAACTAATTACCTTATTTTCCCACTTCATTATTACAGCTAACACTTAATTGTGGGTGAGATAAGAATGTGTCTTTGGCTTCATGCTATACATACATACATACATACATACATACATGCCCGTCCTTTAAGGGGGGCGAACAGGGGCGACCGCTCGGGGCCCCGCGCGTGTGGGGGCCCCGCACTAGACCCAGTGACCTCGGACACATTACCTGTTCCTGTTGACTGGTTAATCTGACCTGACGGCAGAGCCACCATCGCAACCGTGATCTTACCATCCATAGCGACAGTCCCATGGGGGTTGGTGGGGTGGGGTTCCTCTGACCGCATAATCTGACTCCATATATATATTTTCTGGGGCCCCGCAGTGATCTGAGTTGCCCTGGGCCCCGCACCCTCCTAGGGACGGCCCTGCATGCATGCATGCATACATACATACATATACATACATACACATACATGCATATACATACACATACATACATACGTCAAGCAGACCCGCAGAAAGACACTGGAGGCGCGACCTGTGAACGTGATCAAGGCACAAGAGACAGACACACAACCTAGGTCATGTACACACCAAGAGATTAATATTATATTGTCAATGAAAGTTTAATGTAATCTTGTACTTGTTCAACGGCAACAACTTCTCCTCGACGATAGAGAGACGATAATAAGATCCTGTTTGTTACGTTACAAGTCGGGGAGGAGGAGGAGGAAGAAGGAGAAGAGGAGGAAGGAGAAGAAGGAGAAAGAGAGAAGGAAGAGCAAAGGAAGAAGGAGGAGAGGCTAGAACAGGGTTTTTTGTATCCTATTATTACTCAAGTGTTGTAAATACGACCTGCCTCTATTGTCATATGATGTAAACAAGTTATTAAAAAAAAGCACATGCTAGTTTTCCTTTCCCGGACCTTCCTCGATGCTGCAACACCCAAGAAGCCTCGAAATATCCCCCACACACACTAACAACACACGCACCAACAGACAAAAAAAAAAGAGACAACTGCTTTATCACTCCCACAGACGATACAGGTAATAATCTCACCTGCCACTCACCTGCTCATTGTTAATAAAGTTTGCGTTGGCGGCTCAAGTCAATCGGCATCAGTCAGACCGGGTTGAACCTGGCCAACACTCACACACACACACACACACACACACACACACACACACACACACACACACACACAACTCCTGGGGCAACACACTTCCTATGAATAACATAATATGGACAAGATAGTTGCTATAAAATAAGACAAACTAAAAGATAATCATTATAATAATCCTCTGAAAAAATAAATAAATCGGGCAGAGGAAACAGTTAATAACATTCACAAACATTCATATCAACAATCCTTCACATTCATCCAGTCAATTGTTAAGTTTTCTCTATTTCAACATTATCCTCTCTCTCTTATCCACAGTCATCACCACTCTATCCACTCGTCTCTCTCCACAACTAAACACTTACCACCTCCAGTTCACTACTTACTTACACTCCATGCTGTCTCTCCGTGTACTGTCTCTCAACTAGGTTTCATTCTCATATGTCGGAAAGACCTGAGCTACTACACCTTTCAGTAGTACACTCTGTCTCGCTCTCACTCTTACACCCACTTCTTGCTTCGGATTACTCTCTCTCTCTCTCTCATTAACCTAAAACTAGACCACCAAACTTCTCTCCTTCACACTCTGTCTCATAATCCTGCCTCGACTCGTTCAAAAGACTCAACTTGAATGAAAATTTGACTTCAACTTTTTTTTTACCCTTTGTTTAATGTACTGAATAAACTTATATTACCTTGTACATTTTTTTGCTTTTTCCTCGTATATCGTCACGAAATCCTCAAAACACACACACACACACACACACACACACACACACACACACACACACACACACACACATCTTCTACACTATTTGCACTTTTCCGTGAATCTCCAGTAGTATATAATGTAATTCCCATGAAAGACGTGATCTGAGGGGATTGGTTGAGAAGGGAAGCACTACCACGTCCCTATTGGGTAAGAACGCACAGGCCTCGATGATGGCTGACCAATGGCTGGGCGATGACTGAATGGCGACGCTGACACCACAAAAGACCTTGACGAGGTTATTAGAGGGCAAGGTATCTGTCGTCAATAGTACGATGCTAACTAGAGGAGAACGTAATGATCTCGATACTAACTAGACGAGAACGTAATGGTCTCGATACTAACTGGACGAGAATGTGATGGCCTCGACGCTGACAGGCCGAGAACGCAACGGCCTCGACACTAACTGGACGAGAACGCAAGCTTTTAGGGCAGTGACTGGACGAGAACGCAAGCTTTTAGACAGTGACTGGACGAGAACGCAAGCTTTTAGACAGTGACTGGACGAGAACGCAAGCTTTTAGGGCAGTGACTGGACGAGAACGCAAGCTTTTAGACAGTGACTGGACGAGAACGCAAGCTTTTAGACAGTGACTGGATGAAGGCCACTCATAAACTGCACCGATGCTGTCACTTGTACTAATGAAGTAACATGCGATCATATCCCAATTACATTACTGAAGCTACGAAAGCCATCATAACAGTCTCACTCAATCTCCCTACAAAAGTCTCTCATCTCTCAATCTACCTACAAAATCTCTCCCTTAACCTACCTGTAATATATCATACCAACAGCTAATTTACACACACATATATAAATGCCTCTGAAGATGTCTTGAATAAAGACGAAAGCTAAGGTGCTCCGTTGTTTCCCTTTTCCCGTGTGATTTTATCAAGATTTATCTATCCACGTTTCATTGTGGATCTACATGATATATATATATATATATATATATATATATATATATATATATATATATATATATATATATATATATATATATATATATATATATATATATATATATATATATATATATATATATATATATAATATATATATACAAGTTACAATACAGCTCTAAGACGCAGGAAGTGGGTGGAGAAGAGTAACCCAAGGTCCCTATGAGGTCCTGGGTACGGCGAGTCTTTTGTTCCGCCTGCCAATGAGAGTGTATGACCCCCCCCCCCCCGTCCCTCGCATTACAGTAATGGAGTTCTGGTTCCTGCCTTTCTCTGGGAACTCTCAAGGCAAATTGTGGCAACTTTCTTGACAGATATAATTACTCTGTGCACTTTCTTGATACTCTTAAGGGTATTTCTGGCACTGTCCAGTGTCCTCCTAAGGCTATTTATGGCATTTTCTTCGCAGATATAATGACTTTGGGTACTTTCTTGATACTCTTAAGGCTACTTCTGGCACTTTCCTGATGCTCTTACAGATACTTCTGGCACTTTCTTGTTAGTTATAATGACTTTGGGCACTTTCTTAATACTATTAAGGCTATCTCTGGCACTTTCTTAGCAGATATAATGATATTTGTCACTTACTTGATACTCTTAATGCTATTTCTGGCACTTTCTGAGCAGATCTAATAACATTTAGCACTTTCCTAATACTCTTACGGCTACTTCTGACACTTCTCTGGCACCCTCACGCCACTTTCTGGCACTTTCTTAAGACACTCTGGTACTCCGCATAAAATCCTAAATGACTCTTACTTACACCCCAAAGGACTAACAAACAAGACACATAAACTCGACTGAAAATACCACAACACCCTTAAGTCCTTATTACACCCTAAGAAACTCGTATATAACCTCGGATAAGTCTCTCCCCTGGACACGTGTAAGTAAGGTAAGTCATTCCTGGTGCAAAATATCCACGGAAGATTATTTAAGAATCAAAATATACCTCTGAGTAAAATATCATCCCTCGTATGGTTAAGAATAATGAGTTGTGACGTCATACCAAAATAAACAGGGATTTATAGACATCAACAAATTATACGGTCTTATAATCACTCCTGTTGTGGCAGTTTATAAGCAACTCACGAATAAGGATAAAAAAATGGAGATTGAAATTGACCATTAAAAAAAAAATATGCGAAATATAAAAGCGAGACCGAATGAACATGACTGAAATACATAAGAAACTAAATCACTCCTTCAGTCACAGTGTTTAAGGAGTTAAGGAACAGGTAGGATCATAGTCTAGACAAGATACGCCTCCAGCTCTCACTACTGGCGGCAACACACGACAACTTATCTCCAGCAAAACAAGTTAAAAATGCGGATGTGCCCCTGGACCACCTCTGTGTGTGTGTGTGTGTGTGTGTGTGTGTGTGTGTGTGTGTGTGTGTGTGCCAGCGACAAGGTCACCGCCCTCCACTTATCCTCATCTCTTTTTGCTTTTACAGTTACTGAATCGCCCTGCTTACAAAATTATACGATACTACACTGTACATATATACATGCGTTTATACAGTCACACATGCATATTATATTAGATATATTTATATAATGTGGTGGAAAAATAAGCAACATTACACTTCACATTTCTCAAGACACTTAATATTACGACACTGTAAACATCATCAATATCACCTATTAAAAAGTAGCCAATAGGGTGAATATAGTATAGTATAGTATAGTATAGTATAGTATAGTATAATATAGTATAGTGTTCCCCTCTCCTGGTCTCCTCGATTCAATATCACCTTCAGGAAGTCAGTTCACCACCGACACGTGAAGAAGACAATGGCTCATCACCACCATAAGCCCTTCCCGACCACCACCCTTCCCGTCTACTGCAACCAAGAGGCTCCCCTCCCTCAAGTTATCTGGCGTATTTTAAGTCTTTTAGCGAGGGTTTAAGTTAAGTTAGGCCAGATCAGGTAGGTTAGCTTACCATTTTTCTTTTAAATTGGGTTAGTTTGTATTAGGTCAGGTTAAAGTGTCATATTTCTAGGTTACGTTTGGTGACCAATTTTGAGATAGGTTCGGTAAGGTTTTGCTAAGGTTGTTGATATATATATATATATATATATATATATATATATATATATATATATATATATATATATATATATATATATATATATATATATAATCTTATACAAGACATATGATGATTAAACAAGTTAAATTGTTTGCCTGTTTAATTAAACCAGTTTATGAAATCTTTCAGTAATTTGCGTTATTATCTTATCACTGCATGAACTCATAAGTTCTCAGAGCCGGTTTTATTAGCATGTTTTAATCCCTACAACCTAAATATTCAGTTACGCTCTTTGATGAATAATCTTTTATTATTTTTGTTTAGCTTTTGTATTTATATTTCTGTTTTATGAAGAGTTTTAATAGTTATCCAATCTTGTAATAATTGTTTTTACTGACTTTCATGAATTCATATTTATTTCTTCTAAAATTTACATTCCTCTTTAACCCCAAACAGCCTCTGTGCTGAAGTCTGCATCTCCGGATTAAACATTAATAACCACGGCGTCCTGACAAGGCCCTGTGAGATGGCTTCCACACAGCCATTTACTCTTATATTCATGGACTGTGCATTACTTGTATATAAAACTAACAACAAATGTTTAACCCTGACATATGATAGTTTATTGAGAGCACTGAATTTGGGATGTACACGCGAGTATTAACGGTATAACCTTTGAGTAAAGCACGTCACCGCCTCGGTATAACGTGGTTGTTTCCAGACACTTTCACGTCCACGTTAGTGTCATCTGTAAATGGATAAAAAATATACCTTTACAGGTGGAGTCTAACCACGTTGCCTCCTTGTGAACGCACAATCTAAAAAGTTTCTTAATGGAAGGGTCCGATGAATTTCAAAATGAACACTGTGACTCCTTTGTATCGGTAGGGTTGTCAAAATCCTTCGTCTGTTGTGTCATATTATCTAACACAAATTTGTAAGGATACTTTTTTATTATGTGTACACCAAAGGTTTGATATACTGTACAGTGTGCTGTATCCACACTGCCCCTAACAAACAGTGCCTTCACCGACAACACTACCAACCATAAGGACAGTCTGGTGACATTCGGATTTGTATATAATATTACCTAACAATTATTAAAGAAAAATCTCACTGAATACCAATACAAATTTGATTCTGGATAACTAGTGATATAGACACGATTCTTATTACAACAAAAAACACACGATTCTCAATAGCTACAAGAACATTACACAAGTCTTAATACCCCGAATTACAGACACGACTTTGAATACAGAAAGAGAGAGATATTCTAAGCCCCACAACAGGACACATGACTAACAATTACAACACAAACACATTTTTTTTGTCCCACTAGGCCTTGGGTCTGATAAGTGTTAATCAACTTCACAACAACAAAAGTCAGACAACTAACACTACACATGACACCTCCTTGGGCGGTCAATTTCAGCATCGGTAAAAAATTATACGTCATATTGTTAACGTTAAAATTCAATTACATACGACTATGTCATAATTTGAATGGATTTGTTTATGCTTTTGTTAAATGTTTTTGTTGTACTGCTTTTATTAATGTGTTGTTGTATGTTTTTATTAATGTTATTGTTATTATGGTGTTTTTAATTCGTTAGTGTTGTTGTTATCCCTTTATTGAAATTAAGTTGTTATGCTTTTATTATTATTATTATTATTATTATTATTATTATTATTATTATTATTATTATTATTATTTGTCTTTTATATCAATATTCTGTTTCTTGTTTTCTTTTCTATTTTTTTTTTTCTTTAATTATTTTTTTTCATTCTAAGGTTATTTACTACCCTGTCTAAAACTGCGGGGTAGGCATACTAGGCATTGTTTTCGGTCCTGTCTGTTTGTATCTGTATGCCTGTCTATCTGTCTGTCTGTATGCATGTCTATCTGTCTGTACTTCTGTCTTTATATGTCTGTCTGTCTGTCTATACTCAAACTCACTCAAGAATGAATTGGCGGATTTAAATTAAACTCGATATGCTTGATCATATTATCAACATCAGAACCCACAAGCAATATCTGAACGCACTTGAGGACAAACAAAACACACTCTACTGACACACACTCTACTAACACACACACTCACCAATACCTTGACGTTTAAGGTATATGAGATGACGTAGTAAATGCCAATGCAAACTTCTGGTGGTAACAAAACACACGTATCACTGATTTACTCCTGCTAAATACACCAGAAACTAAAATTAGAATAATATGATGTTAACCGATGTTCTGACAATGGAGCACGATTGAGTTGCTGTGAATTTCATACCGGATAATTTGATGTCCCCAACTTTACCGATAGCCAGACAACGGTGGCCATTTTACCGAATAAATATACCGGGGTTTTTTTTTCAGGGAATATATTTTAACCGGAAAAGTTAGTTATTATTTTCAGTTCAATTTTGGGTTGTGTTTAGTTAAGCCAATATCACATAGGTACAATATCGTCATGAGATAAGTATATTTATGTTCCCTTCCCAACAAGATTATCACTGTCTTCGAACTTACAAATAATAAAACACACACACACACACACACACACACACACACACAACAAGACCTCTTCAGTATAACAGGGACTCATGCCACTCTTGCCCAGCACCTCCATTCATCACCAAGGTATTCAGTCCTATCCACGATGTCTTAAGACTGACTTTAAGAGACCCAAGAAAAGAGTTTGGAAATTTTAAAAGAACGAGATGCTCTTGAGAGGCCTTCCGACGTGATCTCTTATCCTTTTCATCCCACCAAAAGGATAATCTTAAGTCAATTCTCAGCATCAGTTCGTGTTATTTTGCATTTTTTTTAAACATTAAACGCAATCCTGGGAATCTACGCTGTAAGGGATTCCAGACATCAACCACTATGACTACAGCCGACACGAACCAACAAAATAAAGACTTGATCAACTTAACCTAACCAAATCAACTATGTTTATGTATTCATTAAGTTCAGCAAGTTACTTCGCCACGTATTCAATAACAAAGCACCTAAGATAAAGATTCCAAGATGACACAAATCTCATAATCACGCGTAACAAATACCCAGTTCTACCCTCGAGTTGTATTGTCTTTGGCCAAGTAATTCACCTTGGCTACCAGTCGATAATGAGAAATCCTTGTCATTGATCGCATATAAATCCTATCCATGTGTCCATAGTTTTCAAGTTCTGGGACATCTATGAAAATCGACTGCAGTGTAAGACATGGGCGGTGTCCTCGTCAGCACTAACCCCCCACACGTGCCAAAAGGAAATAGGAAATGCCGAGGTATATATTGTTTTCACGCACGCACGGACACATAGAACAGCCTTAGGATATAAACGTGCACACTGGGATACTTCTTGTGAGTGTAATACTTATGCAAGAACCTCAGTTTTAATTTTTATAAAGTGTATGTGTTGAGTGACTGTAACATGAGCAGCTTCACCCCCCCAGGTTAACCAGGACGGGTGAGAAATGTTGAAACTTTCATCCCTTTTATACTGTGAACCGTATTAATGGTGGTGTAGTGTAAGGTGGAGACGGCCCTATATGACTGTGATGATGATGATGATGATGATGATGATGATGATGATGATGATGATGATGATGATGATGATGATCGTGGTGGTGTTTATGATGATAATAATGATGACGACGATGATGATAGATGGCGTTGGTGGTAATTAATACTACTACTACTGCTACTACTACTACTACTACTACTACTACTACTACTACTACTAATAATAATAATAATAATATCACCCACAACGATTTATCATAATTTACGATCACCGTCAAGATAACAATCACGATAACTAAGAGGATAAATAACACATAAAAACAAACTCGATAACATGAACCCTGAGGATGATCACGATAACGATAACAAGGACACATACGATAACTACGATAATAAAGATAACAAAAACAATAACACCAACGATAGCCACGATAGCCACTACTACCACTGACTGACGAAGCACCCACAAGACAGAAAGAACGTGTGAGACAGACAGACAGACAGAGACAAGTACTGTACGTGACTTTCTGGACTCCACGCTGAGGTACGGTAAGCCATTGATTGGATCACAGAAGAGGCGACTACCACCAGCAGGTAAAAAAAAAATTGAGAGAGATAGCAGGTGTGAGATAGAGATAGCAGGTGTGAGATAGAGATAGCAGGTGTGAGATAGAGATAGCAGGTGTGAGATAGAGATAGCAGGTGTGAGATAGAGATAGCAGGTGTGAGATAGAGATAGCAGGTGTGAGATAGAGATAGCAGGTGTGAGATAGAGATAGCAAGTGTGAGATAGAGATTTAAGTGTAATTACATTCTCTGTAAAGTGTAAACAAGCTATTTTTTAATATACCGGTTATAAATCTATCTTAATATACACTGTCTGTAAAGGTCAATTACATTTGTCTACAGTACAAAGGAATAAAACGAATTGGATAAAACAATGGGTGATGTAGGAGAGTGGTGAGGACAGGAGGATTATGGTGGATGAGACAGAGAAAGGACAGTAAGACAGGGATTTACCAGACTATTAGATAACAAAGTGGCCAGGAGATTCGAGCTTTTCAAAAGATTCAACAGCACAGTAGGAAAGATAAAGATTTTAATGGGAAAAATAGTGAAGATAGATAGATGGATAGATAGAAATATAGATAGATAGGTGGATAGATAGATAGATAGATAGATAGATAGATAGGAAGGAAGACACTTCACTACGTAAATATACTAGAGAAGGGAACACGGGGATATATATGTGTGTGTGTGTGTGTGTGTGTGTGTGTGTGTGTGTGTGTGTGTGTGTGTGTGTGTGTGTGTGTGTGTGTGTGTGTGTGTGTTAAAATCAGGATCCGGGTCAAAGGTATCAGTGCTCTCATGATAACACTGAGTATAGTAGTGTATACCACAGTATTTCACCCGTGTATACTTGTATATATTACCACCAGAGTATACAAAGTACACACAGGCTGGCATGTTCAAGGACACGCACATGTGTATCAATGACACGTATAGACTGTCAAGGACACGCACACCTGTATCCCCAGACACACATATGTATATCAATGACACGTATAGACTGTCAAGGACACGCACACCTGTATCCCCAGACACACATATGTATATCAATGACACGTATAGACTGTCAAGGACACGCACACCTGTATCCCCAGACACACACACATGTATATCAATGACACGTATACATATCAGCAGTATGAACTGTCAGGACACGCACCTGTATCACACATATGTATATCAATGACACGTATACATCATCAAGGACACGCACACCTGTATTCCCAAGACACACACATGTGCATCAATGACACGTACACATCGTCAAGGACACGCACGGACAGGTGGGGTCAAGGCGGTACACGGACTGGCCGTATATGGCTCCCAGGGCCCGAACTGGTCCAGGGAGGTGACGGCCAGGCAATGTGATGTATACGTCACTGTGACGCCTTTGTTACGCTCCTCTTGGCATTCTAGTGACGCTGTTGTTCTGTCGCTGTGACGCCCTTCTGCTTTTGTTTATCTCACATTCAGTTCTTGTGACGCCTTTCCTCATATCGACCCATGTGACGTTGTTGTATCGACCCATGTGACGCTGTTCTATCGACCAATGCAATGCTTTTGTATCGGCCCATGTAACGATGCTGTATCGACCCCTGTGACGCCGCTCTATCGACCCCTGTGACGCTGTTCTATCGACCACTGTGGGGCTCTTGTATCGACCCCGGTGACGTATCGACCCCTGTGACGCTCTTGTATCGACCCCTATGACGCTCTTGGGCCTCTGTGACGCACTTTTATCGACCCTTCTGAAGGTGGTGACGAAGAAGGGTGACGGGATTTCCATCTCGACCGCCTCTCAAGACATCCCGCCAGATGACGCACACCACAAACACATCTCCTCGTCAACTCACTGAATTAATCACATCACCCCCGAGTAGAACAAGACAGTGCTAACCCCACCAAGGCAACAAGAGTCCAATCCCCTTCATAACCCAAGCGATTACCAACCTTGAGTTCGTCAGCATCGAAGCGACCTTGTAAAGACGCAGAAAGAGGAAGAGAAACTGTCAAGAAGTAAACCCACACCCAATCAGTTTTCAATACGTTCTATCTCCAGGTAAAGTAATAAGGGTAAGGCACCCCTAAGGAACTATGTGGTTTGACACTATCTAGTCGCCAAATCCTCGCTCTTCCACGGCTATCGTAACTGCTAGCGCACATAACACAATCGGTATTTGAGACATATTTGGGAGCGACTCTGGCATACCTACTGATAAGTCTCTGCTCCACGTGAACTAGTGATTAATCAGAGGGTGAAGCGTTTATACTAGTGATGATGTGAATATATTACTCATACTTACTACCATCACTTACTTATAATGTTAATATTGATAATTATAACAACACCAACAACAATAACAACAATGAAAACAACAATAACAACAATAAAAACAATAACAACAATAAAAACAACAACATTAAGGACAAGAACAACAATAATAAGAACAACGGCAACATTAACAACACTAATATAATACCATTACCATTTATATTAATTTTTCGTATTTTCTTTCCTTGTATTCTTCTTACCGAGAGAGAGAGAGGTGTGCTCCATGAACTAGCCAGTAGCACCTACAGATGACGACAGGGAAATATTACGTGTCTCTGGGCTGCCTGAGGCTTGTGCTTTGTAACAATAACAATGTTGAATAATTCCCCGCCACGATACAATGGCTCCAGCTCACACTCCCCAGGGACCTCGGGACTCACGTCCCCTTATGACATTAGAGTAAATTTCAAGTGGATATTCGCAACCATTCCTTACCTACCTTTTGTATGAAACTATCATGTGAGACGTACACACACACACACATAAATATTACATACACATACACACACATATACACACACACACACATATATATATATATATATATATATATATATATATATATATATATATATATATATATATATATATATATATATATACATATATATATATACACACAAGTAAATCACTGTAGGTGCGCGTGATCTAGTATATGCCGATAACCACAAGGAAAGAAAGAAAACACAGAAGTTCCCAAAGCGCTTTCGTGTAATTCACATCTTCAGAATTGAATATATATATATATATATATATATATATATATATATATATATATATATATATATATATATATATATATATATATATATATATATATATATATATATATATATATATATATATATATATATATATATATATATATATATATATATATGGCTAAATGTAAATCCCACAATGGCGTGGATAAGATAAATCTTAATAAAAATCACACGGGAAAATGGAAACAACAGGTACCTTAAAACTCTCGTCTTTATTCAAGACATCTTCAGAGGCCTTCAGTTGCTTGCTCTGAAGATGTCTTTATATATACACACACACACCAACAATAATAATAATAATAATAATTCTTCGGAGGAAAAAGAAACAAGAAACTTCAAGAAAATTCAGTCGTACAGAATTACCCATTGCTCTTTCTCCAACCAGAGTTTAATTACACGACTCACCCTAAACAACACTATCTTGACCTCTTCCCCCTCCTCCCCACCTCCCCTCCCCTCCTCCCCCCCCTCCCACCCCACCCCCTTCCCCTCCCCACCTCAGCCCCCCACCGTGACTAAACAACTTCCCAGACAGATTAAACTTGACAAGACTCAATCAACCATAATCTTTCACCACGAGAGAATGACTCCCTAATTAAAACTGTCTGAAATAAAAAAAAAATAATAAATTGGGAGTTTTAGTAAGAAATCCGTCGGAATGAAATTAGGTTAAAGTGATGTACGACAGCTTGCTTTAACACACACACACACACACACACACACACACACACACACATACACACACACACACACACACACACACACACAGTTTACTTTTCTTTCAAATTTACGTTTTTTTTAATCTAAAGGATGTGTTGAATTTCTTCTTTCATGAAGCTTACAGGAACCAGTGCGCGCGCGCTTGTGTGTGTGTGTGTGTGTGTGCATGTGTGTGTGTGTGTGTGTGTGTGTGTGTGTGTGTGTGTGTGTGTGTGTGTGTGTGTGTGTGTCCACCCCCTTGCATCACCCTCCACCAACCACATGCATTACCCTCACTCAGTCGACATCAAAAAATGCATCATATATCAAGCAAATTAAAAATCGCACATATAAATATACAATAAACGAATCCATAAAAAAAAAATCTATGTTCTCTTTACACCAAATTAAATGTCGCATGAAATTAACATGGGCGACCAAACACTGAAATGTGTCGACGAGTGTAAAATATTGAGTGAGTAAGACACTAATGATTGTATATAAAAAACTGTACCGATTGTATTTGTTGCGTATTTTTCTTCAACAGGTTTATATATGCAATGACAAAACGTCGTTACAGAAGCAATATTTATTTTATTTCTTCGACAATGACGATAATTAATTGCATTTGATTATTTCTTAGCTTTTATTTTATTCGATCGTATTTGTCAAATTTCCCCAGTGACTGCAGGAATGACGCGCTTCGACGTATTCATCCCCCGGCCCCCCAAAAAAATATCGGTCGCATTCGATTAAAAATTATAACCGGATTATATTAACCTGAGAACTCAATCCGTTCGGTAATGTGTCGCGTGTTCAACTTTTGGCGGAGACATATACAGACCATCTAGTTAAAGCATTAATTAAAGTGGTCATAATCACGGAAAACAATCACTATTAACATGGGAAAGACATTGTAAAATCCTAATCACATTAACTGAACTAGAAAACGAAATTACCTTCTCTACAATCATTACTACGATATTGCAATATTCTAATCAACTGTCTGAAAAGTCTATTGCATGTTGCAGGGTATTACCAAGAACAATAATAGCATATTCAAAACAAACTTGTGCACGTAACTAATGGTCAGAAGTTTGGATACTGTGTCACCTCAGCTCACAAAACGTCAGCCACGGGTATTGTCAATCGAAAAATATCATTAGTGGTGTTTTGACGTCACAAGGAACACTACTTGCAAACACTTGGGCTGGAGGCTGTCCTTGTGTGTGATGATCATAAGAGGGAATTGTATTGCAGTTCCATGTGTATTTTGATTTAAAACTAACCTAACTGGGTGAGTTAAAGTTTAGTGTTGCGAGAGTGTGAATATTTACTGGTACGAGTGTGTGAAAGTATTGCTGTGAGAGTGCTAAAGTTTGCTGATGCTTGATTGCGAAGGTTTGGTGTTCCGAAGAGTAAGGAAAGGTATGGAAGAACGGGAGTGACAATAGAAGGGAGAGAAGAAGAAAGAGAACAAGAACAACAAGAACGAGAACAATAAACACAAAAACAGTAACAACAAGAAGATATAATAATAATTCAGTAATGAGTAAAAAAAATGACTTTGGGGGAAGGAAAACACAAAGAGTGTTTACATAATACAAACTTGAATCAATAACTAAGAGGAAAAAACGCCGACTCAAACCGAAGTTGGATATTGTCTGAACTCGACACAAAACGCTCACCAAATGTATTATCTCTCACGCAACTTGAACGTGTGTGTGTGTGTGTGTGTGTGTGTGTGTGTGTGTGTGTGTGTGTGTGTCCTGACTGACTTTACCGGGAACAACATTTAGGAGGGTGGACCATTTTGTTGTCAACTATGTCCATTAACAGAGTCTGAATCCATATTGTGAATTTATTAAAGTGCTCTCTCTCTCTCTCTCTCTCTCTCTCTCTCTCTCTCTCTCTCTCTCTCTCTCTCTCTCTCTCTCTTTGCCGATCACAGGTAAGAAGAACCCTATTTGACTTGGGTCACTAGGTTAAGTGTATCACCTGAAGATCACCTCCCCCCCCCCCACTTATTTCACCTTAATGTTAAAACACCCTAACACTTACCTAACACCACAGGTAGCATTAGGGCGTTTAATCATCAGGTTAAATCTTCAGGTAATTATCAAACACCCAAACACTAACCAAACGTAACCTGACCTGACCTAACCAAACCTAATAAACGAAGGCTCTTTTATATAGGTACTCTACAACCCACTCGTTCTTAAGTTCACAAGCAAGACACCGTGTATGTAATAAACAAGCTATTTATTCACAAGTGATCAGCCTCATGTCAACAAGAAAGCAGCAAGAATCACAAGCAACATAGGTACATATTTACGAGCATCTTGCCTCTCAGAAACACAAGCACTGTCCCAGGGTCACAAACATAACACAAAGGCAACAAGTCCCACGGAGTGTTAAGTTTACAAGCAACAAGTCCTAATCCACTGCCTGACGCGACCACAAGAATGGAAATATACAGACCACCAAAAGAACGGCCTCCAACCTTACCCTCGATAAATTCAATCTTGTTTTGCCACATTGAAACTGGTTGTTCGCTTCTATAAACAACAGATCCTTGTTTATTCCGGGCTCGGCGTTGTAAACACCTGTTGTACTCACCTCTGTGATTTGAATTAATTAAGGCCATAAAATAACCTTAATCTCATAATATTACCTGAACCACATTATAGATTATCCCTTAATCTTTTTAATCTCTCCGGGCTATATAATCTATTTGTCTATCTGTCTCTGTCTGTCTGTTCGTATAGCATTTCGTTTGCACTCGATAGATTCTTGCTAGACACTGTTGACCGTTTGGCTGATACAGAAATAATCTAAGAATTATAGCCATTTGCTGTATTCGGAGGGAGTGGAGGGTGCAGGGTGGGGGGAGGGGGGTGAGTAAGCAAATCCCAAAGGCTCGTATTAATATCAGTTATCACAACACAGCAGAAATTTTGTTTATAAGACGTATACAAATTTTCTCCCTTAACATTTAACATGCATTACATCTTTATTAACTTGTATCCCTAATATATCAAGTCAATAACATGTGTACTTCAATGTTCTGTATTAACTTAACAGGATAAATAACTAAGGTATTACAAAAATGTCGAATTATTACCATTACCGACACACCAATTCATAACATAACCTGAATCACTATAAAATAATATATCATAATGTAAAAAACAACATCTCACAAACCAATAAAAAAGACTGAAATATGTGAAACATCTGAGGCGTTTAATTTCACCGAGGATAAATCAATACTACCTTGAGAAGTTACCAAACTCCCGGGAATATTAAAATACATATTATCGCACACACACTCAAGTTAACACCGCGGCAACAATATCTTACTTTAATTGAATCTCATATCTAGCAAAATTAATCAGACGGCGTTAAAGGGATTTAATCGTCTATCTTATGAAACAAAAACAATAGGATATTTCACAGTAGAGGTGCGATACCCTCTTGAAGAATACTGATATTATCTGTCCTTTATTCTAAGAACTGCTACTGGCACCATCATTACAACAGTTGCCATGTAGGAGTTAATACCTCATATGGAAACTAGCCACTAAGGTGGTATCCCGTTCGTATTAAAACACTAGGATACCATTATTATTTTTTTATCTTAATGCTGAAGGCTAAGAGACAATTCATATAATTAATGTTAATGGATTAATCCAGGAGACGCTGTTGGCATCATTATCACAGTGGTTGCCGTGGACGAGTTATTGTCTCCGATTATTAGCACAATAAGCTGACGACTCACTCCAGAGGCATTCAACTCCTTCTGAAAATGCAAATTATTTTTTTCTATAAATTTAATCTTAAAGTTCCAAGAGGAAGTTCAGACATAATAAATAGTGTTAATAGATTAATGCCGGAGACGCTGGTGGCATCATTACCGCAGTAATTGCCGTGTGCGACTTAATACCTCAGATTACGAACTAAGCGTGCTATTAACTCACTCCAAAGGTGTTTAATTCTTATTAAATATGAAGAGAGATTTTTTTTCTATTTAAACTTGTCGCTGAAGGGTAACATACTCATAATTATTTATAATATAAATGGATTAATCTTGGACATGCTGTTGGTAGCATCAAGACAGCAGTTACCATGTATGAATTACCGGCAATACATCATACACTACTTCCAAGTGACGGCATGACTCTTCTTAAATAATGAACATAATCATTATGGTGATTAATTACTAAATTTCGCATACTAATAATCACCGGGCGATTAAGAAATATTAAATTCTAAAACAATATACTTTAAAATTCTCAAGTATATAGTAACATAAAAAAATGATGATTTACAGACCATTAACACACTGCTACTTATATCATCCCTTAACTGCATAACATATAAGATGGAAGGCATAGTATGTTAAATATTTAGGTATAGCTGTATAGCCAATGCTGTTTATGTCCCAAGGGTTCTATCTCAGCTGACACAACACAAGAAACACGACGGAAATATAAACACAACCCCCGACGTGTCCACCAGTCTCTGATGACCCATTTTCTGTCACCCATGAAATTGAGGTGCACACGGTGTCCCTCTCTCTAAAGACGACAACCCTGGGTATATCACAGTCCCTCCCAGATTGGCTCATGGAAGAATATTATAAGGTATCCAAACCAGTCAGTTCTGTAGGCTCCAACACATTTCCAATAATAGTCGGTCTTATTTAAGCAAATTACTCCCTCTTCAATGCTGGTTAATCGTGATATAGCTTTACCTATTCAAAAATGGTTCTTATAAATCAATTACGGTAACTCCAACCTTGCGTCTCTCTAAATTCATTTCTCCGTCTTTCCGAATCCAGTCTTTTATTTCTTTTTCTTTTTGTAATGTCCTTCTCCAGGTGGTAATTGCAGGTACAGTACATCCGTTTACACCTGGTCTTTCTAGGTATATGACAATGACACCCCAGATTTAAGTCTTTATAAGAAGCCTACAGTTAATAAGGCCACAAACTTTACTTCTGTTAAGGAACCTTTTTGTTTACGAAACTTGTTCAAAGAAACTTATTTAAGGAACCATTTTTAAGAAACTTTTTTACTGATTTATTTTATTTTATCTTATTTTATTTTCCTTTTTTGTTGAAGGAACAGCAGGTAAGGGCCTTGAGGGTTTAATTCCAAGTTATTTGTCAATATAACCTTTGGAGGCGTTCATTAGGGCTGATATGTACACGAACCCGTTTCAAGGGCATTTGGACTTTAACAACCAATTAGAAGACTTTTCTAACTCTGTCTGCCAGTATTTGTATCTATGTCTGCCATTACCTGTCTATCTGTCTGCCATTAGCTGTCTATCTGTCTGCCAGTCGCTGTCTATCTATCTGTCTGTATTTTTAACATACATATCTTGGATTTTCTCTATGCATATTATTATTTTTTCTCACTTTCTCACACTAACTCTTTTTCCTTCCCATCGCCTAATTGTGTCTTTTAATGTCTGTCTTTACTAGTAATCAACATTATCACTATCATAATTAACATCATCATTATCACCATCAGTCATTACCAACACTGCCATCACCATTAACATCATCTATATCATCACCACCATGATCATTATGCCATTACCGCCATCACCATCACCTCCCATCAATGCCATCATCATTATTATTACCATTATCATCATTATCATCATCACCAATCACCACCATCAACCACCACCATCATCATCATTATAATCACCATATCCCTCAATTACCACCATCACCACCACCATCAACCACTACCACCATCATCATCATAATCACCATATCCCTCAATTACGACCATCACCACTACCACCACCATCAACCACCACCACCACCACCATCATCATTATAATCACCATATCCCTCAATTACCACCATCACCACTACCACCACCATCAACCACTACCACCATCATCATCATAATCCCCATATCCCTCAATTACGACCATCACCACTACCACCACCATCAACCACTACCACCATCATCATCATAATCACCATATCCCTCAATTACGACCATCACCACTACCACCACCATCAACCACTACCACCATCATCATCACCATATCCCCAATTACGACCATCACCACTACCACCACCATCAACCACCACCACCACCACCATCATCATCATAATCACCATATCCCTCAATTACCACCATCACCACCATCACCACCATCGCCATCAGAAGGGCAGCAAATCTCTACTCACCCTGACCCCCAACACAAGGTCCGCACATTAGCTCTCCCAAGTGGTAAATTTAACAGGACCCAAATTTGGAGAAGCAAGACCTCACTCGGTAATGACCACACAGAATAAATCCCACGCTCCTGATATTAAAAGTTACTTAAGAGATCAAAGGGAAGAATAACACATATACACGTTAATATACTCATACACGATATATACAACGTAATTAATGCAGGATTACAAAAATCGCATACAACATACACACAAACGCCAGATTTATCCACATATACAATACACACACACAAAAAAACAGACATACAACACAGAAAGGCAAAAATATATCAAAACGCACACACACACACACACACACACACACACACACACACACACACATGGTCGGGTCTGGGCGGGGTTGAGAAATACAGACAGAAAATCGTATCTGTCAGCCCTAAAACAGGGAACTATGGTAACAAACACAGATATAGGAGTCAGGAAGCTGTCCTTGCTGAAATACTGTTCACGGTCAAGATGAGGGGGAGCTGACGATGTGAGCCAGCCAGTCAGTCAGTCAGCCAGTCAACCAACCCAGTTAGAATGTCAGTCACTGCCGTTTTGGAAGTTAGTTTGCCTTGTCTGATAGTCTGTCAGCTTTTTCAACCAATCTGCCAATTATATTACCCAGCCAGCCAATCAGCCACTTCAGTCAATTAGCCACCCTTGTTAGACAACCCTGCCAGTCAATAGCTTCAACAAAGCCTGTCAACCATCCGCGTCAACAAAGCCTGTCAACCATCCGTGTCAGCCAACCCTCTCAACCATCCGCGTCAACAAAGCCTGTCAGCCATCCCTGTCAGTCACCTCCGTCAGCCAGCCACGGTGAGTAATACCCCGGAGTGACGTGAAGCCCACTAATAAACCACCATACCCCGTCAAGTCCTTCAGGGGCCTTTACCCCCTCCCCGGCCCTCGGAAACATTCCATAACTCTCCGGCAATCCTTCTATTACACTCTCATCCCGTTTTCTGAAATTAGATCACCCGCCGTACAAAAAAAAGAGAGGAAGAAAAAAGAGAATCTTGAGAAATGCTGTGCGAAATATATGAGGCCAAGGAGCTATCCGTCTTGGCTTGGTGCCTCGGAAGAATCAATCTCATTTAAAGTAAAGGGTGATAGAACACCATCCCGCTAAAACTGGCTTCCATCAACGAAAAGGGGAAAAGAATATATATATATATATATATATCACCTTCATGAAGAATATACCAGAAGTAACACTGACTGAGTTACCACAACCTAAATTGTTATTACAGCACAAGTGATATCGGTAAAGATAACCTGGAAATAATTCCCCCAACAAATTAAATTAAGCGAACTATTAATGTCCCTAATAAAGTCCAGTAAACCAAACATACATGATCACAAAATCAACGCCTAAAAAAACACATGACCGCAAAATAAACATTTAACACCACCTGACCAGTAAAGAAAAACACATGAACACAGAGTAAACATCTAAAAATAACTCCTGACCACAAAAATAAACATGTAAAACCACACACGTCATCACGAAGTAAACATTTAAAACAAAAACACCAAATCAAAAAATATACATGTAAAAAAAATATGCAAGGAAAACATCTGGATCAAGAACCACGATACTATACTGCGCCTCTGACACAGTTCACGGCGGCGTCAACACAGACTGCTAAGGGAACACAACCACAGGATTAACACTCACCTCCACGATGGCTACCACGGACGTCGGCGTCGGGGGCGGCTGAATGATGAAAGGTCCTGTGATAAGGCCTGGCGTGGCGGGGCGTGTGGGCACAGGAGTAGGAACAGGTGTGGGCACGGGCGTGTGAACGGGTGTAGGATCGGGGGTGGCTACGGGCGTGGATTTGGGCGTAGGCATAGGTGTGGGTAAAGGTGAGGGTAGAGGCGTGGGGAAGGGCGTGGGGGAAGGTTTGGGCGTGGATTTACACATGGTGGTGGGTCTTGAGATAGGATTTGGCACAGACATGGGCGTGGGTCTTGGTGTTAGGATGGGAGTGGGTAAAGGCGTGGGTGGGTAGTCAGTCTCCTGGAGGGGCTGACGGTGAAAACACGCCCCGTCAGGCAGGTCATCGTAGGTCACATCTGCAACGAAAGAGAAAGAAAAGGTCAGTGTTGCCACAATACTCCCACACCTTTCTTAAGTTGTCATAAAACCACAAAAACAAACCACAAAGTATATTATATTCCTCACTTGTACCTCAATTACTCAAGACATATTCCTCAGCTCTATCTCATTTATATCTCAAGACATTATATTTCTCAGTTCTAACTTGTTTACATGATCCTCAACATATACACAATAAACACTAATATCATCTCGACCTAACTCTGGCTACTAACACCTAAAACACAGGTAATGTACATCTCAAAAACACTAAATCATTCATCTAATTAACGATAGGAACACACATCAGCTTCCAGTAAAGTCTCTGTGAAATTTCGGTGACATTCTGGACGATGCTCTTGTGTCATAGGTTTTGTAAGTAGTCTCTAAATACGAACACAAATTTTAAAATACTGTACGAATAATTAAACATACGTGACTTGTATTCGAAAACCCAAATCCCGACTTGTATTATAGAATCCAAATCCTGTATTGCATTCGAAACTCAAAGGTCTAATCTGTATTCGAAAATCAGAAACCTACCATATTCGAAAATCCGAAATCTGCCTGATATTCGAAAACCAGAAACCTGACATATTCGAAAATCCGAAATCTGCCTTGCATTCAGAACCCACATTAACGTGATGAGTGCCCCACAAGTTGTCACAATGAGAATTTTTGGCTGCGTAATTCCGGGATAATTGTGTTTCAGTGCCTCATCGTGCAGGTACCAAGAGGGTCATCAAGTATTAGTGGGAGATGAACACTCGCGGTAACCCTTGAGAGGAAATATGCGAACGTGTATTTTATGCAATAGATTTAGTGTGGTGTTGAGAAGGTACAAAAGACGGGGAGGGGGAATGTGTTTACAGGAATTGTGTTAAAACATTGCAATTTGGTCTGAAATAATTGATTATGAGAGAGAGAGAGAGAGAGAGAGAGAGAGAGAGAGAGAGAGAGAGAGAGAGAGAGAGAGAGAGAGAGAGAGAGAGAGAGAGAGAGAGTCTTAAGTAAAATTCCACCAATACTTTATCTTCAGTGCTTGAAAAAAAAATAGTAAACTCCCTCACGAGCGCGGTAACTCATCCATCAGTAAAATCATAGCGGACACTGATCTTTCGAAACCAGGTAAATTTCGCAATTACATAAAGACGAAGTTCAGCCCCCTACCTCCCCCTCACCCACCAGCCCCCTCCCCCACCCACGCTACTCCCCCCTCCCCCACCCTGGGTATAAACTCACTTGTTACAACTCATTCATCTCATTGCAAAGTGAAATATGAAAGAAAATATTTATAATAATTTTCCAATAATTGAATGTGTAAACTCGTTGCATAATTAAACGACCAACTCAACCATTCACCCTTAATTAAGACACTCAATAGGGCTAATTATATACCTGCCGTCTACCTGCAGGAAAATCAATTAAAACATAATTTTCAAAAACCCTATACAAAGATCAAATAACTTCATGAACAATATTTACATCTCAAAAACACAAAAAAGTCGTCCAGTAAAGAATGTTAACCGCAAAAAAAAAAGTCCCAAACATTATTATATAAAGAGTAACACGATAACATTCTTCCCCTACGATCAATCACAGGGAAGTTATGAAGGGAAGAAGTTATGAGGGAAAGTTATTTACTGCTGAAGAAAAACATAATATTGTTAGGTCTTAGATGATAATGTATTCACAATCCTCTCTCTCTTATTCACACACAATGTCTAATGGCTTCAGGAGAGAGAGAGAGAGAGAGAGAGAGAGAGAGAGAGAGAGAGAGAGAGAGAGAGAGAGAGAATCACGGAGGCAGTAAAGACAGAAATAGCGAAAAACAGATCACACAATGTAATACTGAAACACTACAATGCTAGATGAAATTATAGAACAGCTCTTGCTCTTCACAAATTATTACACAGGCTTCGCTCTCAATAAATTACGAGACAGTTCTTGATCCCAACTTGCCCTAAAACAGCTCAATTCCCTGATAAACTCAGTGAACGGATAAAGTCCTAAAAATATCTATTCCCTGATAAACTCACAGGTTGGTCAATGTCGTAGTGAATTTAGTCATAAGCTGATAATTTCACGCCATATAGCCACAGAGAGAGAGAGAGAGAGAGAGAGAGAGAGAGAGAGAGAGAGAGAGAGAGAGAGAGAGAGAGAGAGAGAGAGAGAGAGAGAGAGATACGACAAAGGAAAATATTAATTTTTTCCAACATGGGGATCAGGGTAGAGGCTTTCTCGGTAATTAGCGGGGCTGACATATACAACAACACAAGCCTGACCAGCATAAAGAAAGAGGGGCTATTCGGCCGGATAATGCTGTATTAATCCCTCTCTAAACCGGCATGGAGTGAGATTAGTCGGCCGGATAATGTCGTATAAAACCCTTTCTAAACCGGTCTGGAGTGAGGCTATAGTCGGCCGGATAATTTTAGCTGAACGTCATTACAAACCATTAACTTTTCTTCATGTTACAGAACAAAGTGTGTAGTGAAACGGTATCGGAACGTTATAAGCTGTGTTGAAGAGGGAAAAGACAAGAAATTATCTCGGTCAGTCAGTCAGTCAGTCAGTCAGTCAGTTAGTTAGTTAGTCAATCAGTTAGTCAGTAAAACAGTTGCTTAGTCAAAGAGTAAGTCAATCAGTCAGTCAGTCAATCAGTAAGTCAGTCAATCGGTCAGTCAGTCAGTCAGTCAGTCAGTCAATCAATCAGTCAGTCAGCCGCTTAGTTAACGAGTCACTCAATCAGTTAGTTATTCAGTCAATCAGTCAGTCAATCAATCAGTAAATCAGCAAGACTGACATTCCTCGAGATGTCTGACGCCATTAACAGTTCGCAAATTATAATCAAAAATTGGTTTCCACAATATTAACAAAATCTAGATTAACACATCTATGAGGTCTTAATGTATTGTAAATCACACCAGCAAAAGACGATATTGTATAGCACCAGGAAACTTAACCTTTTATCATACGGGAATATTAACTTATAATACTAGTATATTAAAAGAAGATTAACCTATAATCTATAACTAATTAACCTATAACCTTAACCTATAATCTATAACTAATTAACCTATAACCTATAACAAATTAACATATAACCTACAACAAATCAACCTATTCCAAATTAACCTGGAAGCAAAACTATAACACCTAATCATTCAGAAAATCAGTGATATCTTGCTAAATAAACAAGAGACCAACGATACGAAGCAACGATCCATAGAATACAATATAGACAGGTGGAGGTATGACAGTGGACCCCCCCCCATCATCAGTACGGGACGTCCACTAGCTTCGCCATTCTCTCCTCGGAAATCAATTTGGCCTCTTCTCTCTAACGTGAGCGTGGAATTTCAGCATGGAAATGAAGGCAATCAACTATATATTTCCCAATTGACTTTAAATAATATTATCTAAATACATATGGATAGAAAATTAAAGGTATATGTTTTTGGTGGGTTTTTTTCAAGTCAATGATACCTGTTACCTTGGCACCACATATCTATTCTACCTTTACTACCACGACTCGGGGAACAATCCACACACACCAATCCTAACAGATTTCCAATAAAGGTGGAGCGTCCTCTTCCTCCTCTCCCCTCTCGCGTCACAGACCCAGCACTCGGGCGTCCGTCCCTCACACACACACACACACACACACACACACACACACACACACACACACACACACACACACACACACTTGCCCACTTAGGGATTCTTTTATTACTGTACAACACACACCCTCACACCTTCCCCCCCCCTTCACCTGAGTGTCTTAATTAACCCTCAATGTTTATGCTTTAGGGACTGTATCGAGCCCTTACTGTGACGGTCAGAACACCCATTTAAATGATTTCTAAGTAATTAAAGTATTTGTCCATTTAGAAAAATAGTTTTACGTACAAATTGAAATTCTTCGTCATATTTTGTCTTACTGAGTCACCATAAGCATCCCACCATAAACATACCACCATAACTACTCACAACCACTACCACAACTCACTATAACCATACCATTATATAGTAAATAATAACCATACTACTAAAACTCACTATAAACACATCATAACTCACCACAACTACTACCATAACACCACAGCCACCACCATAACTCACTTCATCCACCACAATAACTGACCACAACCACCACCATAACTCCTCACAACCACCACCACAACTCACTACAACCATACCATTATATAGTTCATCATAACCATACCACCATAACTCACTGTAAACACACCGCCATAACTCACCATAACTCACTATAAACAAACAAACATACCACAATAACTAACCCATCACAACAAGCAACTAAGCACACAAACAAGAATCTCCTACAACACACAACTACAACGAAACATACAGTACACAACTCTCTCCTCCTCCAGCTATTGTTATTGAGTTACCTTTGTTTTCTCGTGACGTCACAGTGGTGCTTACGTCACTACATCAAAAAACAGAACTTGAAAAAAAAAACGTGGAACTATACAAATGTTTCAGAAAAAATCCCTTGTAAATACAGCTTTATATCCTGTGAGTGTAAACCCGCGTACCGTTGCTATAATAATACTAATAATAATAATAATAATAATAATAATAATAATAATAATAATAATAATGACAAACAAGATACACTGAAGCAACAACATTAAATAAAGGAATCTCTTTAATAACAACAACACTGTAGGCGCATCTCATCTTCCTGGAACAAGAAAAAGTCTAACAAACAAGGAAAAACAAATCTTGGTGTAAACAAACAGAAGAATACACAAACCAGAGGTAAAATTCTCAAAGGTTCGTATGTTAGGAATTCCTCGTAACTAAATATGTAAGAATGTATCTAACTGGGTGACTTAAGCTAAAACACCAAACATCGTCCAAAATGACAACTAAATCCCAATGAGTTTCTACAATAACTTGAAACGTTAACTTTGCACTATTTAAAGGACAAAATCCCACCGATACTCCACATTAACTAGATACGTTAACTTAGCACCACCAAATAGAGGATAAAATTATACATAAACTCTACCTTAACTGACAATAACTTCCCACCAATAGTTAAGAGGAATTAATCAACTTATTGAATCACTGTGAATCCTAGTTAAGGGGTATAATATCAAACTCTCCCTTAACTACCTTAATTAAAAGTATCAACAATCAAGAGACAAAATCACAATATTTTATTTTTGTGAATCCGGCCCCGGGTTCATTACAATAGTGAGCTAAATGTTGTATTGATCCGACTCCTCAATGGTTCATTTTTGTTGAGTTTTCTCTCATTTCTTACTGAACTGTACCGTACCTGACGCGTCTAGAATAGTGTACCTTAGTCTTGTTTTTGCCCTGACTAATATTTGCCCTTGTATATTCGTTAAATAATTATATCACTGTAATGTCTCCTTTTTTCTAAGTCTTTCTTGTCTTTTGTTTTTGACGTATGAATCCATTTTTTTTCCTCCTAAGATGTCAAACGTGTTTTTTGCATACTGATAATGACAATACTAAGAATAATAACAAAACTAATAGTAATAATATCAAATCAATATAGAAAAATAATCTTACTAATAGCCATAATCAATACAATAATAAGGATGATAATGATAAAAAACGAAAAAAAAATAATAATCATTCACAACAATCACTATTTCATACACCATCTCAAAATTTTCACTTCCATAACAACATTCTAAGTTACATGCACAAGACCTAAGTTGAGGCAAAGTTGGTAGGTGTTGCGTCTCAATCAACTCCTGAAGACGTTCCTTGTATCACTCAACTCCAAACAACAACAGACAAACACCGCCAAGAGCCATTTCCACTATGTCTTGCTGAAACAATGTCAATGTTTACCAACTCACATTAACTAATCATATGTGTGGTTTTTATGGCTGTTTTATAGAGGTGTCTGTATAAATGGTTTTTAATGGTCCTAATAAGTTAAAACCTAGTCTAATCTAGTAATTAGGATTGTGGGCTAGATCTAATGGGGGTCTAGTCTCAATAAGCATAATCCTAATGGCATCTAATTTTAATGGGTCCAGATTCTAATGTGTCTCAATTCTAATAGGTATTAATTTTAATGGGACCTAATGCTAATGGACACCAATCTTAATGTGTTCCAATCCCAATAGGTCCCAATCTCAATGACCAATCGAGACAGGAACACTGAAGGAAATTCCCATCACGCCACATCCTTATCCAGTAAATCACGTTTAAACTGATTCAGCCTGACCTCACAGTTTCAAAGTACACTGAGTCAAGCTTTGGGTGAGTGAATGCCAAAATGTTCCACGAGTTTCATCCTCCTTAGGGGATAAGTGAATCAACTATGCTTCTCTCAAGAGCTGTCAGAAAAATGCATCAAAATTTGTAATATTTTTGGGGATCAGAAGTTGAAGTATTTTGTTCACTCGTCGTCCATGTCAACAAGATACTTGAAACTGTATAAGTCAATGACTGGACATATTATACACTCGTTCACATTATGGGATCTAAATTCACTCTTCATCCTGATGTATGAATGACTTAGATATCTGCATACTCTATTACACAACCATGAAAGTTCTCTCTAACAAGGGAGTAGATTTATGTTGTAAAGGATAATTCACTTGACGTTCACACCACACTACACCACCGAGGCTGCTTATAAGCCTTCCATTCCAGGTATCAGTTCATTAGCTCAGCTCCTGCAGACTGATGGCCAAGAGAGAGACGATAGAAACTGAGAGACAAGAGACTGAGAGACCATCATTGAGGACAACAGAAGATTAACATTATACACGAAAACACGCTTTTGTTTTTATCAGCCAAATGCATGCCCTTCCTGACCTGACTGATGGCTAAATTCCTCACGAGACAGAGAGATACGTTGTCTAGTGCACCTTAACGTAGGCAATGATTTATATATATATATATATATATATATATATATATATATATATATATATATATATATATATATATATATATATATATATATATATATATATAACTTAATTTCCATCTAATACTTTGTTTCATGCGCTAATACAACTAGTGTTTTAATCTTTCCTTGTAAATTCTCTGGTGAGGAAGTTAAACCAATTAAGTGAGCAGACTGGAGGTTCTCACAGGGGGTAACTCTCTCTTTTAATCTCCACCTGTACAGTACCTTTAAATCTTATCAGACAGGTATTTCACGGCCACTTAACACCCTCCACAGTATATCGTCATCCCATTCAATCTTGTACACAAAGCAGCGTATACTAAGAGTCTTTTCTAACCAGTTTGTAACCAGTTCTTAGGCAAAGTGACTGAAACAAGTCTTCCAAAACATTGAACACATTACTGTCTAATTTTCTACCATGAGCACGAATGAGTGTTTACCGAGTAGGGGAGGGGAGGGGAAGGGAAGGGAAGGGAAGGGAAGGGAAGGGAAGGGAAGATGTGTGAGTGAAGGGTAATGTGGGCCTCAGAGACTATAAGCAATACATCTTCCCATAACAAGTCTCAATACACAGTTATTTACTTAAAGAATAAAGATATTAACTTATACTCACTTAATTACACTATAAGAGCATTATACCACATGAACATCATTAAACTATTACAACACCATTGAGCCGAAACTCAAGTTGGTCTGATTATCAACAAATCACATAACATAATCATAGTTAGTTGTTCGGTCTTTAACACACCAGAACACCAAACTTAAACAAGGGTGACTGAGATATTATAATTCCTTACATTAAACACCATATAAAAACGACATCCCCACACAAAAAAAATCCACCAGCGAGATAAAAAAAAAAGGACGGGTACTGAGAACAAAAACCCAACATACTAAAACGTTTCATAAAATATCATACAAAAACCCTAGTACAGTATACTTAAACCTCTCACAAAAAGCCATACATAAACCCTATATAAACCTCACAAAAGACAATACAAAAACCTATTTAAGCCTCTCACAAAAGACCACACACACACACACACACACACACAACGCTCTCTCCACCCTGGAAATGCCATCCCTCAGTGACCTCCACCACCACGCACTAGCAGGGTTTGGCAGTGGACTACTGCACCATCCTCGACATCGCCACTTTCTGCCACCTGCAGCCCCCCGCCCACCTCTGCAGTCCGCCACTTCAACAAAATTCAGTCCATAAGAGCCCGCACTGATAGATATAAAAATAGCACCATCCCAGCTATTGCTAAAATAATAAACGACTCCTGATTTATGTGTTGTACAGCCCTGTAAATGTATTGAACGTATATTATTATGTCTAAATCACATGTAAGTTTGTATATTTTCAGCCACCGATTGCAACTCTATTAATAAACCGTTTATTATTATTAGTATTACACACACACACACACACACACACACACACACACACACACACACACACCCTATATAGCTCGTCTAAAACCAATCTCAAAAGTTGGGTAAAAAAATACAAAATACAAAATAAAAGTTGTCGGGTAATATAACCTTATATCAAACCGCTGTATACTATGGTCGCTCGCTATCTGCTGGACCTCAAAGGGATGGAGAAAATAACATAGAGTTGCCCAATACCGACACAAGAATAGAGAGAGAGGGGGGGGGGGGATTTTTCCATCAAGAGAGTCTACCTTAAAACTGAACAGCGACCTCCAGTTACATGTCGGGGTAAATGTGAGGAAGTATGAGGTGGGTAGGTGATGGAAGAGATGGTTTTAGTACATGATTACACAAGAGAAGAGAAGAGAGGAGAAAGAAAGAAAGAAAGAAAGAAAGAAAGACCTAAGTGATATCAACCAAGACTTGCAATTATTTTACATTTCACTTAATAAAACGTCTTTCACTCAATATTTCAAGTTATTACACACTCTTGATAATCCGAACTGATTTGCGGGACACCTAGAGAAATCGGATGAGCGGGAGTTCGGATAAGCATGAGATCGGTTTAGCGGGAGATCGGATTATCTAGAGATCGGAATAGTGGAAGTTAGAATAAGCAAGAGTTCGAATTAGCGAGAGATCAGATTAGCGAGAGTTCTGATTAGCGAGAGATCGGATTATCTAGAGATCGGAATAGTGGAAGTTAGAATAAGCAAGGGTTCGAATTAGCGAGAGATCAGATTAGCGAGAGTTCTGATTAGCGAGAGATCGGATTAGTAAGAGTTCGAACTAGCTAGAGATCAGATTAGCGAGAGTTCTAATTAGCGAGAGATCAGATTACCGAGAGTTCTAATTAGCGAGAGATCAGATATTCAGGAGTGTTCTAATCACTGTTATACACATTAACTATAAAATATACACCTGACTGACATTTACAGTAATTAACCCCCTTACGTTTTTATATACTGTACACCTGTATGAAGAAAAATCAATGAGGGGATGATAAAACTATGGATTACAGGAGACAGTCTATACTAACCCCCTCTGAGCTGAATCAAATCATCTGGGGTTAACCAAATAAAGTATCAAAAGTGGCGTCCCCGTGGTGAAGGGATTAAGGAATTAGTTTGGAATTGTCAGGGTGTCTCGTACAAGGTGTAGGGAAGATGTCACACAGCAGACGTGAGACCGTGACACATAACACCTCAAATATCAAGCAGACAAGAACTACAAAATACAGTAGGTTCAATATTTATAATACGGAAGGGGTGTAAAATAGGGACGAGTCAGTGTAGAAGGGGTGTAAAATAGGGACGAGTCAGTGTAGAAGGGGTGTCAAATAGGGATGAAACAGTGTAGAAGGGGTGTCAAATAGGGATGAGTCAGTGTAGAAGGGGTGTCAAATAGGGACGAGTCAGTGTAGGAAGGGTGTAAAATAGGGACGAGTCAGTGTAGAAGGGGTGTCAAATAGGGATGAGTCAGTGTAGAAGGGGTGTCAAATAGGAACGAGTCAGTGTAGAAGGGGTGTCAAATAGGGACGAGTCAGTGTAGAAGGGGTGTCAAATAGGGATGAGTCAGTGTAGGAAGGGTGTAAAATAGGGACGAGTCAGTGTAGAAGGGGTGTCAAATAGGGATGAATCAGTGTAGAAGGGGTGTCAAATAGGGATGAGTCAGTGTAGAAAGGGTGTCAAATAGGAACGAGTCAGTGTAGAAAGGGTGTAAAATATAACAAACCTTAAATACGGAGAAACTACAAAATACACCAAACTCAAACTAATTAATGATCAAACACCTTTACAAATACCTGTATACACTTTATTACACCTTTACCTGTGTATACTATATTTAGATGAGGAAAAAAAAAAACCAATAACTGACTATATTTTAGGATCAACTGATAAGAGAAAAATAAATTACATGTCAGTGAACAGAACATAGTAAATAATGGATTGATTGAACAGCTGTCACTGTTTTTGCCGGACAGCTGAACCGGAATGGTCATCAGTAGAGATAGCCGGCAAAAAAAAATAATAATTAACGAGATTATTAATACCTCGTGATAACAATTGATAGCACACGATACGATACCAGAAATTAGATAATAATAATAATAAAATAATAACAATAATAATAATATGGTAATACTAATGCTACTACTACAACAACCAATAATAATAATAATAATAATAATAATAATAATAGTAATAATAACAACACAACTCTATTTATCACCAACACCCCCATCCATGATCAGCTCTCACAGGTACCCAGAGTAAGAGGTGACCTGTTCCTGCCCCCAGCCACCACCCACCATCACAATAACCAAAAAACTGAAAGAGTGGGAAGCTAACCTGGTGTTCATTAGCCTAAAAACGATTAATTTAAAAACTGTTAATATATTTAGGATAATACCAACTGTAGTAATAAGGTTTGTGTTCAGTTATATGTGGCCTCAGCATTCTGGTAATTAAAGTTTGTTATACCTGTACCTACCTATTAAACATTACGGTGTATATAGATTGCCTTTGTGTGTTAAAACAATATATTATAGTAATTTTTTAATACTATAACCTAAAATAGATACGACTCAACTGTTCAGGTTTTTACGTCAGAGGAACAGTTATGGGTAAGTGTGATGAATTTAATGGTGCAGAAAACCATAAAGTTACCGACATGAAAAAATGGAAAAGTATAAAACAAATATATACCAAAATAAAAATTCCTACTTAACATATTTTTTTTAGATAGAAAAAAAAACATCATAATTTTCTTTCATGTTTTGATATGGTTAAGTGAACAATTTATAACGTATCTTCAAAAAAAATATCTACTCTCATTATAAAAACGTTTACTAAAGTCATTCTAATATAAGAGTCATATGTTCCTTTCTGTCAGTTGTTCCAGAGTGTCAAGAGACGGTGGTGTAAATGTTGTGTGGTGGAGATAGGACAAATTCCTGTGTTAAATTGGACATAAACAGATTTCACCTCGTACCATGTTTTCGGAATTGAGGTTTAGAGTAAAACTATCTTTGGCGTCTGATCAAATTCTTCTTCTTCTTCTTCTTCTTCTTCTTCTTCTTTCTGTAAGAGGGTCACATCACACACCACTTTCTGCCCACTCCCCACTCCTCCCCCCGACTCCTCCACCTCTGCCCCCCATCCTACTCCACTAAACACTCATTCTACATAAGTGTTATATCCAAAAATCCAAAAAAATGCTCCGGGAACAACGAATAAACGAGCATTAAGTGTCGGAATTTAGGAATTATTTCAGGGGGAGAAAATTGTGTTCAGTCAGTAACAGAATCTAATCATAATCGCATTTTATATTCGTGATGATATAACACCAGCGATATGTCCCCACAATCATACTGTAATCACTTCAAGATGTAAACACCTATACTGCTTCCTAATTGCTTGAGAAAGTTTACTAAAATCATGACCTGTAACGAGCGAAAAAAACACCTAACCTAACCTAACCAAAGTAAACTCTTAGACTATCTAGGTTCAGTACGAGTTTACAGCACAGACCAGAGCAGACGAGCACAGACTAACATAAATCAGTGTCTTTGAATTGTGGCGTGTTTGGAAACAGCTCTGGTTCACAAATGGGACGAAAGGTCAGTTTTTGAGACGGTAAACTTTATATATGTTGGTGTTACTTTAATGTTAAAATAAGAATTAATTTAACAGTCTCCCTCCTCCTCCTCCTCCTCCTCCTCCTCCTTCTTCTTCTTCTTCTTCTTCTCCTCATCTTCCTCCTCCTCCTCTTCCTCCTCCCCCCTTGTAAATATATATATAGCAATGACTTAAACGCAGTAAAAAGAGAAGACCTTGTTCATTCTAGTCAATAAACAGGGTGGTGCATAAATCTCTTTAACGAACTTAATGCACCACCCTGTATATATAAAGACCATAAGAGGTGTGACGCCTCAGATTACTTCAAGTCTGTGATAAAGTGTCTTAGTAACACACAACATAATATTTTTTACTCTTTTCCTCCTCTTGCTTCTCCTCCTGTTCCTCTTGCTAATAGTCCCCAATCCTCTTTCTTCCTCCTCCTATTAACACTTCTCCTCTTCGTCTTACTCCCCTTATCCTCTTCCTCCTACTCCTCCTCCTCCCCATCCCCTTCCTGTTCCTTCTGCCTGAGCTCCTCTTCCTCATTCTCCTTCTGCTTCCCATCCCTTTCCTGTTCCTTCTGCCCGACCTCGTCCTCCTCCTACTCCTCCTCCTCCTGCTCCCCATCCCCTTCCTGTTCCTTCTGCCCGACCTCCTACTCCTCCTCCTTCACTGTCTCCCTCGTCCCTATGTACAACAACTAACACAGTATAACTACCAAAAACCTCAGGCCAGGTCAGTATCGACAACCAAACACAGTTCACTGATTTGCTCCAACTCAACCCAAAGTTTTCGGCCTGAAATTGCTCTCAAACTTTCCTTTTATTGCCTGACAGGGAAGGAAAAACATTTCTCTTATCTATTACCCTGTGAGGTGTGTGTGTGTGTGTGTGTGTGTGTGTGTGTGTGAATACTCTTATAAAGACACTGAGAGAGAGAGAGAGAGAGAGAGAGAGAGAGAGAGAGAGAGAGAGAGAGAGAGAAAATCCCTTTCTTTAATGTCTTTTACCAGGAATCAGGTCAGTGCAACATTTGCATAATGGAAATAAGGGTCCTTGCAGTAGTAAATGAGCAAGGCCCCTCGTTAACACCGCCCCAGTGCATTATACATGTGCCAAGTGTGTCACAGGAAGTGTTTCTCAGGGGGGGCGGGAATACTAATGTCACTTCCAGCAGAGATTGAGGAAGAATTGTGTTTAGTCTCTCTCTCTCTCTCTCTCTCTCTCTCTCTCTCCGGAGGTTTGGGTGAGTTCTGGATGGATGTGTTTATCGTTTATCTTTTCGGACAACTTCAGGAGGTAATTTTTTTATCGCCACGCATCCATAAATACATGCGTATATATTTTTACACACACACACACACACACACACACACACACACACACACACACACACACATAAAAGCAAATGGTCCTCAACAAATACGAAGGCACAAGTTATTGCCCATTCTAACATATATATAATAAAAAGCAAAGTAAAAAAAAAAATTCTCTGCGCGTTTATACTCATATAAGTTTTAAACACCCCCAAAAAATATTAATTGGCAGCAAATTTTTCCACACTTGAACAGTCGTTCCAAAACACACCTATGAGTACAGGTAGTTTGTGTAGTTGTTGTACGGAGAGAGAGAGAGAGAGAGAGAGAGAGAGAGAGAGAGAGAGAGAGAGAGAGAGAGAGAGAGAGAGAGAGAGAGAGAGAGAGAGAGAGAGAGAGAGAGTATCGTGATGGTGTGTTCCCAGACTTGTATCGCCCTCACCATCCTCCAAAACTACTATACTAAAGAACATCTAAAGCCTCAGTAAGCGGTATACTTTTGGGTTAGATTTCGGAAGCAGCCTCAAGAAATGGTGGTGGTGGCGCAGGGGACACACACACATACACACACACACACACACAGGTCACTGCTTTTATACATGAAGTCTGCCTAATTGAGACAGTTGAGGAGGACTTTCCACTGGATTACTGTTATTGCTAAAGAACTTCTGTGATCTGATTAAATTATCGCAAATATATTGATTACATTTATTCAATTATCTCTTTATTTATCTATTTATTCAATTATTTGTCCTGTACATCATTTCAGTAATTTATAAATCCTGTGAAACGATGAAAACTTCCCCTCCACATAAAGTGACATCAAAGATAGAAGCACCAGTAAAACATTTGATACAGCTTCCCTCCTGCCTGTGTTAGGTGTGAGGCAGGGATGAGAGATTCCAGAATTTATTAATGGACATGTCCCTTCAACCCTTCCCCTACCACCTAATGTAATTGGGTGTTGAACTAGACCGTAGGGAATGTGTCAAGTTGAGCTCTGATGTACAAGACACAAGACACATGAGCTTCTTAGTGGATTCTTTGGTGTATTATAGAATTACTGGGTTATTCAAAGGTATATTGACTTAAGGTGAAAATCAATACCTGTTACCGTGGTTTTCGTAATGAAGATGTTTGGTTTTATGTGGATTAATGGTGTTTAATATCATTAGTGTGGTTTATTGTGACGTAGAAATATTTAGCCATTATAAAACTCTCTCTCCAGGTAAAAAAGTTCCTCCCACACCCCTGCAGGAGCTACGCGTTAAGTCACCTTTAATTTGCAAGAACATAGCGAATTGTCCCCTTATTAACTAATTACATTACCCTAAACTGTCTCACTCTAATTACACATAATCGTTACAAAAATAAGAAAAAAATGCAGTTATCTTTATTAATATCCTTCAGTGGAGATAACACCAGAGAGGGCGGGCGATGTGGTGTTTGTTGGACGTATCGTAACTCACGCCTTCCGGAGGAGTAAAAAAAAAAAGTCGGCTGTCCTTAATATGAACTCTCTCTCTCTCTCTCTCTCCCAGACAGGAGTCACGACGCCCAGCCATCACAACTCTTCCCCCTAAATGAGGATCAGAGAACACCCTCAGTCACGGCTAAGTCTCAGAGCCATCAAGACGTCATCACCGTGGCCTTTATGCTTCACCCTGAGCGAGTCATCTACCTCCATTCTAACACAAACACTTACGGGAACAACAACAATTAACATAGCCAACCCTTAAAAAGAAAACCGCACCTAGCCATTGGTCCTACTTCTCTGGGCTCCCTTTCACGGTCCATCTAACAAGACTCGACAATCAGTAACATACCGTAAATCACCTCGGCGACAGCACCATTTACCCGCCCAACCTTGACACGTTGAAGACTTTAAGACTACGTTCACAGTTAAGACAAAAAGGGAGTAATTTCCCATCGCTTAGTATGGTGGTGGTGGTGGTGACGAGGATGGGAAGGAGGCTACGTTTTTTTTTTTATAGGACTTCAAGTCAGGGAGGATCCTTACGTATCCAGTAATGATTTAATGATATTCCATAAATCACAGCAACATCCTATACGGTCTTCAGATGATTACTAAACAGCATCGTGACCAAATTATCAGGATTATAAACATTATCGCGTTGGGGAATACTCGTAGTAAAATTTGTGGCCATTTATGAACATCTATGTTTGATGCTCATAAGTATTGTTTTATTTTATAAGTAGTTTGGTACGTAAAAAACTTGATAATTAATCCCTTTTACATTAACTCCTACTTATAACTTTATCACTTTACAAGCACTTTAGTTTCTCTTATATATAAATCAATATCTCTTCACTTACATTCTATAAATATCCTCTTGAACAACTTACTGGGGTAATGATCCTACTTAATATGTACTTTAGTCCCACTTACACTTTATATAATTACCGTACTTCCTTTTATACACGTGACCACCTTCACTCACAGCCAACACCTCTTACACTTTACAAGTAGCTCCTTGATCAAGTTGTTAAGACAGTGATCCCGGCGCCCTCAACAAATACTGGCATCTGTGGAAGGACGCTTTTAGTTTTACGGTTCGCCGCTAATAGTTGTGGCGCTCGTAAACGTAGAGCCTCGTCTATCATGGCTTCGGGTGTTCAGGTTTTCGCTGTAACCTGGACGATAATATTCAACACTGATATAATTAAGACATGAAAATTCAGAGGTTTTGAAATAAATAAGTTGTGATTGTAATTAAATATGAAAGTAAAACAGACATCTAAATTCACACTTATGAATATATTTTACCAAAACGAGCCATCAAAACCACGTATAAGACCTCAAACAAGAATTCCCACTCAAGACCCTACAAGTAAAGACCTCACACATAAAACCACGAAATTAAGACCTCACACTTAAGATCCCACACGTAAGACCTCATGCTTAGACCTCACATCTATGGCTTGAAGACTTCACACCGAAGACTTAAGACCTCACACTTAAGACTGTAGGCCTGTGGGTCTGTCTGTGGTCTGTCTGTGGGTCTGTCTGTGGGTCGCTCTGTGGTCTGTCTGTGGTCTGACTGTGGGTCTCTCTGTGGTCTGTCTGTGGGTCTGTCTGTGGTCTGTCTGTGGTCTGTCTGTGGGTCTGTCTGTGGTCTGTCTGTGGGTCTGTCTGTGGTCTGTCTGTGGGTCGCTCTGTGGTCTGTCTGTGGTCTGTCTGTGGTCTGTCTGTGGGTCGCTCTGTGGTCTGTCTGTGGGTCGCTCTGTGGTCTGTCTGTGGTGTGTCTGTGGGTCTCTCTGTGGGTCTCTCTGTGGTCTGTCTGTGGGTCGCTCTGGTCTGTCTTGGGTCTCTCTGTGATCTGTCTGTGGTCTGTCTGTTGGTCTTCTTGGTCTGTCTGTGGGTCTCTGTGGTCTGTCTGTGGTCTGTGGTCTGTCTGTGGTCTGTCTGCGGGTCTTCTGTGGGTCTGTCTGTGGGTCTCTGTGGTCTGTCTGTGGGTTCTCTGTGGTCTGTCTGTGGTCTGTCTGTTGGTCTCTCTGGTCTGTCTGTGGGTCTGTCTGTGGGCGTCTGTGGGTTCTCTGGTCTGTCTGTGGTCTGTCCATGGTCTCTGTGGGTCTGTCTGTGGTCTTCTGGTCTCTCTGTGGGTCTGTCTGTGGGCTCTCTGGTCTGTCTGTGTCTCTGTGGGGTCTGTCTGTGGCCCTGTGGGTCTGTCTGTGGGTCTCCTTGGTCTGTCTGTGGGTCTCTCTGTGGTCTCTCTGTGGGTCTCTGTGGGTCTGTCTGTGGGTCTCCTGTGGTCTGTCTGTGGGTCTCTCTCTGGTCTGTCTGTGGTCTGTCTATGGTCCCTCTGTGGGTCTGTCTGTGGGTCTCTCTCTGTCTCTCTGTGGTCTGTCTGTGGGTCTCTCTGGGTCTGTCTGTGGGTCTCTGTGGGTCTGTCTGTGGGTCTCTCTGTGGGTCTGTCTGTGGGTCTACCTCTGGTCTGTCTGTAGGGTCTCTGTGGTCTGTCTGTGTCTCTGTGGGTCTGTCTGGGGTCTCTCTGTGGTCTGTCTGTGGTCTCTCTGTGGTCTGTCTGTGGTCTGTCTGTTGGTCTCTCTCTGGTCTGTCTGTGGGTCTGTCGTGGTCTGTCTGTGGTCTGTCTGTGTCTGTCTGTGGTCTCTCTGGTCTGTCTGTGGGTCTCTTGGTCTGTCTGTGGGTCTGTCTGTGGTCTGTCTGTGGGTCTGTCTGTGGTCTCTGGTCTGTCTTGTGGTCTCTCTCTGGTCTGTCTGTGGGGTCTCTGTGGGTCTGTCTGTGGGTCTCTCTGTGGGTCTGTCTGTGGTCTCTGTGGTCTGTCTGTGGTCTGTCTGTGTCTCTCTGTGGGTCTGTCTGTGGGTCCTCTGTGGTCTGTCTGTGGGTCTCTCTGTGGTCTGTCTGTGGTCTGTCTGTTGGTTCCTCTCTGTCTGTCTGTGGTCTGTCTGTGTCTCTCTCTGTGGTCTGTCTGTGTGGGTCTGTCTGTGGGTCTCTCTCTGGTCTGTCTGTGGTCTCTCTCTGGTCTGTCTGTGGGTCTGTTCTGGTCTGTCTGTGGTCTGTCTGTGGGTCTGTCTGTGGTCTCTCTCTCTCTGGTCTGTCTGTGGTCTCTCTGTGGGTCTGTCTGTGGTCTGTCTGTGGTCTGTCTGTGGGTCTGTCTGTGGGTCTCTCTCTGGTCTGTGTGGTCTCTCTGTGGTCTGTCTGTGGGTCTGTCTGTGGGTCTCTGGTCTGTCTGTGGGTCTCTGTCTGTCTGTGGTCTTCTCTGGTCTGTCTGGGTCTTCTGTGGGTCTGTCTGTGGGTCTCTCTGTGGGTCTGTCTGGGGTCTCACTCTGGTTCTGTGGGTCTCTGTGGTCTCTGTGGGCCTGTTGTGGGTCTCTCTGTGGGTCTGTCTGTGGCTCTCTCTGGTCTGTCTGTGGGTTTCTGTGGGCCTGTGGGCTTTTCTTTCTATCTACTGAAAATGGGCTGACGGGATTTAATGAAACGCGACGAAAATTATTTGAAACCTAACCAGAAAAAAGTTATTTAATCCTGAAGATAGATGGTCAAAGGGGTGAAGACAGGTGGGGAGGGTCGAGAAGAGAGGTGGAGGAGGTCGCTCACAGTGACCGTGGCTGAGTCATGGGAGCCTATTACCTTCCCAGAGGCGGCCTGGACACCTCCCTCCTTCCCGTCATGTACCTCAGTGGACAAACTGGACGCCGGGGTCAGCCTCTCCCACATCTTGGACGCCTTAGGTCACAGGTCGTGGTCAATTGTCCGTGTAGGGTAGGGTAGGTTAGGTTAGGTTAGGCTAGGTTTTAATCTTAATGGCCCCCTGACTGTGTTCTGGGAGAAGTCAAGCTAAGGCAGTGATGGGAGAGGTCCAGCTAAGACAGTGATGGAGGAGGTCCAGCTAAGACAACAATGGGAGGAGGTCCAGCTAAGACAGTGATGGGAGGAGGTCCAGCTAAGACAGTGATGGCAAGTGGTCCAGTTAAGACAGTGGGGAGAGGAGGTCCAGCTAAGACAACGATGGGAGGAGGTCAGCTAAGACAATGATGGAGGAGGTCCAGCTAAGACAGTGATGGCAAGTGGTCAGTTAAGACAGTGGGGAGAGAGGTCCAGCTAAGACAGTGATGGGAGGAGGTCCAGCTAAGACAATGATGGAGGAGGTCCAGCTAAGACAGTGATGGGAGGAGGTCCAGCTAAGACAGTGATGCAAGTGGTCCAGTTAAGACAGTGGGGAGAGGAGGTCAGCTAAGACAACGATGGAGAGGTCAGCTAAGACAATGATGGGAGGAGGTCCAGCTAAGACAGTGATGGCAAGTGGTCAGTTAAGACAGTGGGGAGAGAGGTCCAGCTAAGACAACAATGGGAGAAGGCAGCTAAGACAATGATGGGAGGAGGTCCAGCTAAGACAGTGATGGGAGGAGGTCCAGCTGACAGTGATGGCAAGTGGTCCAGTAGATAGTGGGAGAGGAGGTCCAGCTAAGACAACGATGGGAGGAGGTCCAGCTAAGACAATGATGGGAGGAGGTCCAGCTAAGACAGTGATGGCAAGTGGTCAGTTAAGACAGTGGGAGAGGAGGTCAGCTAAGACAACAATGGGAGAAGGTCAGCTAAGACAATGATGGAGGAGGTCAGCTAAGACAGTGATGGGAGGAGGTCCAGCTAAGACAGTGATGGCAAGTGGTCCAGTTAAGATAGTGGGGAGAGGAGGTCCAGCTAAGACAACGATGGGAGGAGGTCCAGCTAAACAATGATGGGAGGAGGTCCAGCTAAGACAGTGATGGCAAGTGGTCCAGTTAAGACAGTGGGGAGAGGAGGTCCAGCTAAGACAGTGATGGAGGAGGTCCAGCTAAGACAATGATGGGAGGAGGTCCAGCTAAGACAGTGATGGAGGAGGTCCAGCTAAGACAGTGATGGCAAGTGGTCCAGTTAAGACAGTGGGAGAGGAGGTCCAGCTAAGACAACGATGGGAGGTCCAGCTAAGACAATGATGGGAGGAGGTCCAGCTAAGACAGTGATGGCAAGTGGTCCGTTAAGACAGTGGGAGAGGAGGTCCAGCTAAAACAACAATGGAGAAGGTCAGCTAAGACAATGATGGGAGGAGGTCCAGCTAAGACAGTGATGGGGGAGGTCCAGCTAAGACAGTGATGGCAAGTGGTCCAGTTAAGATAGTGGGGAGAGGTCCAGCTAAGACAACGATGGGAGGAGGTCCAGCTAAGACAATGATGGGAGGAGGTCCAGCTAAGACAGTGATGGCAAGGTCAGTTAAGACAGTGGGGAGAGGAGGTCCAGCTAAGACAACAAGGGAGAAGGTCCAGCTAAGACAATGATGGAGAGTCCAGCTAAGACAGTGATGGAGGAGGTCCAGCTAAGACAGTGATGCAAGTGGTCCAGTTAAGATAGTGGGAGAGGAGGTCCAGCTAAGACAACGATGGAGGAGGTCCAGCTAAGACAATGATGGGAGAGGTCCAGCTAAGACAGTGATGGCAAGTGGTCCAGTTAAGACAGTGATGAGAAGAGGTACAGCTAAGACAGTGATGGCAAGTGGTCCAGTTAAGACAGGGTGAGGGGGGTCCAGCTAAGAGAATGACGAGGAGCCTCAAGAGACATCCTAGCCAGCCTGGAGGATGAAAATTCCCTCCCTCGACGCCCAAATATAAGCGTCCACTTTAAAACCATCTCAACCGACGCCACTTCTTACTATTCCCATTCCAAGATGATGGGAGGGCAATTTTCTGTCTAGTGGCTGAGACAAAAAAAGCTCTAGAATTTCTTGCACGTTATATTTTCGCGCTATTTACCGCCTGGCAAATGAGCGCGTAGTTCTCCCAAGTGGCGAAAGAGACAGTGATATGCGCTATGGATATAAAATGGTCATAATAATCCAAGACATTTGATTCAAAGTCCTTGTCATTACCTGAACTTAAGCCATTCACGTGCGATGACAAGGATACCCGAAGGTGGATTTCTGGGTACAGGATATAATTATAGGAGGCAAGAGAACCACCCGTGTGTAAGGCGGTGACTTAAACCACTGTGCTGTCTACCTGCTGATGATAAGGTGATAATGAGTGATGTAGTGATGTATTAATATTATAAAGAGACTTAATAACCAAGAAGTAGAAGATTATTGAGTAAAATGTGTTAGTATAGGTCTCTCTCTCTCTCTCTCTCTCTCATCCATAAATTATCTCGTCCCGTTAAAGAACATTTGGCTCAAGGTCGTGGCCAATCAGCATCTAAGAGTGTAATTGCAACATTTCATCGAGGGTTCCGTTGTTTATGGCCGTATATAGCCACCGGTGTCCAGTGTAGCTTATAACTTACACCTGCATACCAGTAGATAGATGTCTGTCTGTCTGCGTGTGTGTCTATTTTTTATGTCTGTCTGTCTTTTTGTCTGCCTGCCTGTGTGTCTGTCTGTCTGTCTTTGTCTGTCTGTCTGTCTATCTATTTATCTATCTATCTGCGTGTGTGTGTCTATTTTTTATGTCTGTCTGTCTGTCTGTCTTTCTGTCTGTCTGTCTGTCTGTCTGTATCAGGGTCTCAATAAACGTGGCGTCACACCGCACTTGGCAACACCAGTCGGGAGAGAAGATAATAACCATAAGTTTTTAATAATGTGACCTGTAGTTGTTAACATCTTCTATTAAAGGTGATTCCCTGACCTCATCACGAACCGCGAGTGTCAGGTGCTTCAGTAGCAAATTAATTAGTTACCTGAGGACAAGTCTGGCTTTGTATTTCTTTCTTAACACAGGTGATTATAGTGTGTAGAATATTCACCAGCTGGAATGACTGCCAGGGTAATGCAACATATGGTGAAGAATTACTTTGAAGAAACACAATAATAATAATAAAATAAAACAACATAATATAAAGTATACTATAATAAAATAAAAATAAATAAATAAAATAAAAATAAAATACTAATATATTTTCACTTAACAAATAGTAAATAAGTAGATAACATAAGTGTGTTTTCTAGAGCTTAATATTTTCATTGTTTTTGTTTTTTATTTCTTTTTAACATTATTAAATAAGTAAACGTATTTCCTCACAATAAAAGCTCTGAGTATGTAAATATTTTGGTTCTCTCTCTGACCTCTATTAACTCCGCTTCATAATAGTCGAAAAGACGTATTTATCTTTACCCATGAAGACAGTCATTATAGGAGCCGTCAGCCATGTTGTCATACGGAAATGAATCTTCTCATCACAAAGGAATCCAACACGCCTTGTAACACTTGCATTTGTTCATAACTCTCTCTGATCGTGTAAATTTATCATCTCGAAGAAGGATTGAAATCCGTTTTGAAATAGATTCATTGATCCAATTCGTTTATTTTCTTTTACGTAACACGAAATAGGGTGAGGGCAACGCACACCCTAACCTAACCTACCCCAGGGAGTTCCTCAATAGCACAACACAAGCTAATATTTATAAGTAACTAAGACAAGGGATCCATTCTCCCGTGTTTATATTTTCCCTCATCTACAGCTCCATAGCCTCAGCCTTCTGCAGTATTAAAAGAAATTATCCCCAGGGAGTTACTCAGTACAATATTTTTGTGATTAAATGGAAAAAAAAAAATTTACCCACAATTCCTCTGACGGTGTATCGCTGGAGGTCCCTTTGATTGCCCAGATTAACGCTAATACTGCTCATTAACCTGATGCACGTACGTAATGGCCCCTGTGAATTACCAGCACGCAGGATCTGTAACTGGGTGTAAAACAATCACCTAATCACCTGTCACGTGTTCTACCACTTTCAGACTCCCAATTCCCTTTTAGAACAAACACTACAAGTCATTTTTTTTTATGTATGTTTCGTCTCATGTGTTTTCCTTTACGACCAAAGAAAACATCTATTCTGTTATTGATATATAATAGTAATAAATATAAACTTTATAAGAGAAACTCGAACACGACATTTTACTTGTGCCTAACCCCGTCTCCCCTTCTCAACGTTTCACAGTTCAACAGAAAGTTATACCAACTCTTACGTCTAAACTCAAATGGAAATATCAGCAAAATCTTCCCATTTACTCGATACATCACTTTTACGACATGAGTTATAGAAATAAGATACGTGATATGGAATTCAATCGAACTCGGAATGGGATCATCAATGTCCACTGTGAATTTTTATGAGTTCTCAATACGGTAAAGGAAACTGGAGTGTGGACCTCAAAGACACGTACACAAGACGGAAAACTGGCAATATTCAGGACAGCCTTTCACCTGAGCCACCAATGTGTTTGTTCCTGAGATAGATACACATAACGCCGCTACTTGACCTTCCTCACTGCTACTTGACCTTCCTCACTGCTACTTGACCTTCCTCACAACACCGAAACTATTTTTGTCTATTCATACCACATAGGATTTTTCTCTATCTCCCTCAACCTATCAATTCAATCATCTTGTACCTTTTTCACTCACTAGCAGATAAGAACATATTGTGGAGAATCTGAGAAATTGGTTTCTTGGTTAGATTTCCGTGTTCTTTTACAGCAGCTCCCGGGAAGATGCATTGCACCTGCCTGACACTGAGCCTTCATGTAACAACAGGGATCATGCGGATAGGTAGCAATGTCCCCCCACCCCCTCTCTCTCTCTCTCTCTCTCTCTACAGCACTATCACAATGGAGCTACACTGTCACATATATTATTAGTACCGTGACGCTAACTCCACGAACAAGTGTAAGTGTCCATCAGGGTGTACTATACGACATACCACAACACACACCTAGCCATCAACTTAGTTCCAATCAGCTTCGCCTATCGAGACACTACTGTCCACTATTGAAACAAAAAAATAACATTACATTATGCACAAGTCAGCCATACGTGTCTGGCACACATTGCGTTATTTATCGTATCAGCAATTAGCAGTCGTGAATTATTTTGTCCCACTGATGCAGTTATTTCATGAATAAAATAACAAGTAATTACGTGCCCGAACATTGGAATATTCCCTAAACGTTCCACCACCAGGGCTTTTGTTTGCTTCCCTGTGTATTTTATTTCCACACAAACACTGAAAAAAAAATAAACAATATTGGTAAATTCTACAGATCATCCCGCTTACCTTTGTTTGGGTGCAGTGTTTGTTGAGGGGGTCACAACTATCACAGTTATAAAAGTGAATAACAATATTGTTGGATTTTTAAAACAATCTCACCTTTTTCGGGGTTTAGTACAGTTTGAGTGTGATGACAAGTATGGTAGTTTTAACAGTGACTACCAATATTGTTTGGATTTTGAAGACAAGTGTCGTTGTCTTAACACTAATATATCATATGGAAGTTTTCCTTAATACAATACACAAAATTAACACATAAACTAATACACGAAACTAAACAAATAAAATCAATATACAAAACCAACACACAAAAACTAACACACAAAACTAAACCAATAAAACAAATAAACAAAACACACAATCACAAAAAACAAAATCATTATACAAAACCAACACACGAAACAAGTTCCCCCCCCCCCAAATAAAAAATAAAAACACGCTCCACAAAACCAGATTTACGCTATTTCGCAACCACTTGGCAGCTCGTATCTGGTTGCACAAAACTAGATTACTGAGTGGAAGGTCAACTTTTTTGGTATTTTTGTTTGTTTCCCCTAAAACAAAAACACTTTCTTCAACTTCTGGGAACTCGAGAAGTGTTTGAGTTGTCAAGTCTATCTATCTATCTATCTATCTATCTATCTATCTATCTATCTATCTATCTATCTATCAAAAAGCGAAAGGGAAATATTTAACACAACCAGAGGGGACACACACACACACACACACACTGGTGGAGGAAAAGGAGGTGGAGAAGACGGTGATGGAGGAGGAGAGCAGGAGGAGGATGATGGGTGGTGGAGGAGGAGAGCGGGAGGAGGATGATGGGTGGTGGAGCAGGGCAGGAGGAGGATGGTGGTGGTGGAGGAGGAGAGCAGGAGGAGGATGGTGGGTGGAGAGGAGGATGGTGGGTGGTGGAGCAGAGAGCAGGAGGAGGATGGTGGGTGATGGAGGAGGAGGGGAGGAGGATGGTGGAGCGGAGGAGGAGAGCGGGAGGAGGATGGGTGGGAGGAGGAGAGCGGGAGGGAGGGATGGTGGTGGTGGAGGAGGAGAGCAGGAGGAGGATGGTGGGGGTGGAGGAGAGGAGGGAGGAGGATGGTGGGTGGGTGGAGCAGGGAGAGCAGGAGGAGGATGGTGGGTGATGGAGGAGGAGAGTGGGAGGGGAGGGATGTGGTGGTGGAGGAGAGAGGAGGAGGATGGTGGGTGGTGGAGGAGGAGAGGAGGGATGGTGGTGGAGGAGGAGAGCAGGAGGAGGATGTGGGAGGAGGAGGAGCAGGAGGTGGTGATGGTGGGTGGGGAGGAGGAGATGGTGTGGAGCAGGAGAGCAGGAGGAGGATGGTGGGGTGGTGGAGCAGGAGAGGGAGGAGGATGGTGGGTGGTGGAGGAGAGCGGAGGAGGATGGTGGGGTGGTGGAGCAGGAGAGCGGGAGGAGGATGGTGGGTGGTGGAGAGGAGAGCAGGAGGATGATGGTGGAGGAGAGGAGGAGGGATGGTGGGGTGGGGAGAGGAGAGTGGGAGGAGGATGGGGGTGGTGGGGAGGAGGCAGGAGGGAGATGGTGGGGTGGTGGGGAGCAGGAGTGGAGGATGGTGGTGGTGGAGGAGGAGAGCAGGAGAGCGGGAGGAGGATGGTGGGTGGTGGAGCAGGAGAGCAGGAGGAGGATGGTGGGTGAGGAGGAGGAGGATGGTGGAGGAGGAGAGCGGGAGGAGGTGGTGGAGGAGGAGAGCGGGAGGAGGATGGTGGGTGGTGGAGGAGGAGAGCAGGAGGAGGATGGTGGGTGGTGGAGGAGGGGAGCGGGAGGAGGATGGTGGGGGAGAGAGGGATGGAGGAGGATGGTGGGTGAGGGAGAGAGGGGAGGGATGGTGTGGAGGAGGAGAGCGGGAGGAGGATGGTGGGTGGTGGGAGGAGGAGAGCAGGAGGAGGATGATGGGTGGTGGAGGAGGAGAGCAGGAGGAGGATGGTGGGTGTGGTGGAGAGGGTAGGGAGGAGGATGGTGGGTGGAGCAGGAGAGCAGGAGGAGGATGGTGGGTGATGGAGGAGGAGCGGGAGGAGGATGGTGGGTGGTGGAGCAGGAGAGCGGGTGGGTGGTGTGGTTAAGGAGAGCGGAGGGAGGAGGAGGATGGTGGGGTGGTGGAGCAGGAGAGGGGAGAGGGAGGAGGATGGTGGGTGGTAGAGGAGGGGAGAGCAGGAGGAGGATGGTGGGTGGTGGAGGAGGAGAGAGGGAGAGAGGAGGACAGGGGTGGGAGGAGCAGAGAGGGAGGAGGATGATGGTGGGGAGGAGGAGAGCAGGAGGAGGGATGGTGGGTGGTGGAGGGAGGAGAGCGAGGGAGGAGGATGGTGGGTGGTGGAGGAGAGAGGGAGAGCAGGAGGAGGATGGTGGGGTGGTGGAGCAGGAGAGCGGGAGGAGGATGGTGGGAGCAGGAGAGCGGGAGAGGATGGTGGTGGAGGAGGAGAGCGGGAGGAGGATGGTGGGTGGTGGAGGAGGAGAGCAGGAGGAGGATGGTGGGTGGTAGAGGAGGAGAGCAGGAGGAGGATGGGGTGGGTGGAGGAGGAGAGCGGGAGGAGGGACAGGGTGGTGGGAGGAGGAGAGCAGGAGGAGGATGATGGGTGGTGGAGCAGGAGAGCGGGAGGAGGATGGTGGGGTGGTGGAGCAGGAGAGCAGGAGGAGGAGGAGCAGGGATGGAGGGATGGTGGGTGGTGGAGGAGAGAGGGGAGGAGGATGGGAGGAGGGAGGTGGGTGGTGGAGCAGGAGAGCGGGGAGGAGGATGGTGGGGTGGTAGAGAGGAGAGCAGGAGGAGGGGATGGTGGGTGGTGGAGGAGGAGAGCGGGAGGAGGATGGTGGTGTGGTGGAAGAGGAGAGCGGGAGGAGGATGGTGGGTGGTGGAGCAGGAGAGCGGGAGGAGGATGGTGGGTGGTGGAGGAGGAGAGCAGGAGGAGGGGATGGACAGGTGGAGGAGGAGAGTGGGAGGAGGATGAGGGGTGGTGGAGGAGGAGAGCAGGAGGAGGATGATGGGTGGTGGAGGAGGAGAGCAGGAGGAGGATGGTGGGTGGTGGAGGAGGAGAGCAGGAGGAGGATGATGGGTGGTGGAGCAGGAGAGCGGGAGGAGGATGGTGGGTGGTGGATCAGAGAGCAGGAGGAGGACGGTGGGTGGTGGAGCAGGAGAGCGGGAGGAGGATGGGGGGTGGTGGGAGGAGAGTGGGAGGAGGATGGTGGGTGGAGCAGGAGAAGGGGAGGAGGATGGTGGGGTGGTGGGGAGGAGGAGAGCAGGAGGGGAGGATGGTGGGGTGGTGGGAGGGAGAGGGAGGAGGATGGTGGGTGGTGGAGGAGGAGAGCGGGAGGGGAGGATGGATGGTGGGTGGTGGAGCAAGAGAGCGGGAGGAGGATGGTGGGTGGTGGAGGAGGAGAGGGAGGAGGATGTGGGTGGTGGGAGGAGGAGAGCGGGAGGAGGGATGGATGGTGGGTGGGTGGAGGAGGAGAGCGGGAGGAGGATGGTGGGTGGTGGAGCAGGAGAGCGGGAGGAGGATGGGTGGGGTGGTGGAGGAGAGCGGAGGAGGATGGTGGGTGGTGGAGCAGGAGAGCGGGAGGAGGATGGTGGGTGGTGGAGGAGGAGAGCGGGAGGAGGAAGGTGGGTGGTGAAGGAGGAGAGCGGGAGGAGGATGGTGGGTGGGGTGGTGGAGGAGGAGAGCGGGAGGAGGAAGGTGGGTGGTGGAGGAGGAGAATGGGAGGAGGAAGGTGGGTGGTGGAGGAGAGCAGGGAGGAGGGAAGGTGGGGTGGTGGGAGGAGGAGAGAGGGGAGGAGGGAAGGTGGGGTGGTGGAGGAGGAGAGGAGGAGGAGGATGGTGGGTGGTGGAGGATGAGAGCAGGGGGAGGAAGGTGGGGTGGTGGAGGTGGAGAGGAGGAGGAGGATGGTGGGTGGTGGAGGAGGAGAGCAGGGGAGGAAGGTGGGTGGTGGAGGAGGAGAGGAGGAGGAGGATGGGGGGTGGTGGAGGTGGAGAGCAGGGGGAGGAAGGTGGGTGGGAGGAGGAGAGCAGAAGGAGGGAAGGTGTGTGGTGAGGAGGAGCAGCGGAGGAAGGTGGGTGGTGAGACAGTTATAAGAGTGGGGAATTCAGGCTTCGGGTCACACCTCAAATAGTGAGAGGGATTCCACTTCCCACCCACTCCCTCCTCACTCTACTACCTCCATCTCCCATTACCCATCCCTCACTACCTCCATCTCCTTTACCACTCCATCTCCCCATTACCTCCATCTCCTCACCATATCTCCATCTCCTCACACCTCCATCTCCTCACTACCTCCATCTCCCTCACTCCCCACCTCCATCTCCTCCATCTCTCACTCCATCTCACTCATCTCCCCACTACCTCCATCTCTCACTCACACCTCATCTTCCTCACTACACTCCATCCTTCCTCCACTACCTCCATCTCCCTCACTAACTCCATCTCCCTCACTACCTCATCTACCTCACTACCTCCATCTCCCTCACTCCTCATCTCCCTCACTACCTCACTCTGGCCCTCATAAACACAGGTGGTGCTTGACATGAGACTCTGCCATATGGTGTTTTCCTTCTCTCTCTCTCTCTCAACGGGGGTCCAAGTTTCAGGCACAATACTTCGGGAAATTTAATGAATATTTACAGCAGCATTCCATTTAAATTAATCAAGGAAATGTTACATGAAATAGCATAGTTGTGGAGAATAATGAAGGAGGGGAGGGAGTAAATGAAATATGAAATAATGGACAAAGAGACAGAAAGAGAGAGAGAGAGAGAGAGAGAGAGAGAGAGAGAGAGAGAGAGAGAGAGAGAGAGAGAGAGAGAGAGAGAACACAACACAGACACATCATTTATAACCCCCCAACTACACCGCCCCCAACCCCAATCGACTCTCTAAGAAAACAACAACAAACACTGAATTTGCATCACCCGAACCCAGAGACTCGCCTGACTATAAGACACAAATCAGTAACACCATTTTAATCTCTCACAACAACAAACACTGAATTTGCATCACCCGAACCCAGAGACTCGCCTGACTATAAGACACAAATCAGTAACACCATTTTAATCTCTCACAAACCTCTACCACTAAATGAACTTGGAACGAGAGGAGGCAGGAACACATCGTAGCCCTAGTGACCACCATCTACCACCCTGACACACCTCATCATGCGGACTAGTGAGGCGTGATCTTACAATTTGGTTAGGTGAGAGGGAGAGGGTAAGGAAGGGGAGAAGGGGTGAATTGTTGGGGAGTGGGGAAGGAGGAAGGGAGGAAGGAAGGGAAGGAGGGTGGTTAAGGAAGGTGGAGAAGGGGTGAATTGTTGGGGAGTGGGGAAGGAGGAAGGGAGGAAGGGAAGGAGGGTGGTTAAGGAAGGTGGAGAAGGGGTGAATTGTTGGGGAGTGGGGAAGGAGGAAGGGAGGAAGGGAAGGAGGGTGGTTAAGGAAGGTGGAGAAGGGGTGAATTGTTGGAGAGTGGAGAGGGAGGAAGAGAAGGGGGGAGGTTAAGGGAGGTGATGAACAGTTGAAGGGGAAGGAAGAAGGAAGGAAGTAAGGAAGTTACGAAAAGAGGAAGGGAGGGTGAATAGTTGAAGTGTGGGAGGGAGGGAGGGATGAAAAGTTGGAAGGTGGGGAGGAAGGAATGGAGGGATAGACGTAGGGGTGGTAAGAGGGTGTATTGGCAATGAGGGAAGAGAATGGAAAGGAAGGAAAGAATGGGAGAAGGAAGAATGTAGGAGGGTCGTACTTAGAAGAACTTTGAGGAGGAGGATTAGGTTAAGTTAGGTTAGAAGTCCCTAGATTGATGCAAGAAACTGATAAATTCTGCCCAGGAGAGTCAATAAAGTCAGGTTGGTTTTAAAAAATACTTCGACTCGCCATAACATAAAGACAAAAACTGCTTCAAGCTTTATTAAACAATCAATAACCTATTTTTACTGCTTCAAGCTTTATTAAACAATCAATAACCTATTTTTACTGCTTCAAGCTTTATCAATAAACTATTATTTACTGCTTCTAAGCTTTACTGAGCAATCAATAACCTATTTAGTTTTTGTTTTTATCGAGCAACAAAAATTTAATGAAAATAAAAATCTCCTCAACACAACACCATTTCAGTAACCACACACAAAAAATAATTCCGGGTGGTATAGTCCCCACTGAATCAAGCCTAAATCTTTTTCTCCTTTTTTTATTTTTTTTTGTCTTCGCAATTTAGGAATATTACGTTTCGTTTAAATATGAATTCTGACCACTAACTAAAATTAAAACAGACGAATTCATAAAACCTTTACTGCTGGTTTATATCATTGTTATGTAGAGCGAGTTTAACGCCCTACAGAGTGTCTCAAAAAAAAATATATATATATATACACACACACACACGGCCTAACAGACATTAATGGAGCTCGATTGAATGTTCGTATTTCAAAAGCAACATTGTCCTCACTTATGGGAGACTTCACACATCAACAAGTAAGGAGGACGATGTTGCTTTTGAAATACGAACAATCACGCGACCTCCAGGAAAATCAGTAACGCGGTGTGTATATTTTGTTTTGAGACACCCTGTTTTAGCCACACTTACAGTCTCTGTATGAATCTAAACTTAGCCTGGAGACTAACAGAGCCTCAGGTCACTATCTAATAACATACCAATTTTCTTTTACTGTTTTGAGGTTTCTGTGGTTGTCAAGGCAGAGTTAAATTACCTTGTTCCAGTAGTTAAAATTGATTACATGAAGCTTCCTAACCTACAGGCAGGATAGGACGGTTTGGTTTGGTTTGGTTTGGTTTGGTTAGGTTTAGGTTAGTTTTAGTTAGGTTATATTCTCTGTCAAAACCCCAATTCACAACACGTTAAAACTATCACTATATCCAGGTTAGGTTAGGTTATTTTCTCTGTTAAAAACCCAATTCATAAAACGTTAAAACTATCACTATATCCAGGTGTGGTTTCCGGGGGGTGGATATTGAGTTACAAAGTTGACCCAAAATTCAGCGAGTGACGAATATTGTACAATCAAATCAACACCGTAAAGACTAATGAACCTAAAACATTATATCACTTTAGGGAATGTCATGTAAATTTTTGGCTCTTACTTAATGAACACTAATGATTAAACCTAACCTAACTTAACCTAACCTACCCTAACCTAACTCATCCTTAACCATACTTAACCTAACCTAATCTAACTTAACCATACTTAACCTAACCTAATCTAACTTAACCATACTTAACCTAACCTAATCTAACTTAACCATACTTAACCTAACCTAACCTACCTCAACTAAACTAGCCTAATCTAACGGTCTAATCTGACCTAACCAAACTTAGCCTTAACTAACCTAACCTAATCTAACCTAACTTAACATAACCTAATCAAACCTAACATTTAACGTTAATTAAGGTTCTATCTTTCGCGAGTGTGAAATGTCAATCACAAGAGCAATCAAGATGTTCCCCCACTTCAAAAACACTTCATAATTTATCATGTTAATCCCCCACTTCAAAAACACTTCATAATTTATCATGTTAATCCCCTACTTCAGAAACACTTCATAATTTATCATGTTAATCCCCTACTTCAAAAACACTTCATAATTTATCATGTTAATCCCCACTTTAAAAACACTTCATAATTTATCATGTTCAACCCCCACTTCAATACACGTTCTGTAACTACCGTGTGAGGGAAACGACAATACCTGTATTTTTAGTCCACAATTACAGGTGCACGGTTTGATGACCTTCTGACCCACAGGTGTGTGTTAAAGCTTAGTACACTCGTTCAATTAGTTGGGTCAGGTCGCTGTGGCTATGAAAAACCAGTTACGAGTAAAACAACGCTTCTGTTTAATCCTTTTTGTCGAACAGTCAGGGCTTAGCCAGGGGGTCAACACACAGCTGTAACATGGAGACAGACAGACATTTCATTCATTCCTTCCTTCCTTCCATCTTTCTTTCATTCCTTCCATCCATCCATCCATCCATTTTATTCCTTCCTCCCTTCTTTCTTTTCATCCTTCCTTCCATCCATCTTTCCTTCTTCCGTTTTACACCTCCCAGTTCCTCCTTCTCCATGCACGTGTCTCATGGACCATTTCCCAGGAGTTCAAGCTCAGCACACGCGACCCTCTCACGCCCTCCTCCAAAAACAAAACCTTATTACTCCCATAAATTACTCTTACACACCTCGCCTTCAAATACTACCCAGAGTTCCAGACCAAATGAGTATTATTTACAAACTGATGACCAAAGAAAGACACCATAAAATAAATATCTATATATACATCTATATATTGACAGCAAGAGGAAATAACGAGGTTGTGATATCAGAGTGAGAGGTGTGACCTTACCATGGGATACTCGAGGCAAAGGAATGGACAATCTCATGCACTCAAGTATGTCTCGGTGAGTCGATGAACGTAAGGAAAAGGAGGAGGTGGTATGGCCTTACGCGCTGCTGAAGGCCGAGAGAGAGAGAGAGAGAGAGAGAGAGAGAGAGAGAGAGAGAGAGAGAGAGAGAGAGAGAGAGAGAGAGAGAGAGAGAGAGAGAGAGTAAAATGTCGGAAAGGATGATCCACCAGTCAAGGAAGAGGACCCGTAATGAATGTACAAATATACTACCACCTCCACCATCACTACTTCCACCACCAACACCTCCACAAACACCACTATCTCCAACACCATCAACATCTCCACCAACACCACCACTATCTCCACCAACACCAGCATCACTTCCACCCTCACCACCAACACCATCTCCACCACTCCCGTCAAGAACTAAAACTTCCCCAGGAAATAAAATGCCCACTAAAGAATACATAAAGGCTCAGCAAGTTGGTGGCGTCGGTCTTAACGATGACAAGAGACGATCTTCTGACCTCCAAAAATAATAATAATAATAATAAAAATAAAAATTAAAATAAGATATAAAATAAAATAAAACAAAACAAAATAAAAGAAAATAAAAAATAATAATAATAATAAACCTTTGTGTATGAAGTGAAAAAAGTAGTGACCATAAATACAAAATAAAAAAGTATATGGGAACAAAAAAATAACGTAGAGAATAATAATAATAAATACAAAAATCTATGACATTACAATTTAAAATCTCATGAAATTAATATAGTTTTTAATCTTAATGACTTACTATCTCATGATTGCCATTGTACTTGTCTTCACTCCTCTCGTAAAGTGTTTTTATCAAGTTTCTGTTAATCCTAAACTGTAATTTCTGTTCTGGGATAATGGTGGTGTGTTTGTGCGAGACTGAGACAGGAATTCGCTGGAGGAGGAGGAGGAGGAGAAGGTAAAGGAGGTAAAGGAGGAGGAGGAGGAGGAGGAGGAGGGGGAGGTAAAGGAGGAGGAGGAGGAGGAGGAGAACCTGTAGTTGACATTTCATATAACTTCAGAACAGCCTTGATGAAGCACAGCAGTTCAGTTTAAACCCAAGTCTCCCAGAACTCGAAATCAGGTCAAAGGGAATAAGAACTCAACATAAAATGCAGTTCAGAATATACACAAAATAAATTACTAAAAACATAGACTAACCACAAATTAAACAGAAGAAAAAGCAACGCGAAGCAAAAAATAAAAATAAATAAAAATAAATTATGACAGTAACCACAATTTAAAGGGAAGAGAGAGCAATACGAAGTAAACACCACTTATAGATGGTTGGTATAACCTGGCCACAAATGACGGCTCACACACCTTCATGATAAAGGGTGCAGCTCCAGTGTGTGTACCCTTGATCACGACCACACATCACACGCGCCCAGGAGAAAGGAAATGAACCAATATCGGGGAGCTGTGAGGGTGAAGTACAGGAGGAGTTGTTTAAGAGACCTTGGGGGGTATAATGTTCGTAAAGATGTTTTATATTAGTCGAAAATTAATTAATAGGACTGGCCCTTCTCTCTCTACACACACACACACACACACACACACACACACACACACACACACACACACATCACATCAATAAATCGCTAATGGAGTCCACATGCTCTTCAGCTAACAAAATTCGTACAATTAAAACGCATTTCCTTCATCACTAACTCCAGTAACTCTCATCACTCTCTCTCTCTCTGCTCTCTTGCTAAGTAGGAGCTGCACCAAGAACCACCTCAACAACAAGCAGCAGCTATTTCGTACATCAAGTTGATGGGTCTTTATGGCAGCTTATCTCTCTTTCTTCAACAGCAAAGTTTTGGACAAATTCGAGCGAGAGAAACATTAATCATGGCTGCCTGCATCATCTTCTTCCCAACATCTATCTTCTGGAACAAGTATACAAGGTTTGTTTTATGGGTCTCTCTCTCTCTCTCTCTCTCTCTCTCTCTCTCTCTCTCTCTCTCTCTCTCTCTCTCTCTCTCTCTCACCCAGGTCTTTGTCCCTCTCCTCCAGGGCACAGCGGGGTCACTCTCCCAAGTCGCTCCTTACACAAGAAACGGTCGGAAATTACACCTGAGACGAGTTCTAGGTATAGTTGCCAAAGACACTCAGCACCTCAGTGGTATTCTGTTCCGTCCGGGTCTATTGTATCCTTTCTCTTTTCATTCCTTTATTTTCCCTTCCTTTCTTCCTTCCTCTTTTCTTTCCTTCCTTTTCTTCCATTCTTTCTTCCTTCCCTCCTTTTCTTCCTTCCTGTTTTCCTTCCCTCCTTTCTCTTCTTCATTCAACCCTTCCTCCTTTCCTTGTCTCCTTCCTTTTCTTCCTCCATTTCTTCCCTACATCCTTCCTTCATTCCTTCCTTCCTTTCTTCACCTCTACCTTCCTTTTCATACAATTCACCAAGATATATGTTACTATTATGAACGACGTCAGGGATACTCGCCCTAAACTACGCCACATACATTCCATCCCCACCCGAGGCTAAGCTCTGGTACAATCTCCCGCACTTCCAAAAGTCCGCCACACCCATAACCTTTAATCTCTATCTCATACTTAACTTCTGCCATCGTAGTGAATTAATCCCTACCATTCTACTGCATCCTTAACTTTTACTACTTCTCACGAACATAACTTTAATATTTTTGTAACCATTATTCATCACCCACCCTCTCTCTATCCCTCTCTCCATAACCACTACACCGCACTACCTGGTAAACACGAGATAACACACTCTATTTTTCTCAAGACTAAAGTGTGGTCCCTTATCTTACGTATACAATCTCTATCCAGCTATACAAACTCTGGTCGAGGTATTCACACAACCCTACTGCCATTCCGCTTCAAACAACGATCATTCTTTCACTTTCACAGCCTCGACGTTCTACCTTACACCAACCTCTACTTCATATTGCAAGTATACGTAGGCTACACATTCATTATCACTTTTTTTCATGTGTGAATGTGTAGTAGAATAATCCTCACACTAAACTAACATTCACACTCATTACATGTTTTTTACTCGCTTCAGATGACCTGCTGTAATAACCCTTCACCCTAAATTCTAATAAATAAAAAATAAATAAATTATCGACAACAGCCACTTCCCAAACCTCAAATTTTAACCTTACCAACAAAACTACTGTAGACCACTGACACCATCTCAACTCTGTGCACCCCTAATCCAACACTCATTAACACCTGTTTTGTGTGAGCGTTTAGAACAAGGATTCCCGCCTCACACTCCACATCACACGCATCAAATACTTTTTCTCCCTTCCCCCTGGGGCGAGCGGAAGAACCCCCCCCCCTCCTCCAAACTCCACGTCGCTTTATACGCTTTCCCACTCCTCCTCCTCCTCCGCCTCTTCCTCCTCCTCCTCACAAAGCTCTGGGTAAAGTATTCCAAACCGATTGTCGTAAAAGAACACCCCAACCCCACTGACACTTCGCTTCAACACGTTCCTCCTCACCCTCCCTCCCTCCGCAAGAGTTCACAGGTAAGGTGAAACAAGGTGAGGTATACTCGCCTTTCCTGACGCGAACGACCCAACTTGCGGTGTTTGCCACGCATATCATTTGTCGCGGCAAGTTTGTCGTGGAAACATGGACGGACAAGTTCTCACCACCACACCTGTTTAGAAGGCACTTGGGAATTTGTTTTCTTGTCTGAGATGTGAACTCTGTCGTTCCTTGAGGTTTCCTACATATAACTTACCACCACATGGGTTGGACTCCGTAAAAATAGAGCAAAAATACGATATTTTATACAAATTTGCTCTACAATACAGACTCTAATGCCCTAACATATTTTTTTCGTGCTCAGAACTAATGAAAACAAATATATCTAATGAGAAAAACTTCAGAGTCTATCAGGAGAAAAATGGCCCAGTTATCTAGAAGAGGAAATGTTGTATGTCACCTTCCTGGGACAACTCCAGCACCCAACTTAAAACTCACACAAATAAATATGTGAGCGAGTGACCAGACCAAAGATGTGTTTCTCTTTGGTCCTCAACACGCCGGGTCAACACCTAGTCAACGCCCTTTGAAATTTGACAAAGCTTCTCATTGTCTGTTCCGTTTTATAATTATTCTTTATCTGCTGTTATTATTTACTGACTTATTTCTGTTTCCTGTCGATGTTCTTTTTGTCTTTTAAACGTATTAATATTTTAGTTTTGTATTAAATGACCAAACGAGGATGAACTAACTTAATAATTACCGGTAGCATTATTATTACTACTGGTATTATTGTTGTTAATAATATCATCATTATATGGGTGCAGCCCTCAAAGTGTGTGTGTATATATATATATATATATATATATATATATATATATATATATATATATATATATATATATATATATATATATATATATATATATATCACACTCTATGTCAGAAATTCAATTTGACAACTGTTTTCAATAAAAAGTCGAACATATCAATGCACTGCAATGGCGAGCACGCAAAAGGAAATTGGCGGATCGCTCTCAAAAACTACGATAGAGTTAGGTGGAAATATATACCTCTTTTCCCACTAAAAAAAATGCAGAGTGACGGAGCATGTACCAAAAAACATAAAGTAATATTTCTGGAACCAATGATCCGATTTGTACGGTGATGTTTTCACAACTTCCTTTTTCAGGAAATGACCAATGCATGTTTTAGTTATCCTCTGAATTCCTTTAATTCTATACTTTTGATGTAGTATTGTGTTTCTAAACTTATTGGTTACTTTCTTTAGTACAACTTAATACAACTTTCTTTTTCCTGTAATAATCAACGTAACATTCTCACCTGTACTGTCTCTGACAAATTCTCTTTTCTGTACTAATTTCAGCAAAACAGGTTGAAAGCGCAAAGTTTATCACATATCACTAAATTTAACGAGCCTTTCTTAATTACCCTTATTTAATATTCTTACTCAAAACCCATCCTAACCTGGCCTAAATTAACCTAATCTAACCTAAATTAGCCTAACAAAACCTAAACTAACCTCTTACCATTGGGACCCATTTGACCTGAATCGGAAGAAAATGATGGTGTGAGAGAGAGAGAGAGAGAGAGCAAACTATTGAAAACTCTACCCTGGTTCCTCCTGAGTCACACATTACATACAACACCTTACCGGTAGCGTTTATGGTTCATTATCGAAGCTTTATGACAGGTGATCCCAGACTCTTGCAGATTCAGCGAAAGTCATCTACAAAGGTTATAGAAATGACTGAAAAATACGTGAACCATATAATATTTAATGGGGGAAATTGAATCATATGAAGATTAACTCCCCTAACTTACTTCACCCGATGATTCAAACCCCTGAAGCTATACCTGGGGTTAGAGTCGGGTAGGGTAGGATAGGTTTGGTTAGGTTGTTTAATGATCAAGCGAAATAAGCTGTAGGACTAATATTTACGTGATCACCCCTACCCAATAAAGTGATGGCACGTTGTAATTCTAATTCTCCCCCAATCATCAGAAGAGATGTTAAGATATGTGTAAAACCAGATAAATGCAGCCTGGGGTAATTAAAACTATCAATATTCCAATTCACCGACAGACTGTAATATTTCAAGTTAAATGACAAAAGTCTTCAAGAGGTATTCACTCGCACGCTCTCCAAGTCGGATAAATTAGAATGAAATATTAAAACCCTGAGCGTATACAATAAAATGCGTGTCGCCACCATAAACAATACCTGTAGCTGAGGTGTGACACTGTCTTCCCTCTGGTCGATAACCTTCTTTACACCCAGTAGAAGGATGTTTAGTGAACCCCTGCTGCTACCACGAGCCTCTCAAGAGTTAATTGTTTAGATCGTGTGTGACGTTACACATTGTTATCAAGTTATATTGTTATCACTACACTTCAACAACTAATGAACTAAGGTCTATATGCTCGTTACATGATTAATAATTACACTCGTCCATCAACAGTTAACAATTACGAGAGAACAATACCAGTTTACGACGTGATACAACTGACGAAGATATAAATACGTCTTCTGCCATTAACACTGAAAATATAATAATCAATTTATATAGTTACTAGTACGGGTTATTATACCCCTGTAGAGCCGTCATTATCAGTGAAAGTTCTAAATCACAAATTCCAAGAGTAATTTAGGTTCATCGAGGTAAAACTCAACAATACAAGGGCCACACCACCGAGCGCGATTTAATGGAGTTTCTGAGAGCAGGAAAAAAAACAAGTGAATTATGAGCCGGGTAATTTCTGCTATTGACAATGGTGTGTTGCGAGAGTTCGATAAAACGACGCATTGTTTTGTGTATCACTCTCTCACTCTCTCCCTCTTCTTAAGTCCCTTTGTCCCCCAGGAACCATTAATGTTCAGTTGCTAGTTTTTTTTTTTTTTATTTGAAGCGGATTCTTAAACTCTAACATGTAACTTGTGGTCAACAAACTCTCTCTCTCTCTCTCTCTCTCAGGTACATCATCATCACGCCAATGCCTCAGCCGAACTTCTCCTTCTCCAGACTCCTTGACACTAGCCCCTGAATATTCATGTCAACATCTGTTTCCCATTGCCAAAACAAGTCAACAAACCCCAAAACAATTCTAACCATGAGACAAAAAAAAAACGGATCTAAAAAATAATAATTAAAAGTCCAACTTGAGTCAATAAAGCTAACATTTGCTTTTCATTCCACAATACCAACCATCGATATATTTCCTCCCAAAACAGTAATAACCACGAGAAGAAAAAAAAATACAATATCGTGAAATACATAAATATCGGACGTGAGACATTCCAATATATCAGCTTCTCATTCTACCAACCTATGTCAACAAATCTCCCAAATCCCTTTCGAGAGAGACAAACGCCATCACACAAACCACATACTCCAACACGCGGCGTCACCAAGAGTGGGAGGGGGTGGTGGTGTCTGGTGGAGGAGTTCTCGCCTCAGTCAACATCCGCTTCAAGAACGCTCACCGCTCGATCCATCTTGAGAGGACCTTCAAAGAGAACCAACCTCCTGACGCTGCAGTTGTATTGTTTCCGCATCTCACCCACATTTGAGATACACGTGATCACTCGACTCTGTTCACCTGTCACAGTTTCCATCAAGGCTCTTTAATCCACACATGAATATCGTCGAAAATAAAAGTTAAAAAAGCGACAAAAGTTTCAAATAAAGATATTTTGAAACGTGTGAATTTAAAGAAAGGGGACAACAGTACTCCAGGTTTTCAAGTCGTGTCTCTAAGAGGGAGTAGGCAAGAAAGTGTTACACCTCAGTGGCTGGTTGGACGTAAGTCACGAACTAAAGAGTTTATTAACACCATCTCTGCCCACATTAAGATAAGGAGCTCTTAAACAGGTAGCACCCAGAGAGACTTCACGACCAGGTGGATGAAGTTAAAGTGGTTTAGGTACACGTGTGGTGTTGGGAAGGACGGCACCTGAGGCCAGAAAACTCCAGGGGACCCAACAAGACCCCCCATAAGACACCAGTCTACCAGTCACGCCAAAAACCACCCCGAGGCGGCACGATACGCCACTATACCCCCCACATGACACCACAAAAACCACATTAACCCAAAGAGAGACCACAAGATGCCACAAGACCTCTCACCATGCGACGCCTCTAATAGCTATAAGATGCCAAGAGACGCAACTAATAGCTACAAGACTAGATTCTTAGCTACAGGACGCCAAGAAACTAATTAATAGCTACAAGACGCCACTATTAGCTACAAGACCCCAATCGACGCCATTATTAGCTACAAGACCCCAAGAGACGCCACTAGTTTCGTTAAGTCATGAGAAGATACAAGAGATCATTAAACGCCACAAGACCACAGGTGATGCCGCTAGACCACCACAACACCCCCATAAATAGACGTCCCAACACCCCCATGAACCAACACGTCCCAACACCCCCATGAACCACGTCACAAGACCCCCATGAACCAACACGTCCAACCCCCATGAACCAGGAGACGCCACAATACCCCCATGAACCAGCACGTCCCAACATGAACCAGCACGTCCCATGAACCAGCACGAACCAGCACGTCACAACACCCCCATGAACCAACACGTCACAACACCCCCATGAATTATAAAACACCACTAGACATTACAAAACACTCCCAAGGCACCAATAAAACATCATCAGACACCATTAAATTACATGAGCCGGCACAACAAGCCATGACCCACCCATGAGACATACTTACCTCATCTCCAGACAGATATAAAAAAAAACTACAGTAGACTAACGAACATATGGCTACCTGTATTTAGACATCATTTTTTGTACCTCTCCACAAAAATGCATAATTGAATTCTTTTGATTGCTAATTCATATTTATTTTGTTTTATGTCTATGGTATTAACTGGGTGCGTATATGTGGGAACAAGAAAGGATTACGTCCGTGGTGGGAGGGAGAGGGAGGGGGGAGGGGGAGTATATACGTGCGTGCGTGTGTATATCTGAGGAGGAAGAAGTTGAGAGGGTGAGCGAGTGGCCTGAGAGACGTGCTCCTCCTGTGTCTTGGGTAATATAAGGATCTATATTTGTCTCGTCCGTCGTCCGCTTGATAAGACGACACAGTTTTCTTTTTTCTACACATGAAGGACAAAAAAAGTAAGGAAAAAAAGTAAGATAGAGAAATAAACAGACATACAGACAGAAAGAGAAAGACATTGAGTATATACATGTGAAGAGAGAGTAAGACTTTCAAGAAAATATTAAAGAATTAAATAATAATATGATAAAAATATATTCAAGAAGACTCTCATAAGTGGCCTCTGTGGTCCTAATTCACTATATAAATTTCTCAAGTTATATTCGTGAGGTTTTTTTTTTTTACTTCCAATTTCCAGCAGAACACTTGACGACTGATAAACAATGGCGAGATGATGCGTATTGTGTTCCTCTCTCTCTCTCTCTCTCTCTCTCTCTCTGTCTCTCTCTCTCTCTCTCTCTCTCTCTCTCTCTCGCTTCTTCCCCCTTGAATAGTAATGCCTCACGAGATCTGGCACCAGGGTTTCGCCGAGGTCGTCTGGCTGCTGGAAAGATATCAACGAATTTTCTACAGTGTCCCTCCCAGTGATGTTGAAGATATATAGGTCAGTCACCCAGCGGTAACCTTGAGACGGTAAGGCACATGACGCCTCCTCCTCCTCCTCCGTGCAGAAATGTCGGACTTTGTTATTTTATTTCCCCCGAAAAAAAACTGGGCCAATCCTACTGACCTTGCAGAAACAGGTCAAAGTCATCGTAACCGAGTTCAAAATAGGCGTACACGATAGTCATGATTAACGATAAAACTTGTGCCTGAAATGTTATTTATTCTGGAGCAAATGTGTTTTGATCCGACACTCGACACACAGACGAACGGATGTTGGCAATATCCATTATTCATATTCAACCGTAAAATTGGTGGCCACAATTATATTCATTCAAGAGAATATGTACAATGAACGAGCGGATGATGGTAAGACTCATGTCCCTCTGTCCCTCAGTAGCGATGGTTAATAACAAAACGTGGTTGAGTTATTTATGTATTATCTCAATAAAGTGGTATATTTTTTGGCAACAAAGCTCACTTAAAAGCTAAAATTATCTATAAACGCCACGACAATACACCGTCTTGGTACAGGTATGAACAAATAGTTCCTCAATAACATGACCAATCGTATCCCAGTTGTTAAAACACTTTGTACACCAACTCCATCACCTTACTGTACCTCATTAATAACAACAGTCTGGACGAAGCCTTCAGATCCATAGATTTCCACACAAGTCATATATTTCCATAACAAATACTACGACACCAAATAGACCAGTAATTTTGATTTCGTTTCCATGAAGAACGTAAGGTAGAGGTATCACCTATCCACACTCTTAAAACAGTTGAACCTGATACATTAACGAGTCATCCTACATCACAATTTTCTTCTCCAATGTCATCTCGAGCGCCGTGAAGACTTCTGAGTTTCATAATGATATAATGAATGAGAGGGAGAACGATACCTCATCATTAAGAGAGTGATGGAGTGAGGCGCAGTTTGTCTGTAAGAGAAGGTAAGTGTCGGGCCGTCTACAACATGACAAGAGGCTGATTAACAACACAAGTCTGAGTATTATGAGACTAATACATACATACACTTGAAAAATGAAAGCAAATTAAACAACAGCAGATAATAAATGAGAAAAAGAAGATAAAATAATAGAGAAGGTAAAAAAAAAAGATTAATTAGATGTTATAACGAAAGGATGATTTAAGACAGGCTTGAGAACCAGGTTAATAAAATGAGGTTTTGGTCAGGTTGGGTAAAATAACATGATAAGTCTGGATGGATTTTCCGAAATTACAAAATCTTTGGCCTCGAGCTGAGTGACCAATATTCTCAATCGTCCGGGATATGACCGCCATATTAAGAGCCCCGTGAAATGCGACTCTCCAGTGAATGTGAGTTTGATTAAATAAAGCTGAAAGGATATTCTCACATGTTTCATCCTACAGCCAATGTCCCCTGCTGGTGATGAAGTCTCCGTTGCTACTCTACCATTTCCATCCTCACTACCATCATCATCGTCAGAAGTCCTATAATCATGACCGCAACCGTCGCCGCCGCCACTACCACCATCACTACTACCATCATCCCCACCACCTCTACCATTATCATCATCACCACCATCACCACCACCACCACCACCCTAATTTCTATCCTCATCACCACCACCACTACCACCACCGCCAGCACCACTCCCACAAGCGGTATCATCCCATCATTAGTCAGGCAGAATCTGATTAACACCAGAAGGCGGAGCAACAGCAACACCGCCCCCTCCCACACCCCCACACCCTCCACCAACACACTGTAAGTCACCGTCCTTAAACACTCGCGCCACTAAAGCATCCTAGCGTTCACAGGTGCGGGGGAACATAATAACTCCCCGAATACATAATTTTCACCTGTGGGGCTTCTACGAGTTGGTAATAACGCAATGTATCTTCGAAACCTAGTAATTGGGTAGCTAATTACGGAGTATTATTCAACTGTGCATGACAGGTATTAGGGTGAGCGTAATTATGAGGATCTGGAAAAGAAGTAGCACCTCTCTCTCTCTCTTGGTGCTCGCTTTAGGTACCTGAGATGCTGTCGTCTTACCCCGGGGGAGACAACTTGCATAAAAAAAAAAACACCTTTGACCTCAGGGTGTCTGGGTGTGCGGGTGAGCGATAAGGTGTACATGAGAGTGAGAGACAAGGCCCCCCCCTCCCACACACACACACACACACACACACACACACACACACTAACGAAGGCCAGACGTTCACTACCTTCATGTGGTCACCATTACTGTTGACCCACGGCTCTCCTGACCATATGCCGGCGTTTGCTTGTTGTAAAGTCACGATTGGTTTGGATTTCTTTTTCGTTTCTAGATTATCGCCCCGAGTTGGTAGATAAATATTTAATCCAGTGTTAGAGTGCATACCTTTCTTATTATTTTATTTCTTTACAAATAATAAAAATCAGTAAATTAAACCTTCAGATAAAAAGAAAGTATAAAACAAAAAAGCAGTAAAATATAAGTACAAGTATATCGCTCCCCTCAGATAAACAGTATCATAAAAGCAGTTTTTTTTAACCCTTTAAGGACAAAAATTAACCCATTCAGTATAGGATAACTTAACCTTTTGAACACGATCACTAAGTACAATGTCTTAACCCCCTTGAATACGATGACTTGATCCCTTGAATAAGATGACCTTGTACCCAGGGTATTAAGTCATCGTACTCAATGGAGTTAACCGTGATACAATATAAAAACTACCTTGTCAGCCCAGCGCCAGGTAAAAAAAAAAATACAAATAATATCACCTGGAGACGTCCCCTTCAGGTGACTTGTGCCGATTGGGATCAAGAGGAGGAACACTGTAATCTTCTGACCCAACGCCAACAGGTACATCTTGTTGCCTAACCTAATCTAACCTAAGCTAACCTAACCTAACCAAATCTAACCTTACCTAATGTAACCCAACCACGACACACCACAAAGGTCACGTCATTATGCTAAAACTTAATTAGTTGTATTTCCCAAGTCTTTAAATCACAATATTGTCAAAGCATTAATTTCCCAGTCTTCCCCAAGTCGTATCTTCCGAGTATTCCCCAAGTCTTAATATAATACCCTACCCCCGAGTCTTATTTTTCCAGTCTTCGTCAAGTCTCATACCCCCCAGCATCTCATCAAGTCTTAATCTCCCACCATTCCCCAAGTCTCAATCTCCCAACATTCCTCAAGTCTTAATCTCCCAACATTCCTCAAGTCTTAAAACCCCCATCAATCCTCAATTCTTATTTTTTTCTCCCTAACAAAAGTCTAAATCTCCCCGCCTGACGGATTCCCAGTGAACTTTTGTTTACAGATCTCTCCTTCCCCGCCATGGTATGAAGCGCTGGTAAGAACGCCCATCTATCTTCGTCCTTATGATATTAATAAAAGAAAAAGTCATACGTGGTGAAGTTAGCCAGAAAATGATGGGAAGTTTAAGTTTGTATTTTCGTTGTTGATGTTGTCTAATAGTCTGGTGTTGTTAATATCGTTAGGTTAGGTTAAGTTAAGTTAGGTTAGGTTGGCTTGGTTTTTTTTTTGGGTTTGTCTGGGTTGGGTTGGGTAGGTTTGGTTTGGTTGGGTTAGGCTAGGTAAGGTTAGGTTAGGATTAGCAGGGTTAAGTTAGGTTCAGGTAGGTTAGGTGAAGTTAAGGTAGGTTAGGTTAAGTTAAGGTAAGTTAGGTTACAATACGTTACGTTAGATTTGGTCAAGTTATATTATGTCTGGTAAGAGAGATTTAATATAATACTGAGTCATCATTACAGGTTACTCACAAACATTCCTTCACTCAAGACTATTGTTCACATACCCCTAATAGCGAATATTGTTCTAGCTTCCGAAAGGCGAAAAATAAAAAACATCGACAAAATACTCCGATAAAAGTCACAATCTACATGACAACTTGTCCTAAAAACCAACACTGACTAAACTACTCTCTGAAAATACATTAAAACTACGTCAAAAAATACCTCAGTGAATAACTATCCCAACGAAAAAATATAATTAAAATATATAAATAAATAAATCTCTTAAAAAAAAACATACATGCAGTTAAACTTTGCTCAAAGAATAAAAGAAACTCACAATAAATCATATACATTTTCATTTATTTATCTAACCTAACCTAACCAGATCTAACCTAGCCCACCCTAACCTAACCCAACCCAACCCAACCTAACCTAACCTGAGGCATCTTATTTTGGTCTCTCCATGATTCTAGTTCTCAAGGACGTGTGAGATTTTTCCCCCTCAAGAACTTATGAGTTTTTGTGAGGCTCTGGCAGACATCCACATTGTAAGCAGCTCAGTCTTCTTCCCCCACAGTATATATACTATTTTCTAGCAGCGTCCTCACTCACAGTTGGTGGAAATATTTTCTTGTATTAGAATTATTAACTTGGGTTTGTGTTGTGGATGTTGCGAAGTGTTGACGTTGGTGTTGTTGGTGTGGCTGCTGGTCTTGTTAGGTGGTGTTGATGTTAAGTGTTGTTATATGTTTCTGGTGTTGAGTATCGCTGGTGTTGCTAAGTGTTGTTGGTGTTAAGTATTGCTGGTGTTGTTAAGTGTTGCTAATGTGAAGTATTGCTGGTGTTGCTAAATGTTGCTGGTGTTGTTAAGTAAGGCTAGTGTTGCTAAATTTTACTCCTATTATCAAGTGTTACTCAAGTATTGCTATGTGATCCTAGTATTGCCCAGTGTTACTAGTATTATTAAGTGTTGCTAAAGTGTTGCAGATCCTAGGCGTCTTGAGCGGATATTTCAAAAGAAGCGAATGAAAAAAAAAATATCTCTTACACGATACATTGTCTGACAGTCCTGTGCCAAAGAACTGTATACTGATCATAACTCCCTACTTTCTATTACCACATGACCGCATGACTCAGTATACGCCTTTTCTGACCTTACTGCTGGATAGACTTAGCTTCTGAGGGAAATTTCTTTTAAATGCACGTTGGAAAAGTGATGTCAAAGCCTCCCTCGTCTGTTTATTTGTTGATTATTTTTTTTAGATGTTTATTGTAGAAATTAGACCTTGTGAAGGGTGCTTATTGAACCTGGGAGCTGAAAGACCTAATTGAAAAACAAAGACAAATTTGAATGAAAGAAAGAAAGAAATATCACACACACACACACACACACGGAAAGCAGTAGAACATTAGAACTGCAACATCTGTCCATAACCTTCGACCTTCAACACCCCCACCACCGCCAACAAAACAGATCTCCACTCTTACCACACCTGCCAAACCTATCCACCAAATCTGAACACAACGTCGGAAAATATTATTATACCTGGTAAAAGTTTAGAAAAGGTAAAAGTTCAGAAAATATCTGTATCTGGTAAAGGTTTGGAACATACTTAAATCTGGTCAAAGTTTATAAAATACTTATAACTGGTAAAAGTTCAGCAATACTTAAATCTGGTCAAAGTTTAGAAAATACTTATAACTGGTAAAAGTTCAGCAATACTTAAATCTGGTCATAGTTTAGAAAATACTTATAACTGGTGCAAGTAAAAGTTTAGAAAATAATTATACCTGGTCTATATTACTGTATTGCAAGAGGCTAGTCATCTTATTTCAATGACAACGACTTTATTAGGAAAACTTAGTAAAAATAATAACATTGTATAGGGGAGGTTTTAAACATGCACAGCTAATAACATCTTTACTTAGAGAAGGTTCTAAACACATTAAAGGTGAAAGAAAGAAATCAAGTCATTTTCAACAGCCAATCAAAAGACACCAATATGCACTAAATTTCCTATCATTGGAGGTTATGTTCACCGACTTATGTAACTTCTCTGATTGGTAATTACTGTAATGGTTTAATTCAATGTAATACTTTTTCGTTTCAAGATCTTAACGTGAAAAAAAAATTACATTACTTATCTGTCGGTAATTAATGTAGGAGATCTGAGGTAATGAGAAATGTTCAGTATGGTTGGACGTGATATAAATTGAATACGTCTTACTTGTTAAACAACTCGACTCCACAACAATCCAGCTAACCCAACTATGTTCTCATACTGTAACATGACACACACACACACACACACATGCGAGAAGTTGACGAAGTAACAAATTAAGCAAGTTCCATGACAATCCGCGTGGACACACACACACACACACACACACACAGAGAGAGCGCTTACAACAACATCCCTGAGCCAATGAGACAGAAATAATTAAAATAAACCTCTATATCAGCAAGCCCAAAACACACACAAAACAATACCTCACAATAATATCCTTTACGTGGCTGAAGAGACAAAAAAAAATGCTTCTCGGGCCATAAATAAACAACTTAACCCAATACAATAAATACAATATATATAGTATACACAGTACAAGTACAATAAATCACACTAATAGATCCCAGTTAATAAATCACTAAACCCAGTATAATAATCCTCTACTTCACCTTAATTAATTTTCTATGTAATTCAAGGAAAAAAACAAACCCCCATATTTTCCGTCATAATCTTTTCACTCCCTGGAAATAATTTACTAAGGGAAAGTGAGGGAGGTGGGGGAGGGGGAGGGGGAGGAGGGATGAACAGATCTTTACTCTTTTGTTTGTCATTAAGCATCTGTCCATTCCAAGCTGGAGGTCTGAATGAGATCTTTACCAACAGTCACCACTTTTGCTAATTAATGGTCACAAAGGATATTTTTTTCTTTATGGCACCTCAGCTGGACGGGGAAACGCCATTAAAAAGAGATTTAGTTCAAGAGAAACAATTATACGGGGAATTCGCCTCTTAGTGCAGTTGAAACGAATTAAATGGTATTGCTCATCTGGTGTATAAAGTAAATTAAAAAGAATTGATGCCTTTATATGTAACTAACTAGACTACATTTGTTTATTGATCTTATAAAAAAAATTATAATCCTTCACGCGGTAGACAACTCGACTCCCAAGTCAGTTGAAAGGAAGTAAAAAGTTTAAATTTTATTTATACTATAATGAGAAAAGTAGTTAAGGCTCCACACGGTGAATTGAATTTCCAGGAAAGACGAAACAAATTAAAGGTATTTTTATCTGTCATATAAAAAAAAATTAAAATAAATCACTAAACACTACAGTCAACAGGTTCAGTTGTATTGTCCGTTGGTTCATCAAAAAGTTTAAGATAAATAAAAAAATTAACACATTTTACCGTCCACAGACGAGGTTTTTTTAAGGATGATTCACCTGTGATAAAAGCAATTTCCTCGTGTTCAACAAGTTTTTTTCCTGGATATTGCACACACACACACACACACACACACACACACACACACACACACACACACACACACACTAATATCAATTACATCCACGAGAATAAAAGTATTTCCTCCAGTAATTAGTCTATTGTGAGACCCCCAAAGTTGCCTTCAAGGAGCGTTTCTTACCGGAGCCAAGACGAAAAATACAGTGTTCTTGTTAAATGCTCCCCGTGTCTGCTGCCTTGTGTTTACTGACCCAAACTGAGGCAAAAATGGCTCATGTCTCAGATCTGCGTTGTTCTATTTTTTTTCTTTTTTTTATACAGATTTATAATATTTTAGGTTTGATTTATGTGATAAAAGAAATTTACGTATACTATGTCTTGTGTAATGAATGTAAATGGATTTTTATACAATTGACTGTATACACACATCCACGTTGTATTCTCGCAGTCACCCAACATAAGCACATACATATAGACATATAAACACATACATGGTTGCACTCACACACAATTATTTATATATATATATATATATCTATATATAAACAGATATGCAAGCAAGCAAACACACACACACAGTTCAATGAAAATTTCTAAGGCAGTTATCCATGCATCACAACATTGAATTGAAATCACTCACAAAAAAAATGACAAATTTCCTCAAAAAATTATGGAATCAAGCCCAACAAAAATAATTAAGTTAAATATTCTTCAACTTTAAGCATACAACCAATACGAGAGCTGTTACACAATACTGTAATAAATAAATAAACATAGATTAACGTTATTTTTCCTAAAGACCAATTCACCACCACCTCCTCCTTCAACCCGCTGTAGACGTGGTATAAAAACAGAAAATCAATTCTGGACGTACGGCTGAATGAATCCAATCTGCTTTCAGATACGATAACTCAGCCACCAGTCGACGATCACAAACAAAACAAGAGAAACAGAAAACAGGGTTGTTCTCTGTGTGTTTTCCCCTCCGTCGTTATCTGTAGCACATCCCAGACACAGATTATACTAATAAAAGTTATGTTTCTCTTGTAGTACATAACAAACACACACTAAGCTAAAATATCCGTGTGTCTGTTGTTCTGTTGTACACATCAGAGACTATGTTACCTAATACACTACCTTTGATGTTAGTTTTTCAAAGGTATTTTACTACTTTTTTCCCTACCAGCTCTCCCCTTTATCTACAGTATTCACTTTTCATTTCCTTTTCCTTTCATCTGTGCTTGTCATACTTCGTGGAGTCTTGCGCCTGTCAGTGTGTGTGTTTTCTTGATTCCATTTTCTTCTCAGCTTTCCTTGGATTTACTCTCTCTCTCTCTCTCTCTCTCTCTGTCTCTCTCTCTCTCTCTCTCTCCTGTGCTCGTGTAAAATGCTAAGCAGGAAGAGAGGAACGAAGGAGGAGGTGGTGTCATTCACGTGTGTCTTAACCTACTGTACATGGCTGTTTGCATTCACTTTTCTCTTAATTCAATAAACACATACAAAATCCCTTATCTCAATCCCTTCAACGTTCCCCCCGTAAAGAGTGGTCAGAGAACACATCCAACTGACTCACATTTTAGGCAGCGACGCCATTGAATAACGAAAGAGAAAATGGCGTAGAATTACACCAAGGACTACAGCGTAAACCAGAGCGTGTTTATCTAGTCCCTCCAAATAATAGGAATTAGAATCATGTTACGATTAGTTGTGAATCCCAGACCACAGGAAGAATGGCTAAGCCTCTGTTCCAGCAGGTGTAAGGGTGTCAATAATACGAGTGGGTGGGTGGATGGGCGGGCGTGTGGGTGGATGGGAGAGAAAGTGGGTGGGTGGATGGATGGGAGAGAAAGTGGGTGGGTGGATACGTGGGTTATAAGGTAATTAGTACAGGTGAGTGGGCGGGTGGATGCGGGGGTAGGTGGGTGGGTATATGAGTGAATGGGTGGTTATATGGCCTAATGAATAAATAGGTGGGAGGGAAGGTGGGACAGGCGATGAATAAATGAATGGAAGGGTGGGAAAGGTGGGTAAGAATGTAAAGGTGAAGACATACCTGGCACCATGGTCGATAAGGTCCGTCGAAAGGTGGGCGGTAGGAGGACGGAAAACCAGGTTGGGCGGCGTCGCGTTGACATGGCCAGGGATTTTGAACGAGTAAGAGAGAGAGGCAACAAAACAAAGCTCTCTTGGAGGAAACCCAACCAGGCGACACTATATTTTATTTCTTTTCTTTTTCACTAATTATCATGAACACCTGAGGTCCACCTGATAATAACATGAGACACAGGACGCTTGAGCCGTCGTCTATAACTCATCACTTCAGACAGGTCACCCACTTGTTGTTTCGAAGTTACGTTGTCTTTTTTCGTCTTGTTTTACGAACGAGAAGTCCCGATATGTAACGTAGGTGAGGCTTAACATCACCTTGTCAAAATATATTATTAATAATCTTCTCTACCAGTGGGGACATTTTCACATATTAAGACATAAGACAAAACACACACACACACACACACACACACGATCTTCACAACATGGCCGACCCCAGAAATTATCATGTGAGGATGGGGGGTGAGGTGGGAGGTACAGAACATTTAGTGTACAAGAGACGCTCACAGTTACGACATATCACGCTGGGAGTGAGTGAAGGAAGGGGTGGGGAATAAACCTCTGTGGGTATACTGTACAGAGGCAAAACACGCCGCCGGATACCACTGATAACAATGACTGTTCCTCCACAATCTTAAAACGTCATGTCTATTCTATTATCAATTACATGAACAATTTCTCCCGACAACCGTTATATCTACTTTCAAGAAAATTGCATAAATTATCTTATCACCTGAAGATTAGAAACCCAAACTTATTTCACCTGAAGATTAAACCAACCTAACCTAAGCTAACCTAAGCCAAACTAACCTATCATATCCTAACTTGACCTAAGATAACTCTCCCAGGTAGCCTTGGGGTAGCTAATCTTCAGGTGAAATATTCTGCGATGCCTAATCTCCAGGTGTTCTAACTATTTGTACCTTGAAACATTATGTCTACTTGTATAACTAGTACGTGAATAATGGCTACCTTAAACCGGATGTTTGATTAAAAAAATAAAATACATGAGAGCTTTTCGCAATGCAAATTTTACCCGACACAAACCACGACTGTAGCAGAGGTCAGGGGGTCACTGGCAGGGGTGACCTTGGATACCCTGATGCTTCTACGCCCTTAACGCATGAGACATAAAGGCAAGCATGAACTTAGCATGCTTCCCTGTTGGGCGCTGTAAACGCTTCTGCGCTTCACCTTACACAAGGATGTAGGGGAGTGCTCAATAAAAAAATAAATTAAAAAACAATCTCTCTCTCTCTCTCTCTCTCTCTCTCTCTCTCTCTCTCTCTCTCTCTCTCTCATACTCAACGGATGACGTATTCAAGGGTTTATGTTAAGGTACTCAGGGGGTTAAAATAAATATTCTTAGATACAAAAGGAACTGGAAACAAACGTAAATATCAATCTCATCCATTTTTCTATTTATCACTATTGATCGATTTAAATTAAATACTTAACTGCATTTGGTGACACAATAAAATCAAGAATTGTTCTCTTTTTATGTATTCATTATAATCTAACAGTTTCAAAGTTAATTAGCAAAAAACACGTACAAATTCAAGACGATTTTTTCGTTTACTTCAATTATAATTTGTTTCCCGTTAAAAATAGAAATCCGATTAATGTCTTATCAAACTTTTTTAAAATGCCAATTGTATTTAATATATTTCCGCACTTAACTATTTCTTGTTTACATATTTATTCATTAATTTACTTATTCCCTTTCCTCAAAAAGTCTCTCAGAAACACGATTCAATTTTCAGAAACTCACAGATTAATTTTTTAACTGTGTATATTATTTTCTGTATTATTTATGGAGATTAATTCCTGATACTGTAGAGTGATTGAGTTTAACCTTCAAAGGCATAATAAAAAAATACATCTTTTATCATGCAATGCAAAGTGAGTCACCGTCCTAAGTCATCAGTGTCGCCAAGATACACGCTCACGCTGACGCACCACCACCACTGATTATTACTAACACTGTCAACATTACAATGTGACTGATGGTTATAAACAACTGTCAGCATCACCATCACACTGAATATTATAAACGAATTGTCACCAGTACATATACGCTGACGATTAGTGTCAGCATCACTCTCAAGCTGACGAATATTAATAATGTCAGCATTACTCTTAACTGACAATCATAAACTGTCACCATCTTACACTGCATTAAGTCACACTTCCTTCGAGGTAAAACACGATCGTAATTCACTATTATATTATTATTATCATCACCACTTTTTCCCTCCAGAGTGAGTTCTACTTAAAGCAGAGTCATGTCACGCGCGCGCAATACTTCCACCTCACACCAGTTCTCTCAACAACACTGACACTCACTCCTCTTTCCTACTCCTACTACTCCTCCTCCTCCTCCTCCTCCTCGCCCTAAATATTTCCTCCACCCTACGAAATCACAAAAAAAAAATCTCGACCGGAAGAGGAGGTCCCAACAGCGACTAACAAAGGGTTCAGACCCCAGAATCAAACTCCGCTACGGCGAACACCTATATTTGTTAATTACCTGAAGGTAACTCTGAGGCACCTGTTGATTTCGTGTTGTTTCCGGCACTTTCTCTGGTCTACAAGTTAATTAAATTAATTTTCGCTTCTCCCATGCAATAAAGATCATTGTTTCTATTGCAGTTGCAAGGCGTGCAGAGGACAGGTGGAAGGCAACCGTGTCAGAAGCCGGAAAAATTACAAGCAAAATAAGTGAATACAGAGCGAATTCACACATCACTCAAGAGGACAATTTATCATAGAATATTACTTATAAAATGTGTGATACAGATAATTCCAACTACATCATGGAGACAGGGAAGGCAGGAGGAGGAGGAGGAGGCAAGGACAGGTGAGGGAGGTGTGAGTGTACGAAGACTGCAGCGGAAACATAAGACTGAGGTGTTGTGGCTTCCGTAACTCATTATAACTTAAGTAACACCATAACATTTCTACTCACGTAAAACATTTATATACGTATACTATATAATTAAGACTTTATATTTATCAAGCCATACGTGAATCTGCATGAAAATGAACGTACAATATAGGTAAGTGTGCTCTACTAAAGAAAATGGTAAGACAATTTAGGTAAGTATACGCTACTTAAGGTACTGTATTGATTCACTATAACCAAAATATATACCTGTACTTAAATTAACATATTGTAAGTAAAAACCATAACTTCTCCACTCGCAATATAATTAAACATTCTCAATTAATAAAAACAATTTATAGAGAAGAAATCCCGAATATAATATCTACTAAACACAAGTCATAACATCATCACTTACCTACAATTAACAAATGAACACCTGATTTAACACCATACAAACTATATATAATACCTCTCTACTCCTTCATATATATCTATTATATGCAGGTTTGTCTTTCACCTGTATTACAAATGTTAAACCTTTGTACAACGTGTATATAGTAATCGTAAAATACGACCATGTGTCATTTAATTAATATTCAAAATGCCCCTTCGCATCATCTATGTCTGAACAAGAATAATGCGTGTTAAGTGATGCTGAGTTCTGGCTATGAGTCTGTTCCTATCTGTTGCTGTTATGTAGTTTGTGTTGGATGGAAACTATCAGCCTGTTTGTGTGATTCTCTACCAATGTACAGGTTCTATCTTAGTCTCCATGTGCCTAATATAACGTAAAAGTCACACACACAAACTTATTGCTTACCTTTGCTTATAGCTGTCTACCGTAGATGTCGTCGACTCTGCTTCATTATAAAATCGATGCTGATGAGTGATGAACTAGAGATGTTGTCGGCGGTGCCACTGGATGTTGCTGTGGAGTCCGATTCTTGACCCGCAAACTCTATCACGTGTTGGTGTACAGGAGGATATCAGTATGAGGGACTGTCCTGCCAGGTCAGACCAAAAATGCGCTGCAAACAACGGATATGGAAGGCCTCCAGAGATTCGATGTGCCTTTGGTACATATTCCGAAGAAGATGGTGGAAATGAAGACATCTTGGTAAACAGAAAGTTTGGTTGTGACTTTGAGGCTGTTACTGTCGAATACTCTGGCGCGCAGACGACCGAAGGAGGCGGCTGCAAGATGGATCCGGGCCTGGATCGCCTGGTCGATGTTGTGCTTGTCGGAAAAAACGCTATCGAGGCAGGAAAAATTTTCTGTTTGTTTGACAGGTTCTCCGTTGACTAGGAATGCAGGTGGTGGGTCTGCGCCTCCGTGTTGAGCAATTATCTTCTTTTTTTTTATGTTAACTTGCAGTCCGATGGCCTGATATACTGCGGAGAAAAGGCCCTCAACCACGTCAGGAAGGCCAAGAAACAGGTGCCCGCCAGCAGGAGTGTGGGTGGCTCACTCACACACAAGTGGGGAGGAACAGCTGTTGTTGACAATCCTGAACGCTCGTGAGGCTATCTTCACTATTCTTGAGCTGTTTGAAGGCGTTGTTCAGGGCCAGTCGAGGTCGTCAACACAATTTAATCGGTTCTAAGAGTTGTTAAGGTTGGCGTGGTCGAGGTACGGTCTGGGGCCGAGTGCTGATTTGGCTGGTCGGGGAAGGTGCGTTTCCACTGCTGCTCACCAATTGGATAATGTCGTCATAAGTGTAGGCTGTTGCTGTTACTGCTGTCCGGCGAATATCCATCCGGCTTTGTGTAGGGTGAGCTCTCCTAGCCTGATGGCCTCCCGGACTAATCCACAAGGCAATGGAGAGGGGGGGGGGTGGTGTTGCAGTGGTTGGTAGGCGTCAGGGCGTGTCCGCACGCCGGCGGGCCTGAACGCCGTACCTCTGGGGCCCACTGCTGCTCCGAGATCCCTTACAGAATCTGCCTGGGGTCGCAAGACGCCCAGTTACCGTGCGTTGCCACGAGGAGGCACTGAAGGGTCTTGGTGATGGAGAGGCTGTGTACCGGCAGGGGAAAGACTTACACACTCTGCTCTCCCCTTTCACCACAAGGGCTAGCCGGCGGCAGTAGCTGAAAGCATAAGAGTAGCAAGCAGAGCATGCACCTTAATACTAACTTAACGCTACCGCACTAGACGCATCACATCACCCTGTGGGTGGCACCCATTAACGCACATAAACACACACACACACACACACACACACTTATTTAATGACAACAAACTGCCCAAAACCCAAATCTCCACGTGACCTTCAGCACTCAATGCTTCAGTGCACACACCAAGGTCTTTAGAGATTACCCGCGAATAAGAACGAACCTTTATAAAACTTTGGCGCTTCTCCCTCACGCCCGCCCAACTTTTTATCCCCGTTTTTACTGCTGCCACCACCGATTTCTCGATTTCATTGGGTCGGAAAAAATGAAAGTTTCCTAAAAAAAAAAAAATTGCAGAAGACGATAGAAAAAAAGAAGAAAAATTTTATTTCTCGTGCCAGAAATAATCACTTCATTTACAAACACACACACACACACGTACGCACACATCCATGCCTCTTAGCCCACCCACAGAACACATACACGACAAACCTACAGGCAAACATACTCGTATAAGCGCGCGCGCGCACACACACACACACACACACAGAAACATACACAAACAAAAACCCGAACACAGAAAAATTTACATGCATACATATAGCTATACATAATACTATATAGGAAAAGTTTCTCATTACAGGTATAGCACAGTTACCGAATCACAAGTGTGTTCAGTAACCAATTACCTCGTTCTTAATGGTAACTGTATTATATAGTGATGCTGTAGTAAAGATGCCCTCTCCTGAGGTGGATAAAACTGAATTAATATCAAGCAAAAGTTCATAACTACTCTCTCTCTCTCTCTCCATAAACAAGAAGTGAGAATTCTATCACCAACTCTCACGTCTGACGATGGGGAGGGATGGGGGGGGGGAGGGTGCTGGCCAAACAATTATTGATCCATTAACAAAGTCAAGTGTCACCATAGGCCCTCTAGCACGAGTGTGTGAGGCTGACGGTGGAGCGTGGAGGGAAAGAATCATTTTTGAGGAGTGTTGAGTGAGACTGACGGTGGAGCGTGGAGGGAAAGAATCATTTTTGAGGAGCGTTGAGTGAGACTGACGGTGAAGCGTGGAGGGAAAGAATCATTTTTGAGGAGCGTTGAGTGAGGCTGACGGTGAAGCGTGGAGGGAAAGAATCATTTTTGAGGAGCGTTGAGTGAGACTGACGGTGGAGCGTGGAGGGAAAGAATCATTTTTGAGGAGCGTTGAGTGAGGCTGACACACACAAACGTAGGAAAGTGCCACTAAAAACAAGGGCGTGACTAAGAACTGATCAATGACTGCATGAAGCTGATATTAAAATGGAAAAATAAATAGTCCTCAGACGAGAAACATTATTAACAGTCAGACAGGAACGGGGGGCACTGGGCTGAATAATCCCAGCCAATAACGAAAGACGGTCATGGTGCTAAATATATAAAAAAAAGTTCATAAGAATTTTTTTTTAATTCCTGGAACACAAAAACAATTATAATTCCTTGATAGAGAATCATTCATCATCATCATCATCATCATCATTATCACTTATATTTTTATTCTGCTATTTTGTGTTTGAAGTGAAAGGATAAAATTCACTAATGGTGTTTGATAATAAGGTCGGTGATTAATCTAATGACATGGTATTCGTGCCTGTGTGTGTGTGTGTGTGTGTGTGTGTGTGTGTGTGTGTGTGTGTGTGTGTCTGTGGATAATGAACTGGTCACTATTTCCCGGAGCTCTAGAAATATAATTACAGTATGTATTTGTTTGTAAGACACACACACACACACACACACACACACACACACACACACACACACACACACAGAACTCAGAACACAGTCACACTCCGCCTAACATAACATAGATCCCAGCGCACAACTAAGAAAAATGTACTCCATTTCGCCAGGTTTAAATATTCATAGTGGGGCGTGCGAACCAGGCGAGGGGGAATGCCAGACGAATGATACACGACTCTTAGTGGGATAAACTATCTCTTTGCATGGACTTAGATTGTCACAGATTAATTTAGTTTTTCCATTACTTCGGATTCTCAGAGATTCGTTTTTTTTTAATTCTCGTAACTGGAGGAATCTGGAAAAACTTATCTAAATGACTAAAATTTGGGGTAAATATGATATCAAAATGGCGTTTAAACTGCATCTAGACTGTAACGTGAGTAGATACGTTTTAATTTGTATTCCAAAGATCGCAAGAATTAACGATATATACAGAGTGTACACATTCTTAGCTCATGGTAAAGGTGTTATTTTTGTCTCTGTTTCTAACTCTTGGTTTTAACTTTTCTTAATTTGATTTCCTCCACATGTGTGTGCTTCCGAAGTCATAAAGTCATAAAATGGCGTTAGTGACTCAAATGAGGTTATGTGAAAGCCAGCACTCAACGCCAAATGCAGGTTATTATAATCAGGAATTTTAATATAATCCTGAAATATAAAAAAAAGTCTTTAAATCCGTAAAGATCAATGTCAAGCCATATTGCAGAGAGTGAAAATAGAAGGGAAAAACCATCTGACATGATCCATTATTAACACATCTATTGCCCTTTCAAGATATTTCGGTCAAATGTCATAATCTTTCACAGGAATTGATAAGGGAGTTGATTTCACAAACAGGGTGCCAGAGGGTGGGAGAGATGGACGACCACTGAGGACAATCACTCTATGCCCCACCCACAAGAAAAAACCACACACCTGACGGGTTATATTACGTCAGGAGTTCGTTGCCCCCGATCATGTGATGTCATTGAGTACAGAACAAGTTACCATTCCACTCGACAATCAGGTAAGAATGTACAGTATTTCCTGAAATTAAAACGTCAGAAGAATAAGTGCTAAATGTTCCTCGCGGGTAAAGAGAATTCACCTCACAAGCGACGATTCCTGGGTTCGGTTGCCGGCCAAAGTGGATGAGTGGTTCTCGTCTTGTAGTACACTAATTCGTGTACACTTAAGAGAAAACAAATGAGTACACAATCGGGTGAGCTCCTCGATGGGCATGAAACAACCCCTCAGAGGACTAGCAATCTAACATCCTGCCATGTGAGTGAAGTAACACGCTAGCTGCTGAATATTCAGGACCAGGGGACTCACCACCACCTGGTAGGCCGGCCTGCATCACACCAGGAAGAGGATTGTATGCATGAATAAAAAGGAAACTCGTCATACAATCGTATTTTTTGTAGTAATGATATTTTTCTATACATTTTGTGGTGTTTTGTAAATGGTTATCAGTAAATTAATCAACATCAAGCACCTGGCGTAAAATGGTCAACAATGAGGTACCATGAAGGTCAGCTTGTGTGAAGACAAAAACAAGGTGAATGTGTTATTGTTCTCACTAACTAACATTATGAGCGTCTTAAACCTCCTACTGGTCTTAGAGTGTGTAAAGAAGGCAAATAAAATACAATGCCCCCCAAAATAATACAAAGACGAAGTAATAACCCGTGAAATACACTAACCCAATCATTTTAAGCCCCGTGTATGGTCCTCACACACTGGATGGTAAAGAAACACTCAGCTGCCAGAACGTTCCTAGGAGAGAGCTTTTACAGGAGTGTGTGCTTGCTGGGTAATGCAAGACATGACATAGATGAAGAGCATGTAACTTATGTAAATGATGGTGCTTGCTATGAATACAGGAGAATGGTATACATAATACAGACAGAATTTAGGATAATGCCTGTATGACCTCACAGCCTGGAGAACACTGAACTTAACCACATATTCCTCCTGTTAACGCGTCCACTAATGTATGCCAGGAACGAGATATATGCATTTACATCAAGGACACACCAACAAACATATCTCATTCTCTGGATATAGGAAGCCTTCATGTACTACACTTACCGACCATATCTTCCTTATAGCTCTACATCATACTGGTATATCAACTACGAGTGAATCACATTCCTTTTTACCATATATACAAACTCGTGTTCATACATACATACATACATACATAAATACATCCTTGTACTTGAATTTCAACATGCAGAAGAAAATATACATACAATACAGTATAAAAATAACATCGCTATTTCCTCAGCCTGATATATCTTAACTGTCAGATCTTTCAACAATATTTCCTGGGAGAAAATTTTGCACCTTGGTCGTTAACTCCACCTCAGTACAGTACCTCAGGAATAGTGTAAAATATAAAATATATCCCATCATTAGTAACACACACACACACACATCTACAACGCCTTTATTCTCCCCAAACTAACGTATGCATCACCAGCCTGGTCGTCTTCTCTCAACTCCACCCAACAACGTCAGCTAGAGAAGGTACAGAAAAGGGCCTGCAGAATCATGCTCGGCGCAGAATACTCCGGCTACACCAACGCTCTCTCCACCCTGGAAATGCCATCCCCCAGTGACCTCCACTACCAAGCACTGGAAAGGTTTGGCAGTGGACTACTGCACCACCCTCGTCATCGCCACCTCCTGCCCCCCACCCAACTCGCGCAGTCCGCCACTACAACAAAATTCAGCCCATAGATATAAGAACAGCACCATTCCATCTATTGTTAAAATAATAAACAACTCCTGATTTATGTACTGTACAGCCCTGTAAATGTATTCAATGCATATTATATCATTATGTCTAAATCAAATGTAAGTCTGTATATTTTCAGCCACCGGCTGCAACTCTATTAATAAACCGTTTATTATTATTGTATTATTATTACACACACACACACACACACACACACACACACACACACCACCACAGACACATACTAACATAATGAAAAACACAAAATAAACCACAGTATTAACTGAGCACAACACACACACACACAGGTTCAGTACCAGTAGCACATTAGTATAGGATCTAAGAGGATGTAACAGACGATCCTACACGCGAATAAGAGGATCAGGGGCTCCATCGTCCCTGAGGTGTTATAGGATCGGATTCTATCATGAGATTTGAGCGTAGAAAAGGAACTAAGTGAATAAGTGAAACGGATTTTCCTTTTAGTGAACGAAACTATGGACACGAAAATGGTATTGTTCACATTTTATCTGTCTGTCTGTCTGCTGGGTCTCGTCCCGTTCCCAGGCCCGCGGTGTATGGCAGGACATATAGACGTTAGATATAGAATGAAGGAACGGAGGTTAGGTTAGGTTAGGTTTATTACTCCTATCCCACGACCCCAGGTTCATCTTTTCACTGATGTAGGTTAGTATTAAATTATGTGTATTTTAAATCATCGTCTTCAAAGGGTTAATTCATCGTCCTCAAAGAATTTAATCACTGTCCTCAAAGAATTAAATCATCGTCCTCAAGGGGTTAAATCATCGTCCTCAAAGGGTTGTAGCGTAGATATATGGAATTAATTTCCTAATCTGTCTTTGAAGTCGTGTCAAAAGATTTATCCAAAGAAATATTCAAGTATGTTGTAATTTGGGGCCCTTTATTACCATTAAGCTGCCAAACGACAAGAAAAGAAGAATGCAAGAAAAAATATTATTTACCTTTTTTATCAACATATACGTCCATTCATTTATTCACTCATAATTGTTTACTTGTTTATTTTCAATGTTTACACTACTTGATGTTTCTTATAAATAACAAAACTGGAGGCTTGGGGGTGAACATGAACCCCTCCCTCCCTCCCTCCCTCCCTCCTTTTACCCGTCAAGAGTGAGGTAACATTCCCTCACGAGGTGTAATTGCTTTTCTGATGCCGTCAAGACCAGTGTGTGTGTGGGGGGGGGTGGGGGGGTAGGTACAGTACACACACGACTCTCAGGGCTTAAAAGTATATCATGACACACCTGTAAACTTAAAAATGATCGCACACACACACACACACACACACGCCGGAATTTCAACCTACTTCAGGTATATAAAGCCCCAGAAACATTATAAGTCCGAGGTTCTCACTATAAATACAAGACACAAGTTGCCTACAGCCACGAGAGGTAAACAAAAGGGTCGAGGAGCTTACCTGATATGTGGCCCCAGATAAGAACTCAAGAAATCCTTCCCTGAGAAACACAATCCCAGGGTGCCTAGGAACGAAGGAGATTTCACCATCAGGATAATAACTTCCAGGACGAGTATTGTCTAAGGTTCCTACGTGATTCCTCCCCTTCATTTACCCCCACGTTACTCACCTCGTTACCCTCCCCACGTTACTCCTCTCCAAATTACCCCCACGTTACTCCTCCCCGTTACCCTCCCCATTCTCCTCCCCATTACTCCTCCCATTACCCTCCCCCCACATTACTCCTCTCATTACCCCCATTACTCCTCTCCGTTACCCCTCCATTACTCCCTCTCCGTTACCCTCCCCGTTACTCCTCTCCATTACCCCACATTACTCTTCTCCCATTACCCCATTCTCCTCTCCCCCACGTTACTCCTCTCATTACCCCCCCCATTACTCCTCTCCATTACCCCCACATTACTCTCTCCATTACCCCCCATTACTCCTCTCCATTACCCCCCATTTCTCTCTCCATTACCTCCCACATTACTCCTCTCCCATTACCCCCCACATTACTCTCTCCATTACCCCCCCACGTTACTCCTCTCCATTACCCCCCATTACTCCTCTCATTACCCCCCATTACTCCTCTCCATTACCCCCACGTTACTCTCTCCATTACCCTCCCCACGTTACTCCTCTCCATTACCCCCCACGTTACTCTCTCCGTTACCCCTCCACGTTACTCCTCTCCGTTACCCCCCCACGTTACTCCTCTCATTACCCCTCCCCCACGTTACTCCTCTCCATTTTTACATTACTCCTCTCCATTACCCCCATTCTCCTCTCCATTACCCCCATTGCTCCTCTCCATTACCCTCCCCATTCTCCTCTCAGTGCCCCCACGTTACTCCTCCGTTACCCCCCACATTTTCCTCTCCATTACCCTCCCCCACATTCTCCCCTCTCCATTACCCCCACATTACTCCTCTCCATTACCCCCCCCACATTCTCCTCTCCGTTACCCTCCCCACATTACTCCTCCCCATTACCCCCACGTTACTCCTCTCACGTTACCCCCACGTTACTCCTCTCCGTTACCTCCCCACATTACTCCTCTCCGTTACCCCCCCCCTCCTTATATCTATAGAATTGAAGATATATAAATAATCACCGATCCACTAATATGATGTTTCTTCTAATCATTATGGCCTTAGAATTACCCAGAGACTCTACCGTTATCAAGGAATATGTCTTTTTCTCCTCGTTGGGTGAAGATATCGAAAGCTGGATAACCTAGAACCAATTTTACATGGGTACTGAGTATATTGTATAATCATGGTTGTAGTTTTGATGCAATAGTGTTAATATTTCAACTGGGAGAAGCTGAAAAAATATTCCGTACGTCAAATTAGTTTTTTTTACTAAGTATTTCTTCTGTAGATTAAAATAATAGCAAGTAGGAGTCCTAGATAAATTTTGATCAGCAAAATATAAAAGTATCCTTAAGTAATACTTCTTCAGTAAAATCATCATATAAGTTTACATTGATTCAGCACGTTTACAGTAGTCTCTGTTGGCGAGCATTGAACACACCCTGACTCTAAAGTACACCAGAATATGCACCAGTGTTAGTGAAGCCTGTCCTTAAAAGAGCTCAAACTCAGTGCTGTCAAAACACTCTCAGGCAGATTACTCCAAGAACTCACAAGGAAGTTCGCACTGACAATTCTCTGTACTTGTGGCGTCTTTAACTTGAGGCTGTAACCGCTAGCTCCGGATATGTTGTATACATGGCGGAGTAATGTCCTTTGAGGTGCTTATAAACTTCTATTAAATCACCCCACTACACCGTTACACTACCATCACCTACACTCCACCACTACACTGTCACTATGTACATTGCTACATTGTTACACTCACTATCTACACTTCTACATTGTTACACTCACTATCTACACTACTACATTGTTACACTCACTATCTACACTACCACATTGTTACACTCACTATCTACACTACCACATTGTTACACTCACTATCTATACTACTACATTGTTACACTCACTATCTACACTACTACATTGTTACACTCACTATCTACACTACTACATTGTTACACTCACTATCTACACTACTACATTGTTACACTCACTATCTATACTACTACATTGTTACACTCACTATCTACACTACTACATTGTTACACTCACTATCTACACTACTACATTGTTACACTCACTATCTACACTACCACATTGTTACACTCACTATCTACACTACTACATTGTTACACTCACTATCTACACTACCACATTGTTACACTCACTATCTACACTACCACATTGTTACACTCACTATCTACACTACTACATTGTTACACTCACTATCTACACTTCTACATTGTTACACTCACTATCTACACTACTACATTGTTACACTCACTATCTACACTACCACATTGTTACACTCACTATCTACACTACCACATTGTTACACTCACTATCTACACTTCTACATTGTTACACTCACTATCTACACTACCACATTGTTACACTCACTATCTACACTACCACATTGTTACACTCACTATCTACACTACTACATTGTTACACTCACTATCTACACTACCACATTGTTACACTCACTATCTACACCATGTGCACGTCAAGGTCCGGCCGTGTCCCCCAGGCGTAGCACGACACTTGGTACGAACTACAGTGGCAGAATGAATACAATCCTCGCCTCCTGTCTTCCGGTCACTCTTTTAAAACACTAAGCCTCGGGATGGCCCTTTGCTTGGTCACTTGGCCATGGCCCGTCTCTGAAGGCTTCAGGACTCTTTTATCTTGCTTGGCCACTCGCTTCCTGGCCCGGGACAATATAGGTATACAATATACATAGACAGTGCACGTATATAAACATTGTACCTAGATATACGAGCACATATACAATATACACATTCACACACATATACTGCATCTGATAAATATAACTCGAATTTCTCCTCACCAAAAGTCGTATCACTTAAAACTAACCAAAATTCTACACGAAATTATAAAACTGGACAAACCTGCTGTGATAAAATTAACAAAGATAATTTTCTCTTAGGAGTCGGTAATCATCATTCACCAGTAGTTATGGACAAACTGGATGAATAAAAACATTTTGTGGCCAGCGAGTGTCTCCCAGAGCGTTGTGTTACGGAGATTATTTTAACACTCTTAATTATTTACTTCTGCGTGTACGAGAGAGAGAGAGAGAGAGAGAGAGTGTTAATGCCATTGGGAATAAATCATATCTCATCATCACAGCTTAATATTCTCACGAGTATTCAATAAACCAGAGTACCGCCCTTATATATCTGAGGGTTGGCGACCACAGTCCTCCACTTAAATTTTTTTCGGGCTGTTTGTTTTGTCTGGTTTAGTATTAACGACACATAAGACTTCCTACAAGTTAACATTTATTCTAAAGGTGAAATCTATAATGAAATGACATTTATTCATAAAAATTTATAGCATGATACGATAACATAGCTGCTATATAATATACAAATATCCCTCCCATATGACTGACACTAGAATTCAATATCAGTAATATATTTTCAATACATTTGCATATATATTCATAATTAAATTAATAGTGATACATTTTTTAACAACAGTCGAGACTGTCCTAAAAGTTTATGAAGCATAAAATATATTAAATCTCTTTTAATTAATCATTAATACGAATTAGTACAAATTTTATGATGTAATTCACGTCTTAGGTAATAAATGCGCTGCCGTCTATTGCTTGTATATCCAAAATTTGTTAAAAGCTTCAGAAATACTTAAAAAAAAACTGTGAGGTTTAAGCGTCTCCCGTGTGAGTGTAAAATATGTCTGTACAGTATTTCATCTCACTCCTTATATACTGTACATGTAATAAATGGAAGCCCCTCGAAATCGCGGATGGGCGGCCCAAGGGCCTCTTAGGCGTGAATTTGTTAAAGTGTAGAAGCTGTCGCCAACACAACAACCACAACCTGAGTTAACGAGTTGCATGACCCAGTGTCACGGAATAGTCCGAGAAAACTGGACAGCCAACTGCACTGGCTAACCATTACCCCGGAATACGATCCGTAAATCGATTAAGATCCAGGTTCCCAATTACTGCTGGGTAGACAGAGGCAAACGGCGTTAAGAAAATTATATACCGTACTGTATACACCCGAAGTATATACAGTAGACTCTCTCTCTCTCTCTCTCTCTCTCTATCTTGCATGTGTCTATGCATAATTTCACGTACAATTACAAAACCAAACGGACAAACCGACAAAAATCTTTAACCATCGGGCTGAAAATGGAGGACGAAAACCAGACAAAGTGACAGAGGCGGACTAGAGAAGACGACTGACTCAAAACCTTTACAAATGGCTCAAGGAAGATGATATAAAATATTCTCGGAGCCTGAAAATCTTCCTTTCATACAGTATTTATATATTTGTCAGTGCATCATATATAACCCAAGTCTCGTCTCTCACTTGGTACACGACGAGGTGAGTCTGGTGAGTGTGTGTGTGTGACAATAAAAACATCAAGCTGGTAAGTCCACTACACGGTCACTTTACAACACACACCTTTGATGTTATGATACCTTAAGCAGTGATATACCAGGTGTAGCATCAAGCAACATCTCATAATTAACAACTAATTCTATTTAAACGAAATATAATGTCCATTAATGTTAATTTTATTTATGATTACACGTCTTTCCTGAATTACTGGACTGTTAACTAATTGTATTGTATATGGCTATAGGAAAGTAAATTAGATTGGAATACTGTACAGTCACTCAAAAAATAATCTATACAAAATTGTGTTGAGAAAATTTGAAACAACGGATGAAGATTTTTGACAACCCTACCAAGACAACGAGTCGTAGTGTTCATTCTGAAATTCATCGATCACCTCAAGTACAGATAGTAGTTTTTTCAGTGACTTGACTTACTTACTAGAGTTCTAGGGGTGAAAATATTATTCTGAAAACTTGTTGAAATGAAGAGACACGCTGACTAAAGACGCAACATTCGGGAAATACAATTAAAACTCCTCATTAACCACAACCAAGAAAATACCAACCAAAAAGAAGTGATAATCAATTGTTGACAAGATGAATAACAGGGCGTTGACATTAACTACCACCAATTACCTTTCTAACTATCGTGTTAACGGGAAGAAGAAATAAGATTCGAATTAGAAATCAACTTTGTGAAGCGGAAATAGTTGAAGTTGACAAGAGACTGAGCGAACAATGGCAACGAAGAGCTTAAGTTTAGGAGATGTACCCACCGAAAAAAACAACATCCCCGAGTGTCTCTAACTCGTGAGAGAGTTTGGAGAAAAAGATCGGAAATGAAGAGAATGTCAGACGGTGGCTGATCCAGGAGGGAGAAGATTTTAACACGCTTAACTAGATCATGATGGCAAGGAAGGGACACCGGCTGAAGAATAAATCCCAAACGAGAGAATAAATCCCAAAACGAAAAACTAAATCCCAAAACGAGAAAATAAATCCCAAAACGAAAAAATAAATCCCAAAACGAAAAAAATAAATCCCAAAACGAAAGAATATATCCCAAAACGAGAAAATGCAGAAATCGTATCAGTAGTTTTAAAGAATTGTCAAAGTTAAACACACACTGAGACTCATCAAGACAAGCTGAGCTGAGTCGAGTGTATATAAGCGTTTAAGGCAAATATTCCGAGTTATAGATAACAAGACCGAGTTACAAGCGATGATGTCAGGAGAGGTGGAATAACCTAAAAAAAAAAAGTACCGCTAAGACTAGGAGGACAAGTGTGGGGAAAAATAAGGCTGGGAGGACAAGTGTGGGGAAAATAAGACTGGGAGGACAAGTGTGGGGAAAAATAAGGCTGGGAGGACAAGTGTGGGTAAAAATAAGACTGGGAGGACAAGTGTGAGGAAAAAATAAGGCTGGGAGGACAAGTGTGAGGAAAAAATAAGACTGGGAGGACAAGTGTGAGGAAAAAATAAGACTGGGAGGACAAGTGTGGGGACAAAATAAGACTGGGATGACAAATCTGGGGGGGGGGGAAGGTTTGAACAGCAGAATGAACAGCAAAGTCGAAAGATAGAATGAAAGAATGAAAGAACAAGAAGAATGAAGAGTAAGACCGAGGAAGAATGAAGAGTAAGACCGAGGATAAAACAAGGAAGAAAACGAGTAGTTGGAGTAACAGATGCCTTGGGTAAGAGGTGCCTCGGGCGTTCTAAAAGCATTAGCACAGGACAGGAATGAATGGAAGAGAAGAGTGGTGGACCAAGTGATAGACGGAGAGCTGAAACAGTGGAGACGCGCGACACAACATATTATCATAAACTTAGTAAATTCACCCGAGAGATCAGGACCATAAGCTGGAATATATATAATAAATCCTCTAATATCCAGTACACACACACACACACACACACACACACACACACACACACACACACCTACACACAACACACACACACACACACACACACACACACTACCAAAACACACACATCATAATCAACATGCATCATACCTGGTCAATCACCTAAAAGATCAGACTATAAATTGATGTACATATATCCTCAAATATTCAGCAAAAATACAGTACATACACACACACACACACACACACACACACACACACACACACACACACACACACACACACACACACACACATACGCCAATTCATCTACATAATATACATAATAAGAGTTCATGACCGCCAGATTTAATACAGTAATACAGTAAAATTGTCATTGCCTGCATGAACTAGTACGTGAATACACAGCGGCTTATCTCAGTTGTAGTTCGTTTCATTTACCTAATCCATTTCAAGTGATAATATATTTAATATACTAAAACTGTCAGGAATTATAAAGAATATTGTAATACATATAAGGACGTTTGTTATATACTTTCGCAGATGCTAAAAAATATGAAAAAGATTATATATTTGATATCATCGAAATAGCGAAATTATTATTCCATTATTTATCACATTGTTAACGTTAAAAGGTAATGAAAGGCATTGAGAGATTTGCCCATACAGCTGGTCTTCAATACTCAGCTACGAGTGACATTAATAGATGCAGTTGTGGCAATGATAAGTGGTCCACTCCTGCTAAATCAAAACAGTACAGTGATGGCTTATGGAAGTGGTGACGTAAGCGGAAAATATATTATTTTATCATAAATATTATTATATGTTTGGCCTAAAACTTGAAGGTCAAGTTTTTTCTTCTGTATAGTTCCAGGAGAAATGTGAAGTATTACCGAAATTTTATTATCATTTATGGAATTTAATGTTTTAATTACAACAGTTTTGTTATACTGTATACTATAAATAATACAAAAGTGAAAAATGTATTAAATGGAAATGTTGTAAAATAATTTCAGCCCCTAGAGAAAGTCTAGTGGGAGGAGGGGGGCCCGGAACCCGGGAACACAGAACACTTCCATTGTCCGGTTCTCACACTCCAGAAGAAGTTCAAAATTCAAGAAATTGCGAGCTGTTCCTCTTTGTTCTGCCTCAAGACAACAAAAGTTGCGAAAATTCACATTCATGTGTCAGCCACAGTCTTGGAAAAGCTTGTAAAATGAAGTGCAGCAAGATTTAATTAATTAAACCAACACTCATATACACATTTACCTCAGCAAGACGTAATACAGTTTCAGTTAAGACACCAAACATGTAGATAACCATAAGAGGTTTAGATGTGTTTCGTTTAGTGTCAATTTTAGTCTGTAAATGAAACATTATTTTGAGCACAACACGAGAGATGAAACACTCGGGTCCATAAATGTTATTTAACTGTTTACAGCACAGGCCAGTACCCCGAACTGTTGTTCCATCATGGTAATAAACAAGAAAAATGTATGTTAAGAGAAAGAAAGATAAATTTCAGGATAAATCAATCTACCTCCAGGCAGTCCAGTCATCAGGAGTTAGTGTAAAATTTTCCAAAGAAGGTTATTAAACTTTCTGTATTCATAATAGTTCCGGTAATTCTCCTTCACAAGAGCAAACGTTTCTATATGAACTTTGAAGGAGCTATTTGCATCTCTGTTAGGTTTATGGTTAGGAGAAGGTAGATTAGGTCAGGTTAAGTTAGATTAGATTAGATTAGGTTAGGTTAGGTTAGGTTAGGTTATGTTAGGTTAGCGTAGGTGAGATTATGCTAGAAGGTGGCAGGGAAAAGAGCATAAAATACCTGAGGAGGAGGAGATGGTGAGATAGAAGTAACAGATGGCTGGCCTGAGGGACACCAAAGGCGATCTAGGAGCATTAGCACGGACACAAATGAATGGCAATGAAGAGATAGTACGGGGTGGGGGGGGACTCAGTGCTGAACTTACACACATACACACACACACACACACACACACACACAAAACACCAAACACTTTACCCCAGAAGAGATTTTTCCCAAGACCAATTTAAACCACAAATAAATAAACTACAATACACAATAAATAATCAAAATTCTTACAAAAAAAAATCTTAAAATCAACCTAAGTCTCTCGATCTAACCAATGGCTCTCGATCTAACCAATGGCTCTCGATCTAACCAATGGCTCTCGATCTAACCAATGGCTCTCGATCTAACCAAAGGCTCGATCTAACCAATGGCTCTCGATCTAACCAATGGCTCGATCTAACCAATGGCTCGATCTAACCAATGGCTCTTGATCTAACCAATGGCTCTCGATCTAACCAATGGCTCTTGATCTAACCAATGGCTCTCGATCTAACCAATGGCTCTCGATCTAACCAATGGCTCTCGATCTAACCAATGGCTCTCGATCTAACCAATGGCTCTCGATCTAACCAATGGCTCTTGATCTAACCAATGGCTCTCGATCTAACCAATGAAACCTCGATCTAACCAATGGCTCTCGATCTAACCAATGGCTCTCGATCTAACCAATGGCTCTCGATCTAACCAATGGCTCTCGATCTAACCAATGGCTCTCGATCTAACCAATGGCTCTTGATCTAACCAATGGCTCTTGACCATCATTTAACCTTTACATATTACCTGTGTGTTCTGATTACATTAGTTCGTGATACTCTGAGACACAGGTAATGCTTCTCCACCTCAATATACTTTACGAGGAGCTTAACAAAATAAATACAATAATTCCCCCGACTGGAAATAAGTAGCCTACATAATGACTTTGTTGGGTTATCCTTGGTTGACTTTCGACTTAATGTTTATTGGTGTTTGTATACCTCCACCGTTCATGTACAGTAACATGTGTTTGTATATATAAACTGTCTATGTATATACTTTCAGCGTCTATATAATACTGAATAAATCCGACGTTGTAAGAGGATTTAACTGAGTGTCTGTCTATCTATCTATTTTTCTATCTATCTATCTATTTATCTATCTATCTATCTATTTTTCTATCTATCTATCTATTTATCTATCTATCTATCTATTTATCTATCTATTTATCTATCTATCTAAAATTCCCAAATGCGAGGAAAGCTCCGTGCATCATTAGCAGCAAAGGAGATTAAACCACGCAATAAAAAGCACATATGGCAGTCATAACTACACGTACACGCACTGCAGGCAAACGTCCCTTACAATGACGGACACCAAAAGTTCGATAGTAATAATACATTTTTTTTAAATAAATTTGCATATCAAATTTCAATTACAATGTGCAACGATACATTATTAACAACAGTGGAGATGTGTCAGAAAGGTTTATGAAGCATGGCAATATATATTCATTCTTTTTCAATTAATCATTTATACTGTGATTCACATATGGTGTCGACAAATGAGTTTTCCTTAATATATTGTCTATGTGAAAATAGTCAAAAGCTTTGGTAATATACATGGTGCATTTTAGAACGAGACGTCACTCTCTCGTACAGGCTATATACATAAGTTGTGTATAAGTTGAATTCTAGATTAAATATTCAATGTCTTTATACACTTCAAAGGCATATCAGAAACGGAAAAGGTCAGTCTATACTCAGCCGGACGATGTAGATCTCTCCAGTGTGTAGTGACAAGGAAAGCGTCACAAAAGGGAGTCCAAACTCAGCTCAGAATACACTTTGATCTTTTGGTACATCTCTAAATTCTTGGCAAGTGTCGTAACGTGTATTGCCTAGCAAAAGTTATCTAAGACCTTAGGTGTTGAAGCACAAGAAACACTGTATAAACAAGAAGCAATATAGGCTGGTGATATATTATGACATCTTATTTACTTAGTGAATGTCTCATCTATATATTGTTTGAGAAACTATGATATATGACGTACAGGTGAGGCACGATTTCGTAATTAAAAATACATTCCACTTTACCTATGAATAAATACTAATATTCTTTATATTTCCTAAGTCTTCCTAGTAACAATTCCAGGTGCATTAGGAGTGAAGTAGGTAGGATCTTGACAAAGGTCCTTTTAGATAGAATAAAAGCATCAGAGCCAGCCGAGGTAGAAGCTCATGAGAGTTCAAATATAACGAATATGAGGCAAAATATTAGATCAGATATGACATTTATCAATATCAAGTCTCCCTAAATTTCATAAAAGAACGTACCTGTACTTCTATAGAGCAAAGAAAAAATACCGTGGTAGACGTTATCCTAAAAGTGGTGGAATTCAGGCCATTTTTTTTATCAAGAAGTTGTAAGAGGGAATAAGGACATGTAGCGGAGTGGAAGACAGATAAACTCCAAAAGGTTTGAGTAAAAGAATAGAGAACAGCCACGTTGTCTTCTATTCAGTGAAGCGTTGAGTTTTATCCTGAAGAAGGTGGAAGGGGGTCGACCAGGGTAAGAAGTGCACCTCTACAGGACTTGGTATACGAAGAACGACGAAAGAGTATTAGCACACTAACTATCATGTTAATGAGGACGAGGTGAGAGGGTAAGACGATTTAAGGAACGAAGGAAAAGGTTGGGTGATGTGAGTTAAGACATCATCAGACATTACAGGTTGGGTGATGTGAGTTAAGACATCATCAGACATTACAGGTTGGGTGATGTGAGTTAAGACATCATCAGACATTACAGGTTGGGTGATGTGAGTTAAGACATCATCAGACATTACAGGTTGGGTGATGTGAGTTAAGACATCATCAGACATTACAGGTTGGGTGATGTGAGTTAAGACATCCTCAGACATTACAGGTTGGGTGATGTGAGTTAAGACATCATCAGACATTACAGCAAGACAGAAACACATAGAAAGCATATTGATGTTAAAGCATGTTGATGTTATACTGTATTAATGATATTTAAACAACTAAAGTCATTAAGTTAAATCATATCCATCACAAATGAAAAAGACATACATTTATCTGGTTAATGGAAGTCAATGAAGTCAGTCAAGGTTCTCAATATATACATCATTAAACATCATGATCGATAACTAACCCAGAAAACACCCTATGTGAACGACAATGAACGTCCCCTACAAGAACAGATACATACACCGATACTAAACACACACACACACACACACGTCAGTTAATATCTATGCATACCACGAATCCATGAACAACCGATCTAATTAACACAACTGTCAATCTCTGTATAAACTAATGGATGAATGTATGGTTTGTTAACTCAATTTACAATCGTTTTCATATCCATAAAACACTCGTCTACTCCAACAGCAACATAACACGATTCTATTTTAATGTAATGTATTTTAAAGGAATACAGTAAGCAAAAAAAAAACTCATATTATGTTCGTATTTACAATGAGTACATAATCAAACCTTATTATTTATGAAGTCCAGACAATATTATTCACGGTCTTCGCGAACACCAGGAAAATATATTGAGAAACCTTATAAGGCCTTTATCATCCAGTAATCGTAAACACGTCAGGAATCTCTTATATACAATACAGTATTAGGTGCAATATGCCATGTAAAGATACCTTATATTATGAGCTAAAATAATCCTCACTTTCTTTCTCATTCCCAGCTCACAATATCTGGCCATTGTCTCACCTCCTCACACTCCAGAAGAAATTCAAAATTCAAGATATTGCGAGCTGCTCCTCTTTGTTATGCCTCAACACGGTAAAAATCGACAAAAATATACTCATAGTGTCAGCCACAGTCTTGATAAAACCTGTAAGAGTGAAGCCCAGCAAGATTTAATTGAAGCAACGTCTAAACACCAGTTGAACCTGAAGAACATGCAAATTATTCTGGCGAAGTGTAAAGCAAGTCAATACAAGATTAAACTGGAGATACAGACAGACAGACAGACAGACAGACAGACAGATAGACAGACACACAAACCAACTGTATTAATTACTTGAAATTCCATGAACACAACAGAGAGATTTTTATATACCTAGGATGTGAAAGCGAAGGAAAAACCAGTCAAGAGTTGGTTATCCGATGTAGAAATTAGTGTTTCTCCGTCAGCTTATAGTGTTTCTCTGTCAGCTTATAGTGTTTCTCCGTCAGCTTATAGTGTTTTTCCACCAGCTTAAACATATTTATTGTACTCAAAGGCTGACATGCTACTCAAGGGGCTGACTGACATCCTTCCCAAGGGGCTGACCTCCTACTCAAAGTGGTGACATCCTACTCAAGGGATTAAATACTGCACATCACTTAATCGATGATCCTATTTAAGTAACAGCCAAACTGACACATCTCCACCGAGCTTGAGTTACCACCAAAAGCAGCTGATGTTATTGATAATCCTCCGGCAGTGACGTAGATTTTTTTTCCCCACAATATTTTGACGGCTCGGCAGGTATTAGCAGGAGTAGATACGACTACACTATATCATTGACAGACATTAAGGATGACAAGCTGACGTGGGATAAAAAAAAACTGACTGATATGGAGTTGACTGACCTGGTGTGTCTTTATGCTCAAGATATCCAGTTCATATATAAACATACCTGACCTTAAAGGGATATAATGTACAACTCACCTGTAGCTTCGATTCTGCTTTAATGTCATTGAAAGTGAGTGATCCAAGCAAGATAAGTACTAGTTATTAGAGTCAATCCTACAGTTACAAGTTTACTAGTTATCAAAAGTACTCTTACAGTAACAAGTCTACTAGTTATTAAAGTCAATCTTCCAGTTACCATTTACTAGTTATCAAAACCACTCTTACAGTTACAAGTTTACTAGTTATCAAAACCACTCTTACAGTTACAAGTTTACTAGTTATTAAAGTCAATCTTCCAGTTACAAGTTTACTAGTTATCAAAACCACTCTTACTGTTACAAGTTTACTAGTTATTAAAGTCAATCTTCCAGTTACCAGTTACGACAATTTTCCCTCAAAATCTGGACGGGTTTGGTATACTCATACTGTACTCAAGCAGAGATTACGAATTTCGGTAACACCAACTGATCTGCGAAAACAACTACTGTATATCATAGTAAATACACTATAAACAGTTCTAGTACATATATATACTTGTTTACTTGACAGATCCCTAAATACTATTAAGTTAGTTAATTATACAAATACATTATGGCGAATTTCTACTACAACTTGTATTACAACTTCAATGTTTCTCATCTACGAAAACGGTTATGATACAGATTACAGTATAACAGTTCAGTAGCTACCTGTACTGTACCCTTTAATTATGTCAGAAAACTTAAAACGACGAATTTCTACTACAAATTCCTGCAACAACTTCGCTGTTTCTCATCTACCGAAACGGTTACACTAAAGAATACACTTAAAAAAAATGTTTAATAGCTGTACTCTACCCTTTAATTGTCACAAATACATAAAACGACGAATTTCAACTACAACTTTCTACAAGGAGTTAATTAATACAAAAAAACCGCTGTAACTACCTACCAAAAAAATCCACAACTCACCCACTAATGTTCCTACTCCCATAAACCTTTCTGCTGATTGGCCACGACCAGGTGTTGCGGCATTCTGCATAATGTGGAAAACAGTGATATACCTCAGTCATCTTCACGGCGGTCAACACACCCAGAATCTCAACAACTCTCGCCCATTACCTGTAAACACAAGCTAAAGGTGAACGATGTTTCTAGACTCAGTATATACTTGTGGGTCATATTTTCTGGAGCCAGGTAAGCAAATATCACCTGATCCGTGATGTTATGACCATAGTAGCTATTGTTTATGATTCCAGACCATTAGATAAATAGTTAAATAGACAGACAGACAAAAATAGACACATAAAATGGTTAGAGGCAGACAGACAGACAAATGAAAAACCTTTGAACAAACTAAATAATGTATAATAAAGAATCAACCCCGTACACTTGCCAAAAAAATTTACTCCACAAGAGATAAATATAAGACATCAGAGTGATATATATATGACACAGTAATACATGTGAGATTCTTAAATAAAATATACTGTACTAATACATACCAGTAAATCAGAATACAGAATAGCTTATACATATGAATAATACATATATGAAGTATAAGCAAAATATATGGCTTACCTAAAACAACAACCTCCATATAAGGTCCTATAATAAAAATATACTGTACACAAATTATTATACAAAATATATTGTTTAAAGGTAACGCATGACACAGTACACTAGTCGTTACAAACTTTTTTTTATCAGTTTTCGACAATATCGTGACACCTCAATACACGGCGGCTGTAGGCAATCAGTCCACTATATCGTGCTAAACTGTCGCTCACTAGTTCATATTTTCATCGATATCTTATCTTAAAACTGCCGAGGTAAACAGGAGAGCAGTAAGACCACACTGTACTCTACCGCCTTCACTTCCTCAACTGTAAATAATGTACCAGCAATTCACAGATGGGTACGAGGTAACATCATCCACTCGCCCGCCGCATCACCTAACGCATAAACAGGTGTATTTACCAATCAATGAAGCATATGTAATTAATATTTCCACAAGCAATCAACATTTTCAAAAGCGCTCATCTTAAAAAATATCGAGTTTATTCCCAGAATTTCCGCTCACACGAGGAAATATTAGTCGAAAAAAATATCGAAATTTCCAATATCTTGTATACCTGAAGTCTACCTGTAGAAAAATACCGACAAATACTAAGATAAACTAATTAAGCCTTTCCTCAGACCATCCTCGAAGACTAATGAATTATTTCACATATGATCAAATATTTTAGCAATGTTGTCTATCAGATCAAACACACCCTTAGACTATCAATGAAGACACAAAAAAAAAATCCTATTTAACCAGAACACGTCCCACGACTTCCCATAATGACTGATCCATGCATGTAATTTCCCTCTAAGATATTTCCTTTACTTGTATACATCTCTTAGTCTTTTTTTTAATTAAGATACAAATTTTACCCCCTTAATTAAACCCATGTAATCAAGAATTTTAAAGACCATCTTGCACCTGTACATCATATCTGACAAGGACACGACACCTCCCATTGATGTATGTATGTATGTATGTATATATGTATGTATATATGTATGTATGTATATATGTATGTATGTATGTATGTATGTATGTATTTACTGTATGTATGTATGTATGTATGTATGTATATAATAATAATAATAATAATAATAATAATTAACGGTTTATTGAAAGAGCTTGGCAGCCAGAAGGCTGAAAATATACAGTTACATATTTGGGGAATGGGTTACGAATTACAAATAATATACAAGTGACATAAGTGATACAAATAAGACATATAATAACTAGATGGGGAAAAGCTCAAACTACAATTCATTTCAACATAGTGACAGTGCAAGGAGTAGTGTTTACTGGGAGTGAATACACTGATTTATTACAAGTTATTGATAATATGTATGTCTGTGTGTTTCTGTATGCATGTATGTATGTATGTATGTATGTATGTATGTATATATTGTAGTTTCCCCGGTGTTTGTGAGAGTTTCCCCCCCAATATAAACAAAGCTCATGTGTCATCTGGGTACGGGACACACAAGCTCAACTCACTCTGCGTCGGTTTAATGGCAGTGTACGGCTCGCTGTCCACGGTAACCCATTAGTAAAAGCAAACATCACTAATGAAAATTGCACCGCACAAAACAGCCACCAACAAAATTACGGAAAAAAAGAACCAAAAAAGGAAAACAAAACAAAAAAAAGCCTCCCGTTTGTCTCAATAAAGTGTTTAAACTACCCAATGATTCATAGTCGTTATAAAGGGGTTTGTTTTTTGGTTTAACTACGAAATGGCGTGATTCGGAGCCACTAACAGCCATTATCATTTCACTGTGTAACTAACTATGAATTAATAGAAATTTTAAGTATAATATAACGGGTGTAAATTCAATCATAATTAATATATACATTACTGTACATGAATGTGTATGTATGGCTTCAAGTACCTCTCTCTCTCTCTCTCTCTCTCTCTCTCTCTCTCTCTCTGTATCTAAGTTCACATTACTGGCGATCATTTTTTTTCCTATCTGGTTATGTTGAGAAGATTAAAAGGGTTTAAATATCAAACTGGTTCAAAGGTTCAAACAAGGCGACGCTTCAAACACCGAGATGATCCAAAGGTTCAAACACCACAGTAGTTTAAACCCTCAGGTGGATCAAAGGTTCAAACACTGAGATGGTTCAAAGATTCAAACACTGAGATGATTCAAAGGTTCAAACACCACAGTAGTTTAAACCCTCAGGTGGATCAAAGGTTCAAACACTGACATGATTCAAAGGTTCAAACACCACAGTAGTTCAAACATTACAAGGGTTCACAAACATTAAAATCCTGACAGAGCATTAGTATAATTAATGATATAAACTCACCTTACATATACGTATATCTTAATAAATCGTTCACTTAGCAGGATTAATTTACGTGTTACTGATTAACACTATGTATGTATGTATTAAATCTTATTGGAGGCTTTTAATAAATTTTAACAACTCGTGTGTGTGTGTGTGTGTGTGTGTGTGTGTAAATTTAAGTTAATGTTCTCCATACATACATATATCGAGACACCAATTGAGTTGTTTTGCCTTCGTTATCCTGTGGTTCATCTCTCTCTCTCTCTCTCTCTCTCTCTCTCTCTCTCTCTCTCTCTCTCTCTCTCTCATACATGGATGCAGTTGAAAGATTTGCAACAGGGGCAAGCAGAAAAAGATTACAGAGAATAACAGAGCAGATATAGAACCAACATTTACACAACATACATATTTTATGAGAATTAACAGAACATTACATTAGCGATAAAAAAAGGGACCATGAATAAGAAATATGTAAATTAGAAAATATATAATGTAAGATTATATACAATCTAAATAGGAACACGTAAAGACTAGAGTGGAATACGGTATAAATAGTAATTATATTCGTATCTCTAATAAGGAGATCAAAGGAAAAAATAACACTAATTACTAACTAATTACTAACCCTAAACAAAAATCTATATAATATCAGCAAAAACCTTTGAAATAGCAGCCATCTTCGCGTCTATCCACAAAATCAATCTAAGAAATTCCCCGGAGAGAGACAGACCCGTCACACGCAATCACGAGTCTTCTCTGGTCACTGATCAGGAAAACTCTTTAGGAAACCCATTCAAGTGTGTGTGTTTTTGGCGAGACTTCACGTTCCGTAACTAACACGTGATAGAGAGGGAGGGGGCTGAGGGATAGGAACGTAAGTACAGTTTGTGAACGTAACTAAGGTAAAAATTATTACAACGCTACGAAGAATTGGTGACTTGTGAACGTAAATTTAAAACATTACGTAAACGACACAGTGAACATCCTATGAACGTAAGTTGAGGACATTAAATCTTTCGTGTGTGTGTGTGTGTGAGTGAGAGAGAGGATAAAGTTATCTCTCTAAAACTGGTTGACCAATCATGGTTAAAACTTGGTGGGTGCGATGTATGGCTTAACCCAGGTAAATGTTTTAGTGGAGGGTCAATGGTCAGGATGAGCGTGAAGGGCGAGACAAAGAAAAAAAAACACCAGCTTACATAAAACATAAAAATACACCAGCGGAAAAAAAAACATAAAAACACACCGCGGACATAAAACAAAACCAAAAACACACCAGCAGACATAAAACATAAAACAGACCAGCGGAAGGAAAACACATAAAACAAATCAGCGGAAAGAAAACGTAAAAACACACCAGCGGACAAAACAAGCAACAAATTCCACATAATCTCCACAAGGCAGCTTCCTTGGGGTCATTAAGTCGCCCCTTATGAGAGCAACACAACTCGTCTACAACTCATCAACATGCAAGAGGGGCCACACTTCTTACCTTTCATTTGGGTGATAAATTAACTAGTGCTCTCTCTCTCTCTCTCTCTCTCTCTCTCTTTCTCTTTCTCTCTCTCTCATCATTATCATACGATATCTTAAGCCCTGAAGTTTAATGGGTAGTTGACAGGTCGAGTAGCTATGATAAATGGGGATATAGCAATTGGAGTTGTGGAATATAGACGTAATATGTTTAACCCTGACTTAGTTCAATCGCCCGTCAATAATTTTACTTTATACCTTTCTTCTTCAGTGTCATTCAAAATCAAAACTCCTGGAATTTAGAGAACATTTTTCCTCTTTGATTGTATTAAGCAGGAATATCTCATCACTGTTAACTCAATATCACTTGGGTGCAAGACATGGAGTCAGGTGGATCACGTCTTCTGGGGGAGTCCATAAATCCATGAGGACGACCTGGCTACCAATCACCTAATGGATGAGGACTTCTGTCTACTGACTCCAGATGACACCACCGCTAAATATAAAGTCCAGCTACACGCATCATGGTTATTCACTCTTCTCACCATTGTTTCTATAGTTGGTTACGATGCTCGGAATTTATCACAAAGTATCACAAAGCCTTTCTTAATTTATTTTTTCATCATTTTGTTATTTTTCGATAATAAAGTTTATGTGTTATATCCAGAACAGCTGGGACGATAGTGTACAAAAATGTGTATCTTAAGACAAAGTACACTTGGAGTTTGAAAGTCATTCTTACACCTACAATGACTTAATTTCTCTAACAACTAAGGTGGTTAACGTACTCATTAAGGTAGGTTTGTACATTATCACACCAAATAAGTCATGTAATTTAGTCACAATGAAGATATACAAACACATCCTAAATAAACATCTTTTATCGATTCTATTCTCCAGGTTGACGGCGTTTGTTGGCAAGATGCTAAGCCAAGAAAGTCGTGTTGTGAGTAGGAGGAAAGAAGGCTTACGGTGAGCTCAAGAAGAACATGTGTAAGAAGATGTTACTGATGCAAGGATATTCACACGCTGACTCCTCACAACAGCTGCTCCTTCTTGTGTGTGTGTGATGGTGGTGGTGGTGGTGGTAAGTATTGTAGGTGGTGATTACGGTCGTGATTGTGGTGATGTCTGATGAATATGTTGGGTAATGATGAAAGTGATACCTAATAGTGGTGATGGTGGTAATCAGTGATGGTAATTAATGATGGTTGGTGATGGTTGTTGGGGGTTGTTGGTGGCGGTAAGAGAGGTGATACTTATTAATAGTGGTTAGTGTCTAGCTGCAATGGACACGGTTAGTGGATACTGGTAGATGGTAGTAGTCTGCAGTGATGTTGGTAGTCTGCAGTGGGGGGTGGTAGTCGTGGCAGAGGCTAATGCTGGTAGAAGCAGTGCATCAATAATTCAAGATTCAAAATTAATCAGCAATGCAGAAAGGCCTCAGAAATTAATTAACCCTTTTGAAATTTAATGACTGTGTGTTTAATATTCACAGACCAGCAAGAAGATAATTAATTCAAGAAGACACACAAGAAAAACAAGAAAACAAGATAAAGTAAAGAGAGATTTGTTTTGTGCTAAAATACGTATTACATTTCACTTATAAATCGGTTATCTAATTCACAATTATTTCTTTTATGGGTCAAATGTTTTAATAATTTGGTCATATTTTTTATCAATTGTTTTTTATGGTTTATAACGTGTAAAAACCGGTCATCGTATCCACCAACACTAAACATTTTTAATGGCTTTTAAAACTCTTCCAAATTTTAGATACTGTTAAAGCCTCCAGCACATAGAGTTAAAATTAATAAAGAAAAATAACAAACACATAAAAATTCATAAATTACAACAAATCAAAAAAATAGAGGTAAAATTTATGAACAAAGAAAAAAGCAAATAAATACACTCAAATAAATTAATAACCAACAACAACAAATTATAGAATAAATAAAGTTAATGAACAAGTAAAGCTAATACAATAAATATACAACTATGAAACAAATCAACCAAGTAAAAAAAAACGAATAGAAAAAATATAATCCATAAACAAGACAAACAAAAAAATAACAAAGACAAAAACATAAAATAAATTAATAACTTATAATAAAACAAATAAAATAAAGCCTTAAGTAAATTTAAAAGACAATATAATAATAAACAGTACACGATTTATTGAGATGCTATTCATTAAATGAGCCTAATTATGTACAATTAAGTCCTTAATTATGTGGTATCAAACAGAGGAAAAAAACAAATTAATACACAAATGAATCAAGATCACAAAGGGTTCGTGTGCGATTAATTGGGATATTACTCAACTGAACTTCCCTAATTACGTGTGATTAATTTTAATTAAATTCCTCCACTGCATTCCACTGATTACATACATTTTGTGGACGAGTGTATTGTGGGGGGTCTTATATAATGGCTGTGGTGTAGACTGACAGCTATCTGACTTTACTGAATGTCTTATAAAATGGCTGTGTTGTATTGACAGCTATCTGACATCAGTGAATATGTCTTACCTATAAACTGTCTTGTTGTCTGACAGTTTTAACCTTTCTGAGTATCTTATAAACTGCCCTATAACCTGTCTGTGTATTAACTGATAGCTTTTCTAAATATGTCTGTGCTTACTTTCAAACTTTCTAAATTCATCGTCCAGAAGAGCAATAAAAAGTCTTGATTCAGATTGATAATAATTTTCAGGTTAAAAATTCCAGGTTAATTGTTCATACTAGCTTAAATATGCACATAAATTCAGGTGTGCTGGGGAGATATGCACTGTATGTATCACACTAACACACCTGAATGTTTGTATATATACTGTACACACACACACACACACACAGATCATTTAATAGCGACTTAATCCTTTCAGTTACCGTTCTAAATATATATTACCCGTCATTAATTACGTAGGAAAACCTGTAATGTTTTCTTATATATTCACTTACTATATCATCTAATATCTAATGATTTCTTAGTGTACTATATATATTTGACTTTATTATTGAACGTTTTTTATGTCCCAACACGCTTTAGCTAACTCTTTTTTTCTGACATAATTTATCTCTTATCATCATCACGAGATAAACCCCAAGAATATAAAAACAATAACATAATAATAACATACATTTAACAAAAGAAAGAAAAATCATACAAAGCCAAAAGCCATTACAACCTGGAATTAATAGAGACACTAATCACACCCAATGTAAACTGTTCTGTCTTCATTGCATAGGTTGAGTTAATCGAAATAACCTGTCTAGCCTATACTACCTGTCAGCTACCTGTCAGTATCTCATCAAGCGACATTATTGCTTCCCTCTGGCTCAATCAGTTCAATAGGTAAACTTCAGAATTTACTCTGTTATTCGCTGACTATTTTCCCTTCCCCCTTCCCCTTCTTCCCCTCCCCCTCCCTTCTTCCCCTCCCCCTCCCTTCTTCCCCTCCCTCACCCTTCATCCCCTCCCCCTCCCTTCATCCCCTCCCTCACCCTTCTCTTTTTCCTGGGCTTATGGCAATGGCTGCTTTTCCCTTGTTTTCCTGTTTTCAGTGAGAGGGTGAAATAGCCCCTGGATATGTATGCAACAGAGTGATACGCTTCAAAGATTTCCTAAGGGAGGGAGGGAGATAGGGAGTTAGGGAGGGAGGGGGATGAGGAGGGAGTGAGGGAGGGAGGGAGATAGTGAGGGAGGGAGGGAGATAGTGAGGGAGATAGTGAGGGAGGGAGATAGGGAGGGAGGGGGATGAGGAGGGAGGGAGATAGTGAGGGAGGGAGGGAGATAGGGAGGGAGGGGGATGAGGAGAGGGGGATGAGGAGGGAGGGAGATAGTGAGGGAGGGAGGGATGAAATTCAGCAAGGCAATACAAGGTCGTCGAATAAGAATGCCCTAAATTTAATATCTAACCAATTAAAAATCTAGGCATTCTTTTTTGATGATCCTAAAGGCTATATCAGCACGAAACAAAAATCCCTCACCCACGAATAACATCCACTAGTCAGGTCAGATAGAAAAGTGACCCAGATAGTGGCCACCAGCCGCAGCCGGATAATGAATAATACTTTCCAATATCCGGTTAAGTGACGATCAAACACGCTGTAATAACCGGCTCGCAGAGAATAATAATTAACAACTTAATTTAAGCAATCCGAACAATACCGACAGTTCTAAGTTACTCTGTGGTGGATAATAACCACTTTAACTTATCCGAATTACTGATGAGGAGAGTTAGGTACGAAGGTAGAGTGAGAGGTAGAGAGTGAGGGGTAGAGTGAGAGGTAGAGTGAGAGGTAGAGGGGTAGAGTGAGAGGTAAAGGGGTAGAGTGAGAGGTAGAGCGGTAAAGAGTCAGGGGTAGAAAAGTAAAGAATGAGAGGGAGAGGGGTAGAGAGTGAGAGGTAGAGGGGTAGAGTGAGAGGTAGAAGAAGGTAGAGGTGTATAAAGTGAGAAAGTGAGAGAGAAAAACAAAGATAAAAACACAAAGGCCATCTCCCCTCGTCATTTATACCTCACTCGAAAAAAAAATTCCCCCAAGCACAAAAAACCTCCATCAGATAATCACAAATAAAATACACACCAATACTAACCTATCGTATGTAATTAAAAGAAACTTAATTTTTCCTTTTTTTTGAGATATATAATTCTTAAAGGGTAAATTCTCAGGTGTTAAAAGGTGACAAGACGCTGGGTTATTTTTCCTGCTGATGTGTTTGTATATGAGAAGGTGAAAAATACGTCTATGGAATTAAAAATTATGATTGATAGGACATTATTAATTTCTGATCCCATAGACACATTATACGTAGCGACCGTCTCCTATACACACGCATATATTTAATTGTAATATTTTTTGTTAGTGTTGAACCCCTGCAATTATATATACCAGGTTTATAAGATGTATATAAATCACTAGAGGAGGAAACGACGATGAAATGTGGAACAATATGCGAAAAATAATGATGACAAGTAAAGAGAGGTTGTCATGACTCTCTCTCTCTCTCTCTCCCTCTCTCTCTCATCAGTGAACATTTCATTCCTGACTGAGAAGTTTTAATCAACATTAATGATCTCTGAACCAGCGATGAAAAATGAATTAAATGTAACCTTCATGACATTAACTTCATATCTGGTGAAGAGAAACTTACCAAAAAAATGAATTTTTTTAATGATGTTTTCTAATTCAGGGATTTCCAATACAAAGCATTACTGTTTGAGGTCATTTCAATAATAATAATAATAATAATAATAATAATAATAATAATAATAATACCGGGTAATGATGATGATGATAATAATAATAATAATAAATAATAAAAATCAATAATAATAATAATAATAATAATAATAATAATAATAATAATAATAATAATAAACAGGAATCATTTTCACACTCAACCCATCACACAAACACTTCAAAACCTTCACTAGTTATTTTCATTTCCACCATTGAGGAGGAACTGAACGATATTGCGTTGGGTCACTTCAGCTGAAACGAACAAAATAGTGTCAACAGATCGGCCCTGAACGTTTGTGTGTCTGCCCGTTGAATACAGACCGACTCGTGTGGAAATATCCTTCGGTTTTTTACATAATACGATACGCGTTAATCATACAGAAGGATTGATGCCATTAATCGCTTTCGTCGTACTGCTGCCGTTAATTATACACAGGGCGATTGTTGGCAGTAAACCCAACGAAGCGTAGAGTGTGAGAAAAAACAGAGAATACTTTTTAGAAGGTAATCAATAGTGTTTTTTATATTCGCTCTACGAAAACACCAAGTGATAAACTTTCGCTATACTATTCTAACAAGCGATAACAGATGATAACAGCACAACATAGATGGCAACAGTGTTAGTTTTCCTACAGTGTATTGGATGTGTACAACCAAGTTCACTTCTCCGTTATGGCTGAATAAATATACCAGCATCTTGCTATTATGTGTGAAGGATCGTAACACGTCGGTCTAGTGGCGTTATGCATGACGTGTGGCGTTATGTATGATGTGTGGCGTTATGCATGACGTGTGGCGTTATGTATGACGTGTGGCGTTATGTATGATGTGTGGCGTTATGCATGACGTGTGGCGTTATGTATGATGTGTGGCGTTATGCATGACGTGTGGCGTTATGTATGATGTGTGGCGTTATGTATGACGTGTGGCGTTATGCATGACGTGTGGCGTTATGCATGACGTGTGGCGTTATGTATGATGTGTGGCGTTATGCATGACGTGTGGCGTTATGCATGACGTGTGGCGTTATGTATGACGTGTGGCGTTATGCATGACGGCGTGTGGCGTTATGACGTTATGACGTTGTGTGGCGTTATGTGTGGCGTTATGTATGATGTGTGGCGTTATGTATGATGTGTGGCATGCATGATGTGCGGCGTTATATGCGATGTGTGGCGTTATGCATGACGTGTGGCGTTATGTATGACGTGGCGTTATGTATGATGTGTGGCGTTATGCATGACGTGTGGCGTTGTTATGATGACGTGCGTGCGTGCGTATGATGTGTGGCGTTATGCATGACGTGTGGCGTTATGCATGATGTGGCGTTATGCATGACGGTGGCGTTATGCATGATGTGGCGTTATGTATGATGTATGATGTGTGGCGTTATGTATGACGTGTGGCGTTATGCATGATGTGTGGCGTTGTGCAGACGTGTGGCGTTATGCATGATGTGGCGTTATGTATGACGTGGCGTTATGTATGATGTGCGTTATGCATGATGTGTGGCGTTATGTATGACGTGGCGTTATGGCGCGTTGCGTATGATGTGTGGCGTTATGTGGCGACGTGTGGCGTTATGTATGATGTGTGGCGTTATGTATGACGTGTGGAGTTATGCATGACGTGTGGCGTTATGTATGATGTGTGGCGTTATGCATGACGTGTGGCGTTATGCATGACGTGTGGCGTTATGCATGACGTGTGGCGTTATGTATGACGTGTGGCGTTATGCATGACGTGTGGTGTTATGTTTGACTTGCACCGTTATGTATGACGTGTACCGTTATGTATGATTTGTGACGTTATGTATATAAATATGTAATGAACGTAAGAACACGTCCTCGATATAAGAACATACCGCTGATTTGTCCTGATTCTAAGAACAATCACATCCTTCTGGTGTAATTTCCCATACGATCAAATACGTCCCAAAGTTTCCTATCCTCGAATCTACTTACGGAAAACTAACACGGCGTCTCTTACCTATACTTCATTCATGCACTAACTTCTTATCTGGGTTTTCATCTCACTGCTGTGCTTAATGAAGTGACTTCCTTGAATCAGATAAAGCCTGAAATACGGTGGGGGGGTATAATTTTAGGTACAATGTAACTCTAATTACACAATGTAACTCAGATTACTAGTTCTGATTTTATCTCCCCTCGCAATTCCCACCGTGTTGTTATATTTCTTTTTGTGTTTTGTTTTTTGCTCTTTCATACCTCGTTGCTTCCGTTAGTACCCTCCATCCCTCCCATTCCATTCCACTGCCTCCATTCCTATCATCACCACGTACCATCATCACAACACACCACTGCAGTCCTATTATCATCACCAAGTCCTGTCATCACAACACACTCCTGCACTCCTATTATCATCACCCCAAGTACAGTATACTATAATCTTAAGGTTCTATCATCACCACACACACACACACACACACACACACACACACACACACACACCAAACAGTCGTGATTATCTCATCTTAAGTTTCGTGACCTCTGAACAAGCCAACACAGACTCCCACCTCTCCTCACCATAACAGCGCCAATGCGAAACCAAACAATCATTTTACAGTCACTTGTAATCTAATAACTTGATAGTCTCGTTAAACTGCCTCGTTGTAGATAATTACGTCATATCTAATGGTACTACGGTATCCATAACCACACCAGACCTAGCGACGGTAAAGTAAAGCATCACATAACGTCACACACTCACACAAGAACCAAAAATTCTATTGAGTTTCTGCACCAATATATTTTGAAAATTTTAATTTGTCGTTTTCAAGACTAAAGGAAAAACTATCTACCCCCATTATGATCAACATTTTCACACTATAGCACTAATAACACAACATGTAATGCAGGGAAATGTGATACACCCATTGCATTAATTATTCAACAACACCGTATCGACAAATATTTAAAACATTATGTCAAACAAGCTCTCCTCCTAAAGCATCATTATACATTTACGAACCCAAGCTGGCTGGTACTGGGACAACCTCTCCCTGGTGAATCTATGAGAGCACTGCACAGGCAAGATTTGACCCTGTACCGCTATTACATAAGATACTTCTAACTATACCTGTGTGAATCGAAGGACCAACAGTCTAATAAACGGGTGAAAAATAATACGACTCTAAATTTCAAGAGAAAAAATAATCTTTGAAAGTAAATGCAGAAGAAAAAAGTTAATTTACCATTAAAGAAACAGATCATATTTACTGTCATAATAAAGTATAACATCACCTTCACCCAACTGCATGAATATATACACTACCAACCTCTCTTCCTCCTCCAAACCTCAGAGAGAAGACACGAGAAGGCACACCACACTATGTCAGTATATACACCCAAAGTGGCTGAGTGATCTACACCTTGGCCTGATAAGTACTACAGCCTCTGACTCAAACTCATCATCTCAACTCTCACGACAGTCACTTTCCAGGGAGTTTCAATACCATAATGAGATGCTTAAATTGTAGCCCCGGGAGATTATGTGAGTGAGTGGCTTAATGAAGATACAAGATGGTATGATTTCATTATACCTTTAGACTTGCTTGTGAGTGTCTTCTTCTCCTTCTTCTTGTTCTTTCTCTTTTTTCTCTTCTTTTTCCTTCTCTTCTTCTTTTTTTTATCTTATTTCTCCTCCTCCTCCATCTCTTCTTCTTTCTTTTCCTCCTCCCCTCTTCTTCTTTCTCCTCCTCCTCTTCCTTCTCTTCTTACTTCTCCACTTCATTTCGCCAGCACCCACAAAGCTTCAGGGGCAATTCAACATTCTTGCTCTTTTTACACTCTATGTCTTTTTCCACACCCTTGTTCTCTTTTCTCACTTGCCCTTTCGCACTATTACCCTTTCCCACATTCTTAACCTTCTGAACAATTTTCCCCCTCTTCCTTAGGCTAACCTAACCTAACCTAACCCCCTTTTCCACACATTTGTCCTTCTCATCACTTACCCGCTTGCACACTCTTGTTATTTCATACTCTTGTTCCTTGCCCTCAACCACGCTTGCCCCTTTCTTCTTGCCCTTGTACAAAATGCATTCATTATCTCCCATCGTCTTTTCACCCCTTTACAGAACCCCTTTAATGATGCAAATGTAACTTCACCGACTTCCTCACTCCGACTTTCTGCCTCCTTTCCTCTGACTCTCTCCCTCCTCTGACTCTCCACCTCCCTCCCTTACCCCGACTCCCCCCGTCCTTTCCTTCGACTACCGGCAAGGAAATCAACTTTGGGAACAGATAAGAGGTCGGGTGTAAACTGGTGTAGTGTAGACCGCCTTGTTTGCAATGAAACTGTAAACTAAATAATGCCCTGAATATATGATGCATGATGT
>NW_024756871.1:712500-735712 GCF_018991925.1 Homarus americanus
TAACATTGCTCGTAAAGATGTATTTTTGCGGCATCTTATCTCAGTATCGTACAAGGTAAGGGTAAATATTAATACATCTTAGTATAGCCATAGTTCATACTTACTTTGCTAATCCTTTAAGATGAAATATTACTGGAGGCTAATCTTCACATGATACTAATATTCCTACATAGGTAAAGTAACAGCTGTTTATTCTCGCCTGGCAACTCCCGACCAAACAAAAACAGCAAAATTCCCTGACAGAGGATTTTGCTTGACATGCGAATACGTGGGAGATTTTACCCCGGGGATAAAATGGTCCGAATATTGAGTCTTCCGCTGGGAGAAAATTACCATCTGCATACAAGTGATGAAATTATTGACTTGAATCTGAACAGCTTTTTGTCGGTGACTTGATGACACAAAGTAACTCGTTCTGGATAATTAATAAATAAAAATATTATGCACACCTGTAACCTGAAGTTTGAAGAATATTATATCAGTTTTGTCTTTGTAAATCGTACCATTAATTTACTGTACCGTCAAGTTTACAAAAAATATAATTACCAGGTAGTTTATTAATTTTTTTAGGTTGGCCAATAAACTACTGTTCTCTTAACTGTGAAAAATATTGTAATTTTTTCTATATTGTACCCTAAGTCACATCACTATATTATGGAAAAAGCAGTTGTTGTTTTTCTAGAGTTATTTCAGTGACCTTCTGACTGGTGCTTGAATAAAATACTGAGTTAGTCATGGACGTATATTTTCGAGCTTTAACGTCTGTATATTGCATTAATGTACCATCTCAACCGATCGCCATTACTGCTATGGACACGAGTTCCCGAGATCCTTTCCCAGGCCAATTTGAAGCATCCAAGAACCCTCTCAGGTCAACTTGACGCATCCAAGAACTCTCCCAGGTCGACTTGACGCATCCAAGAGCACTCCCAGATCGACTTAATGCAGCCAAAAACCCTCCTAGGCTCGACTTGACGTACGCAAGATCCCTCCTAAGTCGACTTACCGCACCCAAGTCCTTACAATTTGAAAGAGAGTATTCTAAAATATTTATAAACAAAATATAAATAAAAACGAACAAATATTACAATTAAATAAATATTTATACCGGAATATTGTCCTTATATAATCATGTGTGCATAAAAAGAGCAACTCAACTGTGGCGTTAATCAATATACATCTGGTAAAAACTTTTAACAAATTAAAAGATCATAAAACAGTGTCATGGCTGAAGTGAGACACATTATGAGGATCTATAATTACCATCTCAAAGGAGTCAGATCAAGAGAGGGAAGGGGGTCACATAACCTTAAATACTGAAGCAATTTCCGAAAATTCAATCAATCGCAAACAATAAGAGAAATCAGGTCAGGGAGCCCATACCAATATCTTCAAGTTCGACCAAAGAGAATACGGGTTCCAAAACCAAATTCCTCTCCAAATTTACGGCAACAAATGTATGCAGACAGCTCTAGTTACACTCACCGAGGAAACTGCATTGCTGGGGCTTTTCAGATGGCTTGGTTACGAAATTCGTCGTATATTTAGGTTCTGTTGATGCGTGGAGCTGTTTTATTTTACCCATGGGGCCCTGACACTGGTATTATCCCCACACCATGCATACAAATCCCCTCTTTTTACCCTACAGCCAATGTTTGTCAGAAAAAAAGATAAATATATTGATGCGACCGTTCTAGTTATCACTTCCAATAACTAATGGGGTAGAATCAAAGTTAATAATGTTGTATTGATAAAAAAATATATGTCCCCCAAATGTTCACACATACGCTACATCACGACCCACAAACAGCTGTATATCGTGAGATGGCTCTCTCTCGTATATGGAAAACAGGAGCCAAGGAACAAACACATTCAAGGACCTGGAAGCTTCCAATTAAGACTGCTCCCAAGTTCAATTTAGCCTTTTTATTCTCTTGTAGACTCAGAACTATTAAAAACAGTGAATGTTTGTGAGTCAAGATAACCACAGGCAGTGAAATGCTTCCTGCTAAGCCACCACCACGTGAACCTCGTTACAAGCAGCAGGTTCATTTAGTAATGCTGTTGTTTGTGTGTTTATCTAAGGTCTTGAAGCACTACGTTAAGTCACACATAAGACAACAATGATGTCTTCCTATTGTCTATATCATTGTTACTATCATGTAGTACTAAACCTTAATAAATAACATCATTAAAAGCGTAACAAAGTTTATACTTATATTAAACCATCAACCATAAACAATTTAAAGATATAAAAGTCTCGGAATTTCCTGAATGATTGAACCTATGATTATATACTTATTATACTCGACAAAACTGCGGACTTGAGGGTGTATCAGGAACCTGTGTTGTTGTTTGAAAGTATTTCTGTACCTACCTATCTACCTGCCTGCCTCTGCCTACCTATCTACCTGCCTGCCTCTGCCTACCTATCTACCTGCCTGCCTCTGCCTACCTATCTACCTGCCTGCCTCTGCCTACCTATCTACCTGCCTGCCTCTACCTACCTACTGTAAGGTCTCTAGTCCCGTAAATTTAAGTAATTTCCCGCATTTCACAACTACTTTTAAAATTTTCCAAATGTGCAGTATTCTTGATATCCTGAGACGGTAGTTATAACGTATTATGTGCTGTGACGTATAAAAGGCCTTTGAATGTGCAAATGATAGTCTGATCACACACACACACACACACACACACACACACACACACACACACTGAGGTCCATTTGTAGGGAAGAGTAGAGTGATCTTTTTTCATGACCTGGCCAACTGATAAGTCGCCCGATATATGTTATTTATGATAGCATTTCAAAGGCAGTGAGAGATATAATAAAAATCCACAGAAACTCATTGCAGGCCATCATCCCGACCTTTCTTTGGTTCCTCCTTACTTTATGACATCTTATTGGCAGCCGCTGGGGTATTTGTACATGGGTAAAATTATACAAAATTCGCTTTCAAATAACCTAAAGGAAAATACTGTACATAGAAAACTTAACTACAGTATATTTCAAACACTCGTAAACATAAATAACTTCGTGTTTATTTTATTTATCCGTAAATAAACTTAGCCATTGTAAAATTAAAAGCAATAGTGTTTTTTTTCTAGTCCGGCAAATAATAATAAAAACGATTTGTACTTTTGCCGGGAAAGACGATAGTAAAAGCTTTTTTTCTCAACTCATATTCCCCAAAACACTTCTTACGATTATCATAAATTTGAATAATATGATGGCTTTGAGATTTCACTGGTAACACTGACTTTGGCGAGGTTTAGTCTGGGTCCCGGGGCAAAGTTTTGGCGGCTGTGTGGTAAGAGGCCAACGCCTTATAAACATAGCTGATAATTTTACAAATAATTCTATCCTGAGTGAAATGAAGGAAACTATTTTTTTTTCGAAATTTGTAAAAGAAAGATTTGTTTTTTCTCTATTCATCTATCACCCCCGCAGGTGGTAATTTAATTTACACTCTTCAACTTGTTGAATTCTAACTTGAAAACCTAAACACTCAATAACTCATTATGCAAGGTAATCCAAGTTGAAATGCGGCAGTGCCTACAAATTGCAGCAAAGTGGATGTGTGCAACGAAGCTGGCTGATGACGGCAAGAGGGCTCAGCGCAACTGCTGCCTTGAGCACACAAGTTGCAAACCAAAAAAAAACGGCATATTCAAGTTGAACTGTGAGAACTGCGGCAGGGAAGTTAACAGTGGGTCCTCATATTTCTGTCAGCTGTTTATTAAGATATATCACCTTCTGCCGTCTTTATAACTGTCAAGAGTAAAGGACTTTTAAAAAAAAGAAGTCAAAAGTGAGAATATAAAGTTGAATTAAAATTCAATTTCAGAAACTTCGTCAAGAGTTAATAACACATCACCACACTCGAATCAATCTTATTACGTTCCATCCTATTGCCTCTGTTGAGGGGGGGGGGGGGCTCTAACACCTGAGATATCCCTTGGCCAAGAATATATTAACGTCTCTAACCAACAATAAATGTTTAAGTAGGCCTGATAATAAAACTACCAGAATAAAACTAACAGATGGATGATTAACAAAATAAAAGGGAAGAATGGAAGGTAAATTACAATACAGACGTCTCAGAAATTACTCTACTAAGGTTTTAATATAGCTAAGTTAAACCCTGAGAGCTGCGTCGAGAGTTAAAATACCCTCAGAGATATTTCCGTAAGTCTACTTTAGGTCTGCGATATTCTCTGTTCTCTTCAGGCACATATCAAATAAATCAACACGGAATTTAAAGAATAAAATGATAATCCCGGAAATAATCGATCCTTTCCCACCATAATGAGATGAACTGTGAGAGACCGGAAATAATCGATCCTTTCCCACCATAATGAGGTGAACTGTGAGAGAATTATATCCTAGTAAACGAATATTTATCATTTCATCTTCATCATCAAAACAATTATCCGCCCATGACTTTTGATAACATAACCAACTATAAAAGGTAAATAAATGAACTAGTAAATAACAATAGAAAATAAATGAATATCAATAAAATACACAAAAAAAACCGGACAGGTACAGGTAAGTCAATAGCAATTCCAATAACCTATTTTGCATACCAATTCAATCAACAGTAATGGAATCAAATCAAATAAATAAACAAGTGATCAGTGATAGTCACGAGGGAGAGAGTGAGTTATATTCTGAACATTTCATAACCATATTAATAAATGGTAAAGTTTCAATACAAATCACTATCGTATATTGAGCAGTGTTCCTGAGTTTTGTTCATGTAGCCAGAGATTACAAGAACAAAAACTCAGGGACATTATCCAGGAACAAAGGTCAAGAACATTACCTAGGAACACACCCTGTGGAACAAAACTCAAAAGCAAATATCACGAATACCACCTGGAACAAAACCAAGAAACACAAGTCACGAACACCACATGGAACAAAACCAAGGAACACTCCCCAAGAACAAATGTCATGAACACCACATGGAACAAAACCAAGGAACACTCCCCAAGAACAAATGTCATGAACACCACATGGAACAAAACCAAGGAACACTCCCCAAGAACAAAAGTCATAAACACCACCTGGAACAAAACCAAGGAACACTCCCCAAGAACAAAAGTCATAAACACCACCTGGAACAAAACCAAGGAACACTCCCCAAGAACAAATGTCATGAACACCACCCAAAAATAAATAAATAAATAAATAAATAAATAATAATAAAATAAAAGATTATACTGTAACGAAGCAACAATTTACCATATATGAAAAACATACCGGTATATAATTTCACAATCTATAGAAGCCGTCGTCTATATTATACAGCATATATAAGGATTTAGAAGAGTAAAATATGACCTATATATAATTCGGAAAAAATATATTCACAAAGTCACGGTAAATCTGCAAAAATTTCAGACTTTGACATGGCGAGTTTGACTAGTGACCCGAATGGACTCGAAAGATCAGATGCTGGTTTAAAATGAGGACGAAGACGAGGGATGGGAAAACTAGGGTAAAGGGGAGAAAGAGAGGAGAATGATGAAGAGGAAGAGAGGATAAATGAGGAGATGAAAAGAATGGGAAGGAGGGGGAGACGGGGGAGGGGGAGGATGAATTAGGAGAGGAAAAAGGAAGAGAAAAAATCAAAGGGAGGAGGAGGGGGAGGAGAAGAGGCAAGGAGATGGAGAGGAAAGAGGAGGAAAGGCAAGGAGGAAAAGAAAGTAGAAAATACGGTAGGAGATATAGGAGAGATTTAACAAGGAACAGGAGTATGAAAAGAGAGAAAACATAATATATGAAATGACTATCATATTTATTTTTCTCCACTAAATATACAAAGTGGTTGACACATCGATATCAGAATTTTACACTGCTGGTTCAAGTCGGGTTAGGTTAATTGGCTAGGTTAATTGGCTGAGTTAGGGTAGGGTAGGGTAAGGTAGGGTAAGGTAGGGTAGGTGTTAGGTTAGGTTAGGTTAGGGTAGGGTAGGGTAGGTGTTAGGTTAGGTTAGGTTAGGTTAGGTTAGGTTAGGTTAGGTTAGGTTAGGTTAGGTTAGGGTAGGGTAGGTGTTAGGTTAGGTTAGGTTAGGTACCCTCAAAATCCTTAATGCTCCGATATCATGACGTAATCCTCTATAATTAAAATATATACATGCCGTTACAATATCTAAATACCATGATAATAAAATTTAAATACCAACAACTAATCAACGGTATATTTGTCTTTTAAATCCTAAGGCATTTGAGATATTTTTAAGCTATCCTCCGTTAAGAAACATAAAGAAACCCTAATATTATTCACAGGATAAACACCGACAATCTCTGGGAGAATCATTTACCACAAACATATAATGGGTCTTTATATATGCCCCACCAACCAGGTGTCATTCTCTCCTACAACGTATTGGGAAAAAAAATTATAAGACGTTCTATTATTCCCAGGATAAACAAGAGACAAACCTCAATAACCTACGGGTGAATTTCTTACTACTAACATACAATGACCCTACCTATGTCCCTCCACCCAGGTGTCATTCTCTCTTAAACCGTACTAGGAGAAACAAAAATCCAAAAATCCAATAACTTAAGTAATTGTATTTTTATGCAAATATTGCCTAAAATCTTATTAAGTCATTTACCTCCACCTATAAGCAGGCCTATATAATGAATTGGATTTCCGCGGCTGTAGGCAAGGAGGAAGGAATGTGGGTGGTTGAGACGGGTTGACGAAGGGATTTTATTTTTTTTTTAAGGACATTAGCCCACCCGTGGCACAGGTCACTGGCCCACATCGGGACCTCGGGGACAAACAAAAAAAGTTACCCATAAATAAATACAGAAATGGAAAGCATAAAACAAATCCAGAGTGAGAAACGATATATAAGGTGTGTTGTCAAAGTAAGAGAACTGAGACCCTGTAAATGTGTGTAAATGAGGCAGAAAGTCAGATCAGATCAGTAACTTGGTCACAATATTGGTGATGCCATATGCATTTTAATACAGTAAGGTATATAAATAAAGTATAACATGTACTTTTTAGACACCGATATGTCAAGGTGTATTTACATATTGAGTTTCAACTATGTGTTAAACGATAATATTTAACAAAGCTGTAAAATATTTCTTATATAAACAGAGGAAATACACAGACAGAAGACCAGACAAATGATAAAGAACTCTTACTGTGACATAATCCCCACAACCTCGCTGATGAGGGGAATAATAAGTTCTCCTGGATGAATATGTTAAACCTAACATCAGAATAAAAAACTTTTCCCTTTTTTAACCTTTAGCGATTCTCTAGTACAGTTGTTCTATTGTCTTTCATATTATGTATTCCTGTTCAACAATAATTTATGTAATTTTTTTTACCCACGAGTTCAATATCTCATAAAACTTCATTACACTACACAACATCCAAACAAAATTAAAGTAAATAGTTTCTCCTTCCGGTAAAGCAGCAAGACAGGTGGTAATTACAATCACTACTCAAGTCCCTCCTCGTTAAGTATGCTAAATTCCAGGTAAACTTCCACTTAGCTAATACAAGTGTTTCTCCTCTATTTAATATACCAAAGTTCAGGTTAACCTTTCCTGGGTGAATATATTTATTTTTTAAGTCACCGTTTAATTAATAAGATAAACAAAAATATATCCTACTCTTTCATAATAAATTTCAGGTCAAAGTTGAATGACGACAAAATATTTCCCATGTTTTATTTACGTTATGTTAAATGTTATATATACTAGGTGTAAGAATTTCACATAGCGAGGTAAGCTTGAGGCCTTGTTAGTGTGGGCGGCAGTGACAGGTGGACACAAGTGAAGCGGAATCTTTAGCCTGAAAATTTACAAAGAACAAACAGACACATAGTTGGAGAATGGGAGTGATGAATGGACGAAGGGACGTATGGATGGGCTGATGCACGGGCAGTTGGACAGGAGGTAGTGTGAAAAGAACAAAGTTATCGGGGGTTGTTAGTAGCATACCTGTCTCTCTAGCTTTTGTCTTGGTGAACGTTCATAGTGTGCACCAGACATTTTTTTCAAAGAGACCATAGTTTTATTCTTAATTATTTTGTCGGTGTTGTGTGCCATTTTTTTTGTGATAGAATACTTTTGATGAATACATGTATATATTAAATTGCTTTCACACCTGCTATACTGTACACCATGAGCCAATTAGTGTCTCAGCCACGGCCAGAATTGCCCCCGAGAACCAGGACGCCATCAGCACGTGTCCTCACCTCAGCCATAAACAAACACATCCATAGTCTCAACATTACTGGCATGTATCATGTTGTACTGCCTGCCTTGTGCACACCTCGCCCACACGGCCTACCTGACACCTCGCCCACACGGCCTACCTGACACCTCGCCCACACAGCCAACCTGACACCTCGCCCACACAGCCAACCTGACACCTCGCCCACACAGCCAACCTGACACCTCGCCCACACGGTCAACCTGATACCTCGCCCACACAGCCAACCTGACACCCCACCCACACAACCAACCTGACACCCCACCCAAAACTCTACATTATGATAATTCCCAGTCATGCGGCGATCATGTGATAATAGAATTTGCTTTTAATGTCCTATTTAGTAAGGCGAGTCTAATAACATACACACAAGCTATTATTTTCCACTAACTATAAATAAATAAGAAGACACCTAACTAGCTCACTCGGTCAACGACACAAAGCTAGGGTCTATAATGGTGTAAAAATTGCACTGAGACACTACCGCTACTAGATGAGTCCTCTTATCGCAGGAAGAGGATGGGAAGAGGGAAGGAAGGGGGGAGAGAGGACATGCAGAGAGAGGGAAATTAACTTACAAATCCCCTAGTACCTGGACTCTGGTCTCTCTCACCGGCCACAGTACGGTATTATTAAACAAATATATAAGACTACAGAACCTCCAGTGACAAGGGATGAGCACCATACTGTTCTGTCTGTGTGTGTGTGTGTGTAGCTGCTGCCTTCCTCTACAGCTGAACGCAAGACGAGGAGTTTATAACGGTTCAAGTGGCCATAGCCTATTTCTGGCGATAACCTACTTGAGACCAACTCTTTAATTTCAATTGCTCGGATGATATTCTGAGGACCGACTCGTATTTTCTAACAATAATGCGATATTTAATTCACACACAAAAATTCACCATTAATTTTTTTTTTGATATTCAATGTATTATCAAATGAATATTATTTCAATCGCTGGTTGGTGATAAAAAGAGTAACCGATGTCAACTTTCCGTAACAGGTAATGTGATGAAATAACCCATTGTGCAAGGTAGGTAAATCTAATGCCATCCTCTGTTGTGTTGTGAGGGCACTATATAGCCTTAGGCAACACGGGAGTAAAGATGCAACACAAACAATAGCAAGGGTTTAGGAGTGGACCATCAAAGGGTTATAGCTTAAACCATCGTCCTCAAAGGGTTAGTTATAGCTTAAACCATCGTCCTCAAAGGGTTAGTTATAGCTTAAACCATCGTCCTCAAAGGGTTAGTTATAGCTTAAACCATCGTCCTCAAAGGGTTAGTTATAGCTTAAACCATCGTCCTCAAAGGGTTAGTTATAGCTTAAACCATCGTCCTCAAAGGGTTAGTTATAGCTTAAACCATCGTCCTCAAAGGGTTAGTTATAGCTTAAACCATCGTCCTCAAAGGGTTAGTTATAGCTTAAACCATCGTCCTCAAAGGGTTAGTTATAGCTTAAACCATCGTCCTCAAAGGGTTAGTTATAGCTTAAACCATCGTCCTCAAAGGGTTAGTTATAGCTTAAACCATCGTCCTCAAAGGGTTATAGCAAACCACCGTCCTCAAAGGGTTATAGCTTAAACCATCGTCCTCAAAGGGTTATAGCTAAACCCATCGTCCTCAAGGGGTTAGTTATGGCCACCATCGTCCTCAAAGGGTTAGTTATAGCTTAAACCATCGTCCTCAAAGGGTTAGTTATAGCTTAAACCATCGTCCTCAAAGGGTTAGTTATAGCTTAAACCATCGTCCACAAAGGGTTAGTTATAGCTTAAACCATCGTCCTCAAAGGGTTAGTTATAGCTTAAACCATCGTCCTCAAAGGGTTATAGCTTAAACAATCGTTCTCAAAGGGTTATAGCTTAAACCACCGTCCTCAAAGGGTTAGTTATAGCTTAAACCATCGTCCTCAAAGGGTTATAGCTAAACCCATCGTCCTCAAGGGTTAGTTATGGCAAACCATCGTCCTCAAAGGGTTAGTTATAGCTTAAACCATCGTCCTCAAAGGGTTAGTTATAGCTTAAACCATCGTCCTCAAAGGGTTAGTTATAGCTTAAACCATCGTCCTCAAAGGGTCAGTTATAGCTTAAACCATCGTCCACAAAGGGTTAGTTATAGCTTAAACCATCGTCCTCAAAGGGTTAGTTATAGCTTAAACCATCGTCCTCAAAGGGTTAGTTATAGCTTAAACAATTGTGCTCAAAGGGTTAGTTATAGCTTAAACCATCGTCCACAAAGGGTTAGTTATAGCTTAAGCCATCGTCCTCAAAGGTTTAGTTATAGCTTAAACCATCGTCCTCAAAGGGTCAGTTATAGCTTAAACCATCGTCCTCAAAGGGTTAGTTATAGCTTAAACCATCGTCCTCAAAGGGTTAGTTATAGCTTAAACCATCGTCCACAAAGGGTTAGTTATAGCTTAAACCATCGTCCTCAAAGGGTCAGTTATAGCTTAAACCATCGTCCACAAAGGGTTAGTTATAGCTTAAACCATCGTCCTCAAAGGGTTAGTTATAGCTTAAACCATCGTCCTCAAAGGGTTAGTTATAGCTTAAACCATTGTCCTCAAAGGGTTAGTTATAGCTTAAACCATCGTCCACAAAGGGTTAGTTATAGCTTAAACCATCGTCCTCATCGTCCTCAAAGGCTTAAACCATCGTCCTCAAAGGGTTAGTTAGCTTAAACCATCGTCCTCAAAGGGTTGGTTATTGTCCTCAAAGGGTTAGTTATAGCTTAAACCATCGTCCACAAAGGGTTAGTTATAGCCTCAAAGGGTCAGTCGTCCTCAAAGGTTGGTTATAGCTTAAACCATTGTCCTCAAAGGGTCAGTTATAGCTCGTCCTCAAAGGGTTAGTTATAGCTTAAACCATCGTCCTCAAAGGGTTAGTTATAGCTTAAACCATCGTCCACAAAGGGTTAGTTATAGCTTAAACCATCGTCCTCAAAGGGTTAGTTATAGCTTAAACCATCGTCCTCAAAGGGTTATAGCTTAAACAATCGTTCTCAAAGGGTTATAGCTTAAGCCACCGTCCTCAAAGGGTTAGTTATAGCTTAAACCAGTCCTCAAAGGGTTAGTTATAGCTTAAACCATCGTCCTCAAAGGGTTAGTTATAGCTTAAACCATCGTCCTCAAAGGGTCAGTTATAGCTTAAACCATCGTCCTCAAAGGGTCAGTTATAGCTTAAACCATTGTCCTCAAAGGGTTAGTTATAGCTTAAACCATCGTCCTCAAAGGGTTAGTTATAGCTTAAACCATCGTCCTCAAAGGGTTAGTTATAGCTTAAACCATCGTCCTCAAAGGGTTAGTTATAGCTTAAACCATCGTCCTCAAAGGGTTAGTTATAGCTTAAACCATCGTCCTCAAAGGGTTAGTTATAGCTTAAACCATCGTCCTCAAAGGGTCCTCAAGGGTTATAGCTTAAACAATCGTTCTCAAAGGGTTATAGCTTAAGCCACCGTCCTCAAAGGGTTAGTTATAGCTTAAACCATCGTCCTCAAAGGGTTAGTTATAGCTTAAACCATCGTCCTCAAAGGGTTAGTTATAGCTTAAACCATCGTCCTCAAAGGGTTAGTTATAGCGTAAGCCATCGTCCTCAAAGGGTTAGTTATAGCTTAAGCCATCGTCCTCAAAGGGTTAGTTATAGCTTAAACCATCGTCCTCAAAGGGTCAGTTATAGCTTAAACCATTGTCCTCAAAGGGTTAGTTATAGCTTAAACCATCGTCCTCAAAGGGTCAGTTATAGCTTAAACCATTGTCCTCAAAGGGTTAGTTATAGCTTAAACCATCGTCCTCAAAGGGTCAGTTATAGCTTAAGCCATCGTCCTCAAAGGGCTAGTTATAGCTTAAACCATTGTCCTCAAAGGGTCAGTTACAGCTTAAACCATCGTCCTCAGAGGGTTAGTTATAGCTTAAACCATCGTCCACAAAGGGTTAGTTATAGCTTAAACCATCGTCCTCAAAGGGTTAGATATAGCGTAAGCCATCGGCGTTAAAGGGTGAGTTATAGCTTAAACCATCGACCTTAAAGGGTGAGTTATAGCTTAAACCATCGTCCTCAAAGGGTTAGTTATAGCTTAAACCATCGTCCTCAAAGGGTTAGTTATAGCGTAAGCCATCGTCCTTGAAGGGTCAGTTATAGCTTAAACCATCGACCTTAAAGGGTGAGTTATAGCTTAAACCATCGTCCTCAGGGTTAGTTATAGCTTAAACCATTGTCGTCAAAGGGTGAGTTATAGCTTAAACCATCGGCCTTAAAGGGTGAGTTATAGCTTAAACCATCGTCCTCAAAGGCTGAGTTATAGCTTAAACCATCGTCCTCAGGGTTAGTTATAGCTTAAACCATTGTCCTCAAAGGTAATACGAAGCTACAGTATAGATATACGTATATATTCGATATAAATCCAGATACTTCCTGTCTATATTTACTGAAAGGAGAACATGCAACACTAGACTCAAAAACGTTGCCTTCAATTTTAAAAGATATCATGACAAAAATATTCAGTAATATATCCAACAGCTCTTTCATATACCAGAAAGGTAAATAATGTTAACTTTTACAGAGATTTCATGAAAAAAAAAGTAAGTCATCAAATCGCCAATTATAATCGAACTGTAATTAACATAGAACTCAAACGAGCTTTTTGGGTGAGGGGGGGGTGGGGAGGAATCAGTATCACAGCCAAGTATTAAAATAATCTCTAAATTCCTTCAAGAATTATCACGTTCACACAAAGGATAAGACCACGTATCTTACAGCACACAGGACTCCACAATATCCTACCAACTCATCCTGGGATTTAATAAAGAGCCAGAGGCAATTTTTTTACTGACATAACCGAGAGAGAAGAGTCAAACTATAAAGGCGGTCTCTTTAAAAACTAAGCTGTTACCTTTTGAATGTAAAATACTAATTCAAGCTGTAGGTGACCTCTAATTGGATAGTTAGATTACGTTAATGTTATAAGGTATATAATTCCCACAATCACTCACTTTATATGTATGTATATCTTGAGGTATCTTTAAGCTCTCATTATATAATTAGTCTGAAACAAATTAAGACAAAAATAAGAACTTACGCACATGTAAAAATATCGTAGTGAGAATTTCTGTGGTTCTGGTAATATCGTCGATAAATTCAGGGGTTTTGGGCACCTCGTCAATAAGGTTGGAGACAGAGAATCAAATTTCCTGCCACACCGAAGGATCTGTCTCCCCCCCCCAACCCCCGCGTGCTTCAACCAGACACACTGATGTGACGTGAAGGGATAGGCGAAACGAGACCAGACGAGGCCAAACGAGACGATTTAAGTAATAAATAAAGCAGAGAGGAAATAGGATAAAAGTGAGATGAGTTGATATGAATCGAGAAAGAATAGAATGAAAGATGAGACACGAGATGAGGTGAGATTATAGCGAGCTGAGGAATACGAGTATTGACCTGAGGACAGGTTCCTTGTATGCCCCGACGAGTCACACACACACACTCACACACACACACTCACACACACACACACACACACACACACACACACACACACACACACACACACACACACACACACACACTGTATATTTTCAGCTTTCGGGCTGCAAACTTTTGCAATAAACCGTTTATTATTATTATTATTATTATTATTATTACACACATGTACCGATGATGACAAACTCCACCAACTTCCAGTATTCAAAATATTTTTCTCTTATGGAAACTTTATACAGACGCGTTTTTTCACACACTCACAGCTTAGGACAGGACTTAAAACCTCCGTCCCAGTTTTACACTACAACCGTATTCATATTTTTCACATTTTTCATTTCATTTTTTACAGAATATTTGATATTTTTCATTAAGGGATTGTTTTTACGACTGAAAAAAATATAGGCTGTATTTTTACTTTCTTTTCCAACTCTAACTCGACTTTATATATAACAATTATGTTGCATTTGCTACAAGCGCCGAAACTGTTTCGTATATTCTGTTGCATGCAATTACTCGGTATTACAGTATCTAAAAAATGCTCTTGCAAATCACAGGTCCTAAAGTTTTACGCAGGAAAAAACAGACAGTGCACAACATTGTTATACTCAAGTTATTTTACGTATGACTATGGATATAAGCGCTACAAGATACAAAGTTTATCCAGTCTTATAATATCGATTACCCCTTTGTATGTAATCAAAATTCGGCACGAAAGGCAAACTATGCACCCTTCCTATTAATGGTTATACAAAAACAAATGCTTTTCAAAGTAGGCAAGTAACAAGAGTATAAACTTAAGCTACACACTATACCTTCTCTGATATAGCCAAACTATAGTACCGGTACTTTACGTAAGCCTAAATAGCCGAGGAACCACTGGTATTAGCGATCTTGGCAAAATGGTCAACATTTCAACCATTCTGGATATTCGGGTAAAAACCACTTCCTCTGCCACTTTTTATTCGGAACTGCTAAGATATCAACTCCACGTTTTTAGACAGGAGACGACATCTTGCAAAACAATGCATAAGTTACACGATGAACACAATATTCACTCGCGATATACAGACAGCATGGCGACTTGGCAGAAGTAGAAACATAAAGAAGTAATGGCCACCTATATGCATTCCAGCTTGCGACTTTTTTTAATGCATTCATTTAAATTTATCTCCCAGAACGATTAGCAAATTTATGAGGCCATCGTAAATTAGGGAAAAATCTGTATCTAAAAAGAAGCATAAGTATATACTTCAAATTTAAGGTAAATAGTGACTCTACTTTGGCTGTTTACTCGACAACTTTGTAGGCTTCAATCATATTAATATGTCAACAAATTGCATTACGTCTCGCCTAAAGCATTTCGAGTTAACTGTGCACACACACACACACACACCCTCGCGCGCGCGCGCGCGCGCGTGGCCATAAACCAAAAGTGATTTTCACTATCAACGTCAAATATCTCCAGCCCATCGTCGTGCCCACACTCCATCTAAATTCCCCTCAGAGGACGGCAGGTCTGGAGACGCTTCCCAAGAACGTAAAAGAAGAAATAGCGCGGGGAGAATAGCATATCAAATCACAGACTCAAAACAGACAAAAAATCAACTAGAATAAACATTGTCAACTGGAATCCGGCTGTGAATTCTACCAAGAAATTTCCGCCCTTGTGGAAGAAAGTTTAACGGGCGATCCCTAAGTCGGTGTGGAGGGGCGCGTTCGCTGGCCCGTGTCGTAATGTTCGTTTGCGGACTCGAGGGCGGGTTATTAGCCCACGTGATCGGTACCAACGGCTGTTAATAGGACCGGATTGTTATGATGATACCGACTCTTTTATTATGGTTTTTTTCTTCTTTACAGTGCAACAGGAGACAGGAGAAGCCTAACGCCTAATGCTGTGTCTATTATCCTGTTGGTATCTCCTGTCAATAAAACAATGAAAAGCAAAAGGGTTTTATATTACCGAGTGAAATGTTGAAGGGATGATAATCGATGGACGGGAATTCCACAGAGCAGATGTTCAAGGTATGAATAAGCCGTAGTATGCAGATGTTCCGTATTGTGGAGATTAACCTTTATAGAGGCAGAAGCCAGGCTGGACGTTGAAGAGGTGAGAGAGGCTGGAACAATAGTACAATGCTCACCACAACTCCTGTCACTATCTATTATAAGAGGGGGGGAGGGAGGGGCGAAAAGATGTATCAGTAACTTGAGAGATGAAATATTAGCCGTCATCTTTCTTTTGTGGATTATTAACTGAAAATTTCTGATCTTAATAATTCTAAATTAATTATTATTACATATAATATTTAAGAACTGTTAAAAGTAAACAACCTATTTCGAATAGATTTAAATAACAAGAATACACAAAGCGTGTACAGTACAGCCAGTATTATGAATGAAATTTGGGTCTGCATCATGCTGTGAGTTGCCCCCCTGTGAGCTGACGTCACTTATAATTCACAATCTCTATATAATGTATAAATATATAATACAATAAAATCTCTAAATCTCTAAAAAGGCAAGTATTATATCGTATTTGTACCTATTTTTAAAGCAACTAAAATGAAATAATAAAAAAAAATGAATAATTGTACAGGCCTGGACCATATTACTTTGTAGCTGAAAATTACATTGAATAAATTAGAAATGTTTTTAAAAATGAAAAAAAATGAAAAAAAAATACTTCCGTGAGAAAAAAACGATCTAAAATTCCTAACCTTTAAAACAGATAACAGTGTCATTAATTCGTCAATACACATGGACGAATACCCAGACTAAGAGTCAATATAATCGTTACTTACTTATCCATTAACTAAGAACGCGTCTGTGCAACCAATAACGTCACGAGCGACCTTTACGTGGTGTCTAGCCAATCAGTGAACCCGATGACCTTGACGCAACAGCAGGTGTCTAATGATGATGTAACAATACCTGCTATTGGTCTACCCGCTCACAAGGGAGTCTATCACTACTAATTTCCGTGCAAGATTCTTCAGAAACTATTTATCTTTGTCATCATGGAAGGTATCCGTAGGGGCTTACTTAACTTGATACCATATACGATAAAAGATAATGTTACTTTTCCTTTAGTATTCTGTAAAGACAAAGAGACCATCGCCTCTCACTTAATCAATCTTTAAATATCATTATCAGGTGTGTGTGTGTGTGTGTGTGTGTGTGTGTGTGTGTGTGTGTGTGTGTGTGTGTGTGTGTGTGAATTCATAACACCATACACAATACACGTTACTGGCATGAAAAGTTTAGTCACACAAATATCATAAAAATTTACCTCACCCAATTTCTCGTAATAATTATTTTAATAAAACCCTTACCTTGAAAAACTGGAGCCTAGACTTATATACCAACGGTTAGCTTAAGTGCCTAGGATATAATTAAGGGATAAAAGACACATATTGCACCAAGACTCTCTGACAACTGGGCTAAGCTAAACGTCACTTGAATTTAATGTTTCCATGAGTCACTACTGCAGAAATTCATACACATCCCAAATATTAAATAAGGTTTTGTTGGATATAATCATCTCAGATAATGTATATAGTGATGCATTTAGGCGCTGAAGGCATTAATAATACTTGATTCTACCGCTGCAAATACCACTGGACAAAGCTATTATACCATGCTACGTTTGACCTATCTAGTTGTCTTTAGCAAAATGAAAATAACATGTTAATACAGTAAAACTATTGGGTACTACATGTATTCTCCGACTCCATTGTGACGCTGATATGTTAATTTTGAGTTACAGTTGCTTCAGAGAACATGAAAAAGAAAATTAATAAGAACTAGAGTAGCCGAGTCCATTAGTCAACAAGTTGCCTTATCAAACCAGAAGTTTTGGCATCACGGGGCCGTCTACCACTGACCACACAAGATAAATGTTTTTGCTTGTTTTATTCTCGGTTATCTGACCTTCACAAACTTTCACTGATCCAATTTTATTTTTTAGAGTGGAAGGGAGGGAGGGGGAGGTGGGGTGCCAATATTATTACGGGTTAAAGGAGATGAGATTTGAACACCAAAGTTATTCGTTATGGGATGCTAAATTAATCAATTATACTGAACACTCACATATCACTATAAACAGAAGACAATTTTTTAGTGCTGTAATAATTCATGAGGGTTTTCAGCTTACACTATCCCCAATACCAGAAACACAATGCAGCGAACACAAAGAAAATACAATTGTTCTCTATCGATGAAGCCTCAACACAAACCATGATTTAAAACTGACAACACAAACCATGATTTAAAACTGACAACACAAACCATGATTTAAAACTGACAACACAAACCATGATTTAAAACTGACAACACAAACCATGATTTAAAACTGACAACACAAACCAAACCAAAACTAACGAATTTAGAATGTATTAAAGTTAAGTCAGGTAAGGTTAGTAAGATTAGGTTAAATATCCTTGGCACGTTTCGCCCGTTTTAAAAAAAGAGTGAATGATATCCCAAGCCGACATGAAAGATATGATCAGCGATAATGATCTTCCAAATTACAAAGAATCTTTTACCGTGGCTTGCCGAAAAATCCTTTAATTATATTGAGGTAAAGTAAGTTAGATTAGGGTTAAATTGGGTCAGTGTTAGAATAAGATTGGGTTAAGGTTAGATTAAGATAAAAGTTTGGGACGGTTAAGACTATGAAAAAAGATATAAGGTTAAGGTATGATAATGGTTAGGTTAAGTTAAAGTTTTAGTGAGTTACGATTACATTAAAATTAAGATATAGTTAGGTTCAGTTAAGGTTATGTTGGGTTACGATTAGGTTAGGTTTGGGTTATAATTAGGTTCAGACTACATTACACTGAGGTTGTGTTAGGTTAAGGTACGGTTAGTCAAAGTTGTGTTTGGTTAAGGCACGGTTAGGTTAAGTTTTGCCCTACGTGAGGAAACAGGAGCACATACCAAGATATAACAAACCAAGCTATCAATGAATCCCTAAATCCAAGGGATCTTAAGTGTTGAGGCATCATCGACAGAGCTATAACAAACTACTAAAATTGTAACACTCACCAGTGCCCATCTGGACCCGCGTGGTCATGCTGGTGGTGTCCTGGTCGAACACTGTCCTACACCACACGGGTTTTAATGACCCTTCATTTTCAAAGTCAATAAATTCTCATTCATTTTCAAGGTCACTAAGATGAACTGTTTCAATGGTCATTATTAAAAAACACCTTTTTTCAGTCACTATTGATCATAACTATTTTCTTGGTCACCATTAATTAATACTCACTGTTTGAAAAAAAGGAAAAAATATTCATAGTCACTGTGTGTATAGATACGATAACTCCCAAGGTGTTACAGGTATTATCAATTAAACGTTATTTTCAGTTACAGGTATTATCAATTAAACGTTATTTTCAGTTACAGGTATTATCAATTAAACGTTATTTTCAGAGTCACAGTTGATTTACTAATTTCTAAAACACCTTTTTTCGAGTCACAATACATTCACAAACTAAAAAAAATATTTCAGAGATCATTACACTCACTGGTAAAAACACTTCATCCAGTTTCAAGGTCACTTTCAATATACATAAGCACCTTCACTTCTCAGGTTAGTCATTAAAACATTAATTTTCAAGGTTATCACTCACTCATTAAAACATTTTCATTGTTTAGGATAATATAGTATCACCAATTAACACGCTTTCATTTCTAAGGTCATTAGCGAAAGTAATTAAAAAAAATAAAGCAAGATAAACTTATTAATAAAAGATTGACACGTTTACGAAAATATAATCACCAATGAGTATCAAATTAAGGAAGTAAATAAATATAAATATAAATAAATTGCAGGACAACATTCTCTACACCCACAAATTAAATAATAGTTAAGCCTTTAATCGTGAATCACAACAGATTAAACACAGAAACAATGGTGCCTCATTTTCGTAACACGCAATTGTAAAAGCTAAACTTTATGTTAATATCTTTCTCCCTCGTAAAAGATTTGTTGGGTTCATTTTCAGGGACTGCAGCAATTTCTCGAGACGATCATTTTTTATTAAAACGCTTCCTAGCTTTATCACAATAAGAAAGTAAGAACTATGAGGGCTAATCATTACACGTGTTTTCGAGATCCTTCTGAGCCGACATCACTCACTCACAGGGCACTGATGAATATATGTGATTAACCACAATCCCCCCCCCCCTCATTCTAACAATCAAATGTGTGAACGGTCATAAGTTAATCATTACATAATTATCTACCCAAACTATTTCTCTATTTACTAACCTAAATAAGCTATAGATTACCATATGAAATTATTCACTTTTATTTCTCCTAATTTACCATTCAGTGACAATTACGATATTCGCAATGCAACTCAACGTTCTTCAGTTAATACTCACTTGTAACTAAATAAAAATATCTGAATGAAACTCAAAAACGCTTCAGGACACAAAACAAAAACATACAATGCAAAATGAGCTTTTACTTATGCATTAGTTTCTAGGTGTACACTGTGACTGCGAGGCTGCAATCGATAATTTAGAAACAAGTGTAATTTTGTTTTGTATCAGGCCTTCGCGTTTAACGTCCACTATCCACAGCTAATATAAAATGCTCAATCTAGGTAATTTTTATGAAATGTTATCGGATTTTTCCATATCGAAAGGATTTACACCAATAATTATACGTATTTAAATAATAAATAAAAATATATACAGTATGTATAGCCTAGCGCCTTTCACTTTAAATCTATTATTTCCAAGAGTTAGGACATTGGGGCTTATTAGCTTCATGTAATCACTTTTCACTGTACAGGTAGTTAACTTTTAACTCAATAATGTTCTTCGGTATCATTGGCCGTAATAAATTTAGTTATTTATTTCCACACAAACTTGTTCTCAACATAATCTTAGTTAAAGTACAAGAACTATTTTCACATTATTTGCTTCACTAATCTATTTTCTTCGTAATAAAATTTTGGTTTTGTGTAATTCACGATAATACAATGAACTGATCGTCGGACACAAGTTTCTGCCTCCCAACTTGTCAACACGTGATGCAGCGCAAACTTCTCTTCCAACTGCACAAACACTTAATAACTCTGTAATCCTTTAATCCAGTGGCACTAAACTTCACACAGACAACCAGCTGGCACGTATGAATCAGGTAAATCCGCCTACGCTGGTGAATGAGTGACAGAAAGAAACACGAGTAAATAAGTACACGAGGTGCATCGGGCGCCGATACACCTCCCCGGCCGGCCGCATGCCCCACACTGAGCCTGAGTCAGCCTCGCTGCCTCCCACCCCAACTTACCCTCTCATGGCAAGGCAAGTCCGCGCCGCCCACCGTCTTACCTAGGTCGTGATGAGGCTTTTGTGTATGTGCTTTTGTCTGTGTATATGCATTCCTTTATATATGTATGTATATATGTGTATGTGTGTGCAATTTAATCTGTTTCTGTTACTGTTTGTTGCACATACACTGGGTCTCATGCATGACCTTACGAGTGCATGCGCATCTGCAGATGGGGGGATGCAACAATGTGAACAGGTTTTTATTGCTTGCTGAAGATTACGTACGTGCAAAAAAATTTCATCTCCCGCTTAAGAGAACACACGTGACAGTTAACAGATACGTGGTGGCGGCCTGAGGGAGGTGGTAGTGTGTGTGGTGTGTCAGGCCCGTGTACTGTCACCAGCTGGGTGTGTCTGGCTGTATACAGGGGAGACGTTGATCTGTTGTCTTTGGCTGTGAGGGGATGCTTGGCAAGGCCCGCCACAGGAAGTTTGCTCCCCGGAATGTAAGGTGGGGTGTGGGGCGGAGGGTGGAGGGTAAGGGGGTTACAACAGACGTTAGCTGTCATGAAATTTTAAATTACAACTTCTTCATAATTGGTGGCATTTAAAACCCAATTAAACATTTGTTCCCGTAACAGTCGAAATAATAATTTCGTTATACATAAAACAATGATATAATTACCAAAGTTACTGTAAGAAATGGATTTAAACTTACTGTCGTGTGATCAGGTAGATTTAAATCGTCTGGGATGGCGGTGCTTCTCCTCTGTTCTTTCTCCCTGATTTATCATCACTCTCGGTATTTTCGCACATTTTCAAGACCTTAAACTGTACATCACTGACCATAACCCTATTTCTCAGAATATTCTTGACTATAATTTGTACTGAAGGTCACTCACGCACCTCAGCTGTTTACAGGTGTCGTGTGCAACATATTTTGCGCACGACACTAATGTATGACGTCATAACAATTTTTAAACTAAAAAACTAAAAAAAAAAATTCTTTCCCACCTTTAAGAAAATATAAATATGTGATATATACATATATTTATATAATCTTTAAATAATTTTGAATTCTTGCAATGGTATCTGCTATTTATAACGTAACGGATATTTGATAGAGGAATACCTTATTATAGATTCTAATTACATCCCTTAACCTACGCGGCCATTTTTTAGTGCCGTGTGCAAAAGTGCACACGGCACTATACAGGGACGCGGTAAGTGACAAGTTGACAGCCCAGTAAATAGGTTACTTCATTCAAGTGAACACTTTATTACGCCGCCCACCTTATTACACTGACCTTTATACGCTGACAACCTTATTACACTGACCACCTCATTACACCAATCTTTTTATAGAGACTAGAAAAAGGTGAGTTAACCGGATTGTTTTTTTTTATCTTAATTGAAGTCTCTGATTTTAATGATAGTGATAAAATAGTTTGTTTTTCTTCTTCTTCTTCTTGTGTTATTATTATTATTATTATTATTATTATTATTATTATTATTATCGTTATTATTACTATTACTATTATTATTATCATCGTTATTATTATTATTATTATTATTATTATTATTATTATTATTATCGTTATTATTACTATTACTATTATTATCATCGTTATTATTATTATTATTATTATTATTATTATGATTATTATTATTATTATTATTATTATCGTTATTATTATTATTATTATTATTATTATTATTATCGTTATTATTATTATTATTATTATTATTATTATTATCGTTATTATTATTATTATTATTATTATTATCATCGTTATTATTACTATTACTATTATTATTATCATCGTTATTATTACTATTACTATTATTATTATCATCGTTATTATTACTATTACTATTATTATTATCATCGTTATTATTACTATTACTATTATTATTATCATCGTTATTATTACTATTACTATTATTATTATCATCGTTATTATTACTATTACTATTATTATTATCATCGTTATTATTACTATTACTATTATTATTATCATCATTATTATTACTATTACTATTATTATTATCATCGTTATTATTACTATTACTATTATTATTATCATCGTTATTATTACTATTACTATTATTATTATCATCGTTATTATTACTATTACTATTATTATTATCATCGTTATTATTACTATTACTATTATTATTATCATCG
>NW_024756871.1:735812-870812 GCF_018991925.1 Homarus americanus
ATTTGGATTATTATATTACTAATTATGTTTTAGTAATAATTATAACAACTAATTATTTGCTCCTGTTAGTTTATTACTTTTTGTTTGCGATAATAATTGTGTTTATATTTTTACTAATGATGAGTTGATAATTAGGCTGGTTATATCGGGAGGAATGAGTGTTACTAATTATCCCGTTAATGAACCTCTTAACAGTGTATGTAACTATGAAATTATTGTTGTTGTGGTAATTACTTTGGTTGTTATAGTTTACTGTGTTAATTTGTCGATTTTGTTAATTTGTTAATATTGTTGGTAGTGGTGATAATTCTGATGCTAATTTTGGCTATAATGCTGTATCATCACCTTTAAGTTAACCATACATAAGGCGATTGTTGCCTTTAATGCCTCAAGCTAAATAGCACTACACATAGACTCAGTAACTACTAAACCCAAGCTATTTACGGTCCATACTTAACCTCTGCGGTCTATACCTTACATTATTAATTCATTTCTGGGAATATGAGGCAGAGGAACTCCCTGTCTAGGAGTATTTGTCTTATGTAGCCTCCAGTAAGTCAACCCAAACTAGCTCTCAAATGTTTGGTATATGATATGGAGAAGGGTGAGGGGGGAGGGGGTGAGGGAGGAGGGGGTGAGGGAGGAAGGGGTGAGGGAGAAGGGGATGGTAGGGAGGTTTTTCTTGTGAAGCGCAAGTATAGGGCCTAAGATAATGGCATTGGTGTTATAACAACTGTAGTAATTTGCGGTTTTAAATTGACTGACTGCTCTCTCTCTTCTATATCTTTTTCACTCTCTCTCTCTCTCTCTCTCTCTCTCTCTCTCTCTCTCTCTCTCTCTCAAGAAACACGAATACACAGTAGACAGTGAACCAAATAAATGGTGGAATAGACTTGGTGTGTCGAGTGTTTGTTGACACTGCTGGCCAGGAAATATTAGTACACAGGAGAGAGAGAGAGTGGATAAGAAAGGTTATTGAATGCTGTAGTGTGTTAGGTGGCTCACTCTCCCTCTCTTTCTCCCTCTGCCTCCCTTCCAGCAACTTCCTCTCTCCCTGCCTCCCTTCTAGTGACTTCCTCTCCCTCTGCCTCCCTTCCAGCAACTTCCTCTCTCCCTGCCTCCCATCCAGTGACCTCCTCTCCCTCTCTTCCTGCCTCCCTTCCAGCGACTTCCTCTCCCTCTCTCCCTACCTCTCTTTCAGCGATCTCTCCCCCCTTCCTCTCTCCCTGCCTCCCATCCAGTGACCTCCTCTCCCTCTCTTCCTGCCTCCCTTCCAGCGACTTCCTCTCCCTCTCTCCCTACCTCTCTTTCAGCGATCTCTCCCCCCTTCCTCTCTCCCTGCCTCCCATCCAGTGACCTCCTCTCCTCTCTTTACCACCTCCTTCAGCATTCCTCTCCCCTCTCTTCCTGCCTTCCTTTGGCGACTTCCTCTCCCTGTCTCCCTACTCTCTTTCAGCAGTCTCCCCCTTCTCTCCTGCCTCCCATCCAGCGACCTCCTCTCCTCTTCCTCTCCCTCCTCCCTCCCAGGTGTCATCTCCACTACCATAATATCCCTGACAAAGGACATATCAGTCTTAATTGCTTGCTTCACTCTAGCATCTCCCCCCTTACCTTCCTCCTTGCCTCCCTATTATCTGCTTCCCCACCTACCATCCTTACCTGCCCATCGTTGCCCTCAAGCATCTCTCCCCTTACCTTCCTCGTTACTTCCTCCAAGCATCTCCCCTTACCTACCCTCCGTACCCTCCTTTGCTTCCCCCACTCCCTCCATCCCACCTGGTGCCGGCGTGAATATCTCCCCTGTCTCGCTGTCTCTCAGGCTGGGCCACGAGCCACCATCACTATTGTCTCGAAATGAATTATCTGAGATCGTCTCCTGGTGGGTGATAGGCTATTGTCTCATCGTGAATAATCTCGGATAATCTGGAATTATCTTGGTATGAATAATCTGGAGTTGTCCTCTAGTGAATAATCCAGAGCTGTCTCGTCCTGCTTTGATCTAGTATTGCGTTGTGTTTTTTTGTTATGAATAATCCAGGTTTGTCTTGTGATGAATAACCTAGGGTTGTCGAGTTGAATAAGGTTGTGATGAATAACATGACTTTGTCTTAGTGAAAGCAATGAATGTTTGACACTTCAATGGTATCAAGGGCAAACATGGAGTCTTCAGATACACGGTACTTGATAACAGTAGTTATTAAATAAAGGCCGATTGTTTTATAATTCTCGACTCTTATACCAAACGTCTGGGTTCGAATCTGGGCTCGGTAGTGTCTTGATGGACGCAGGACTTGATCTTACACATAAGCTTGGAGTCACTCTGGGTTCGTGTATCCAAGACGAATGACCAATCTCTTGCTCTGATGACACTTACTCGAGCATCGTAGAGACGATATTTTCCGTGATGAGGCTCTTGCAGGTGGATTGTATGTAAGCCTTTGTGGGAGCTGATGGGGTCGCGGGGCGTCTCGGAGAGTGACTCCCAGATTGTAGCTGATGTCGTGCTCCCCAGCTGGGCCTCTCAGGAATTCGGGAAGAATTTCACCTACTAGTTCTTATGATGTAGTGAATGGCGATGGGAAGGTTGGTGGGGCGATAGATGTGGTTTTACCAGCACCAGACTCCTGAGTGTGGCTGGCCTCTGACTGTGAGGTGTTCGGAGAGAGAGAATGGTGGATATTTTCCAACAGAGACGGTTGATCATTACTTTACAGCTGAAGCAGAAACCTAGACTCACCTCACGTTCACTCCATCGACTGGTAACTGATAGTGAAGATTCCGTGATTTTCTTAATCAGAGGTCAAAAGAGAAGGGAAGAAGAAAATCTCACTGCTGAACACCTTCGCACGAGCTAATGTATATTTTATCCGAAGAATAACGTATATTTACCAAGATCCGAGGAACAGTAGAGTACAGGTCTCTTGCCAATCGGCTCTGATAATTGCTTCTCTTCTGGCCAATTTGAAGGTACTGTATTGTTCGTATCTAGTTTAACGTAAGAGTCTTTCTCGTCTGTGAAACTGGCGACTTAGCCTCGTGCTGCCATGGGCTGCCGCCTCACACCCAAGGGGGAATCCCAAACCCGAATTGTCTTGGTTTGAGCACATAGGACACGCTCACCAGTATCCATATTGAGTGGCCTCTTCCAACTCTCCCTTCCTCTCCATCTCCCTCATTATCATCTCCATACTCCTACCACTCCACCTTCAAAACCCAACTCTCTCTACGTTTAAGATCCTTCCCTCATATCCCTCCAATTTCAGAATCCTTGTCCCTCTCCCTACCTACAAATCACTTCGCCCTCCATCTCTATCCCTCATCCTCTCCCACTTCACCCCCCTCTCCCTTTGCTCCTTTCCTTTCCCCAACCCATTTCATCTTCCCCTCTTTGACCTCCTCTCCCATTCCCCCTTTCCCTCCATTCACTCATCTTCGCCCCCCTTCCTGTTCTCCCCCCACTTCATCCCCCCCCTTATCCTTTTTCAATAACCTCTAACTCGCTGATATCGTGTTTGGTCCATTAGATTTCAAACTCATGATATTAAATTCATTAGTGAAAAAGTTTGTAAACATCACTGGCAGGTATACGTAGTACATATTTACAAGACGAACTTTATATTGGTTTTAATTTAATATACCATGGAATTATAAAGTTTTAGCATATTATTAAAGCATGCATGTAAGCAGACAACACCAGTGTAAACATACAGTACACATGTAAACAAACCATACACTTGTAAAAAACACGCCTATTAACATGCCACCCTTGTAAACAAACCACACGCTTATAAACACACCACATACTCTTAAGCATACCACATACATGTAAACATACCGCACGCTTGTAAACACACCACATACTTGTAAACACACCACATATTTGTAAACACACCACATAATAAACACCACATACTTGTAAACATACCACACACACTTGTAAACACACCACAGATTTTTAACACACCACACGCTTGTATACCACATACCACATACCTGTAAACCCACCACATACCTGTAAACATACCACACATTTGTAGGCAGGCCACGTAAATGTAAATTATTTACTTCCTGTAAGCCCAGACCAAAGATTAACACAACTAATCAGTGTTATCCACATCGGTATGTTTACACTTCGGAGTCTCTCCCTGATGAGCTCCTTCCTCCTCAGGCGATTGACTCCACCATATTTCTTTTCCTCTGACCCACATTCTTTTGACTTCTTGTAATTTCCTTGTCGTCGACTCTTGTCATTCTCCCATCCCATCCCATCCCATCCTCAACCCCCACCCCACCCCACCCCACCCCACCCCACCTAATGCATCTCTTTTAAGTGTATTGCCATTAATTTCAGATATACATTTTTTGTCCCCTGTCGCCTCGTCTCCGTCTTACTGTCGTTTGTTGGCGAAGGATTATAGTGCAATACCGTGATTGACCATATGATCCTGTTCTCTGGCCTTGATGCTGAGATTATCTGCTTTAAGTGTTTGTGATGGCTTGGGTTATATGTCACATCTGATCCCACGACATAGAATACCACTAGGGTTGAAATTCAAAGTTTCCTTACTAGGATTTACTGCCTTAATTATTTCTGATGGCATGAGTCACGTGTGTTATTTTTCTCCATAAAAATATTAACGTTATGGTCTGTTATTCGCTTATTTATATTAAGATTATGACCCTTAAGTTATATACCAAGATTCTCGGACCTAGCTGCTTGTAATGACCCGAGTCATATTTGCCACATCTTTTCCCTCCGACGTATATCAACACTAAGGCTCATTTCCAGACCTTTATACCAAACATAAAGGCTCTAGTTGGGTACCATGCCGTGAGTGGTATAGGCCACGTCTTGCCTCCACGACTTAATTAACATGACGACATTTTGTTGTGTACAGGATGATGATGATAGTCGCTGAGGTAATGAAGCCTCCTGTGTTGATGTTACAGCTTCCCATATTATATTAATTAGCTATTACTCACGACTCCCGGTTCCCAGAGTTGATGTGATTTAACTTAGGGTGATTGTGTTTACGTCTAAGGATGGATATTTGCTCGTGTTTTCTAATTTCCATAGGAGGAGATTTTTTTTAGGTCTTTCATAATAAGTTGATTTTAATATTGATAATGTCTTGTTTCCAGAGTTGAATATATTTGTGTATGTTTTATATTCATTATTGTTTACACCTGCTGGTACAGATTTACACTCAGACATGTAACCAAGAAACCCCTTCCTATTTACTATTTCCTCCTTCCCTACCTCTTGCTTTGCTCGCCCACTCCTGCCTCCCCACCCCCTCCTCCCAAAAAGAGCAAAATTATGAACAGTAAAACTAACTTATTCACGTGTCATTCGTCAACTCATATCGAGGTAACCCATCACACTGCTTCTTCTTTTAATTGTGAGTATTTTAATGAGCTTTGTACATATATGTCAGCCCACAGCACTTCCTGAAGACCCGGCCGAGCCTCTGGGAGCACACTAAGACAGTACCTCAACTAGATGCATTCATTTAGCAACAGTTGAAGGCCAGAACTACACCGAGACTCTTCCTTAATTAGATACGTTCGTTTAGCAGTTAGAGAACAGATCTACGGTTATGACTCTACCTTTAACTGGATACGTTCACTAAGCACCAGTTATATAAAATTCCATTCAAATTCTACCTTTAACCAGATGCGTTCCCTCAGCAACAGCCGAGGAACAGCACTAAGCTTGAGATTCTTGGGAGCGCCACTTAGAAAACTACATTACACTGACACTCTATGTACCTTAACCTCACCGGGACTCTACTTTTGGACCAGATACAGTCCTTCAACATTACCGCACAGAACCCTTGTGAATCCCGACCCTGTTTTTTTTTTTTAAGGGAGAGCACTTTCTTTTCCCCCCTTTTCCTCCTCCCCTTACCCCCCAATCCCCTTCCCCCTTCCATCTTCCTCTACCCCCCTTCCACCTAACCCCTTTCCCCTACCCCCTATACCCTTTGTCTCGTCTGCCTTGACCTATGTTACCAGTTATTTCTTCCTTGTCGTCTTTGTGCTGAAGGACCATTGTGCCTCTGGTCCCTTAGTAGCCGGATAATGGGAGCCCCCAAAATTATTCTACGGTAGTTCTTAGGGGAAGTACCTTTAGGAGTAGGTAGGTAGAGGAGCAAAAAATGTTAGAAAGTTATTGGCGAGGTGGAGGACAAAGTCGTAGTGGAGTAGTTCACCAGTCCACCAGCCACGGTGATGGTGGTTGTAGTGAGCTGGTTGATGCTGGAGGTTTGCGTTTATTTTAATGTCATTTTTTTTTTTTTTTAGTTTAGAGTTTTTGTTCGTGCTCGTGTTTTGGAGTGTATTTTTTATTTTTTTATTTTTTAGTTTGTTTTGTATTTTTGTGTGTGGGCTTATTAGTTTTTTTATTTGTGTTTTTAAGTTTGTTTTATTTTTTTAGTTTCTTTTGATATATATTTTTTTTTAGTTTTTGTTCGTATTTTTTTAGGTTCTCTTTCTAGTTTTGTCTTCTATTTTTTACATATTCCATTTTAGTTCCTTTTTTGTATTTTTTGTTCTGTTCGTCCTTTTTAGTTTCTATTCGCATCATTTAACTACAAGATCAAGCCAGTTCCCATAACTATTTTTTTTGTAAGATTTATTATATTTAGTTAAAGTTTATTTTGTCTATTTGTCTAGTGTAGAAACTAAGACTCATTAACCTGTGCTTTTAAGACCAAATACCTAACTAACTGTAATCTGTAAGGATCTTTATATTGGCAGTAAATCGTAATAACGTGTACTGTATCGTCGTATGTATTAATATCAAGGTGGCGAGGGTTACAGAAGTAGTTAGACTTTGTGCAAAATTAGTGTCAATTATTTTCCAACTCTATTGCAGTGTTGTGAAACGTGACGACGAGCTGATATGGATATTTACAATTGTTTATATTAATTATACACAAGATATCAAATTATCATGGGAATAATTATGCTCTTATGCTCTATATGTATCAAGTTATCATACTCCTGGGATTAATTATTCTCTAACAGGCTTCATTCCATTATAATTAAGGGACTAATTATGCTTAAAAAGGCATCAAACCATTATACTAGAGGGTATAATTATTATACTCAATTTCTAAAAGACATCAATCTATCATACTCAAGGAAATAATAATTATACTCTAAAAAAAACACCAATTCATTATACTCAAGTAAACAAATCCTCTTTTTTCCCCTCAGAGTGAAATATCATCATACCTAGAGGCTGGTCATCATTGTCTGAGCTCGGAAACACCCCTAAGAGCATTATATTCCTCTGTTAAAGGTCTCTGATCTCATTTCAGGGAGGCACAAGTGGGATTGAAAGCTCTTATTGACAATCTATAAGATGTTGGGGAGAGGAAAGTGGTGGGAGGGGAGGGGAGGGGAGGGGAGGGGAGATCTAGGTGCTGGGAGTCAGTTGCTTTGGTGTTCATTTTATTAAAGGTTGTTGTTGTTGTTCTTTTGTTTTTGGGTTTGTTGGTGTTGTTGTTTGATTGTTTTTGTCGGTATTAATTTGTTGTTGTTTTTTTATTGTTGTTGCTGTTTTATTAATGTTGTTTTTGTTATTATTATTTATTATCGTTATAAATAAAAAAACAACATTGGTGCTTCTCATTTAATTATTGTTTATTAATTTACTCTTATTTATATCTCTGTTCTTTCTCTTCAGTGACCCGTATAGGAGTCAGTGATTTCCTCTTATTCTGGGTGTAGGAAAAGCCAATACTTACGAGAGTGTAAGTTGATACCTAGAAAATATTACCCTTTCCCTTGACTTACGGGACAGTTAACTATTGCCCATTGCAGTAACTACCTGTAATCTGTGGTCAGGTCTGGTGGAGTTGAGAGTTAGGAGGTAATACAGTGGTATATGGCAGTAAAGATGGTATTCACCCACTGTAGTAAGTCAAGACAGTCGTAAACCAGTGTTAACTCGTGGTAAACTCAACGCTAAGGTATACACTATAACCCGCAGACGACACCTATACATTACTGAGCCCTTCATAACTAAGGTAATAAATAGGAGAGAGATAAGGTTTGTGTGGGTCGGAAACCTCTTCAGTGCAGGGAGGAAGGAAATACACCCGCAAATTAGACCGTTAACTCATTTTCATAGTTGCAGTGAGGCAGTAACCTTTCGTAATTGTGTTAGTTTACACCTGTTGATGTTTAGTCTCTCTCTCTCTCTCTCTCTCTCTCTCTCTCTCTCTCTCTCTCTCTCTCTCTCTCTCTCTCTCTCTCTCTCTCTCTCTCTCTCTCTCCATGAAATGAACACAGATACGAGCATACATTCAGTCATGTTAATTCATGTATTACACAAAAAACATAAGTGCATTGATATGTACAGTTCATGCGTGACAGTACATATAACTATTACCCTTTAATTCATGAATACAGAAAAAAAACGTACATGCACGCTAATACATACGGGACAAACATGTACACCGTGAGAATTATATATTGTGTACGTAGTTCCAAGTGAATCTTACATCCTCGTACTGGTCAGCTGATCAACCATAACAACTCAGGGCACTTCCTCACGTCTCTTGCTGACAGCTGATGGCTACTTACTCTCCTCCTGGCAGCTGACTGACACCTCTTCCTGACGTCTGCCCTAGTTGACTGACACCTACTCCTGACGCCTGCCTGAATTGACTGACAGCCTGACGACCTCTGTGGATTCGCGTAGTGTCAGGTCAGGTCAGGTCAGGTCAGGTCAGGTCATCCCCAGACGCGTTCACAATTTATTGGTATAGAGACTTGAAAGTATTTAATAGGCTGGTGAAGTCTTGGGAAGAGGTGTAAGCTGGGATGAGGGGAGAAGGGGAACAGGGAGAGGAGTGAGGAAGAATAGGGTGAGGGGAGAGGAGGAATAGGATAAGCGAAGATGAGGAACAGAGAGATGAGGAATAGGGAGGGATGAGGTTAGGATGAAAAATGAGGGAAGAGGGGAGAGTTAGGGGAAAGGGAGAGTTGTTGTGAGTAGAGAAGGTAGAAAAGGAAGGAGAGGAAGATGAGGGGATAATTATGAGGGTGTGGGGAGAGGAGACAATAAGGTAAGGGGGTGATGATAGCTGCAGGGAGAGTAGAAATGAGGGGGAGATGGGGGTGGGAGGGGGGAGGGAAGGAGTGAGAAGTACGGCGAAGTGGATGAGGGGAGAACTCAGGCGGTTAATGAGGAGATGGTAAGACCTGGCGGAAGAGACGGAGAGTGAGTTGGAGAAAGTGAGTGGGAGGGAGGGGGGTGAGTGAGTGGGAAGGTTACCAACATCTTCAGAAATGACTTCCTCCAAAATTATTACCTTACACTCCCTTCCTTACGCTCCCTTCCTTACGCTCCCTTCCGTACGCTCCCTTCCTTACGCTCCCTTCCTTACGCTCCCTCCAAGCTTTCACCCTTACAACTCCCTCCCTTACGCGCCCTCCAAGCTTCCCCCCTTACACTCCCTCTAAACTCCCTCCCACTCACTCCCTTACACTCCCCTAACTCCATTCCTTTCACTCCATCCATACTCCCTCCCTTCTCCTTCCCTACCCCTCCCTTACACACTCTCCTCCACACCCCTCCTTAAGCAATCACATAACACACCTTTATTGACAAGATTTGACTCTTTGTCTGCACCTTAGTAAACTAGCCAGGTGTAATAGCATTGAGGGTGATTAACATGGTTGTACTGCCGCGTAAGGTGATAACGTCTTAACAAGTCGCAAATCTATGCCAATCATTGTTGACAAAAATTAAGGATATCTTGTTAGGGGTTCCTGTACACAGTGCTTGGGACACACACACACACACACACACACACACACACACACACACACACACACACACACACACACACACACACACACACACACACACACACGAGAGTTACAAAACAGGTTACATAAATACCTTAGGTTTTTCTTATCACCAAGTATATAACAAACACCTGAGCTATACGAGATAACTAGACGAAAATACACTTCATTAACTATTAATTAAACATGACGTTGTACATTATTTAGTAAACATAATTAGACTCGGTGATAATAGCATTCAATTGCATCTTTTACCTTGCAATTGAAAAACCAAGAAAAATATATATCATTAAAATTGACTTGACTGTTTGTATGAAAATTAACATTGGGTTTTTTGGGTTATTATTCACACTGGGAAATTGATAATGAGACCACACGTGTATACCGAGATGGGGGGAGGGGAGGGGGGAGGTGGTTATTGTTGGCCAGGATATAATTATGTTGTGTGTCAGATTTAAGTATGTGGTGTTTACTGGTGAAGGTAGTGTCTCTCTCTCTCTCTCTCTCTCTCTCTCTCTCTCTCTCTCTCTCTCTCTCTCTCTCTCTCTCTCAGATTATCCATTTCAAGTTAGTTTCACAGGAGAGGAAAGTTGACACAGTGATGCGGTTCATCAGGAAAATAAAAACGTTATTATTGTCACGGTAGAGAGAGAAAGCGAACAACAGGGATATGACATATTATCAAAATATCACTTCACTTTCCTACGGTGAAATGGATGGTTAATAGATCATATCAAAACATAATTATTTAGATTTGTTTTTTCTGGTATTAGAATTATTTGTGTGTTAGTATATAGAGTTATACGATACTCAAGCATTATATGGTTGAGAGTGACAAGGAACAAGTCTTTTATGTCCTACTCGAACATTATATACCACATTGCTTCCACTTCTACTTTTTTCTCTTCCTCCTCTTCCCTCCCTTATCATCTTCCTCCACCTTCTCTCCTCTCCCCCCTCCTCCCCTTCCTCCTCTTCTCTTCCATCTCCTCTTCCTCCTCCTCAACTGCATCACTCTTCATCTGTCACCACACAAACACGACACTTTTACCTCCGCTCACACGTTCAAACACAACCCTCTGTGTTTTTCCTTCCACCCCGCTCCACCTCCAAACACACCCACTGTGATTTTTAATTTATATGTCACGGGTGAGATTCGCGTGTGTGTGTGTGTGTGTGTGTGTGTGTGTGTGTGTGTGTGTGTGTGTGTGTGTGTGTGTGTGTGTGTGTGTGTGTGTGTGTGTGTGTGTGTGTGTGTGTGTGTGTGTGTGTGTGTGTGTGTTTTTTGCTTTTTTGGGGTTCACACACCGTCGCACATACATACATACATACAGTCAGCCGTTTTATTTATATTTTGTCTCATAGGTCAGCGAGCGTAGACAAATTTTCGCCTTCCCACCCACAACCAGTTCCTTGTTGGCTAATTCTCCTATTAGCTCACCTTGATAACTCGTCTTTTAAGTGGTTCACCTTGATTGCTCACCCCCTCTTAGCCCACCCACTTAGCCCACTCTCCTAACCCACCTTGATGACTCACCGTCTTAGCCAACCTTACTAGCCCACCCTCTAGACCTAATTGTCTTTACTTACATTCGTCCATTTATCATCCTCATTACCTACCTATCATACCTTCCTGGTCGTCTTATCTACGTTACCTATCATACCTTCCTGGTCGTCTTATCTACGTTACCTATCATACCTTCCTGGTCGTCTTATCTACGTTACCTATCATACCTTTCTGGTCGTCTTATCTACGTTACCTATCATACTTTCCTCTAAGCCTTACCTTCGTTACCTATCATACTTTCAACATTATCATACCTTCCTTACCCATTGATGTTCCTTGGAGGTTTAACTTCCTTACCCATTTTAGCTTCCTCTCCCTCACTTTCCTTCCTCGCTCTACCTTCCCCCCTCTGCCTACTTTCCTCCCTCATCTTTCCTTCCTCCCTCACCTTATCTCTTCCCTCGCTCTACCTACACCCCTCCCCCTCACCCTACCTACCTTCCTCCTTCATCTTACCTCCCACCCTCACCCTACATCCCTCCCTCGCCTACAATCCTCCCTCACTCTCCTCATCTACTTACCTTCCTTCTTAGAGTCAGCACCTTCACCGCTTCCTTAATATCACCTGAAAGTTATATACGAATGAGAAATCTATTTTCCACCCCAGAGAGTTGTCAAGGTAGGCTAATATTCCAGACGTTCCAGGATTTTCGAGTTTGTTTCCAGACTTTCCAGTGGTGCCGTGTTTTCCAGATTGCTTCCTCAATATTACTTGGAATAACTTCATCAAGCGTCGTCTTCCTCTTATTTCTTAGTTCTTGTTGTTGTTCTTGTTCTTCTTCTTGATCTTGTTCTTCTTACCGTACTCTTATTACTTACAGGGTGTTTTATTTTCACGTTTTTTTACAGGGTTTTTTGTTTGCAGGGTATTTTGTTTACAGGGTGTTTTGTTTACAGGGTGTTTTGTTTACAGGGTATTTTGTTTACAGGGTGTTTTGTTTACAGGGTATTTTGTTTAAAGGGTGTTTTGTTTACAGGGGGTTTGTTTACATGTGCAATAACCCGCTTCCAAAACGTTTTCTAAACTAAACTTTATTTGGTTTCAGTTATTTATCCAACAATCATTTTCCTGCACCTCTAATTCGACTTGATACTACACTTGTATTTCGGAGATTGGGAAGGCACCACATTGGTATGCCTCAGGCTCGGTAGAGGCATCACACACACATTCCAGAGTCACCAAAGTCAGACCTGTATTCCAAAGGTTCAGATTTATATTTCAGAGTCGTCTCGGTAAAGATATATTTGTATTTTTGAAGACATTTGTATTGCAAAGTCCAATTGTAACTGCATTTCTGTGACTCGACAAACGAACTGCATCGATGCACCAAAGGCAAGGTAAAGACACATTTTTATTCCAGAGACTGTAAGCACTTCAGCTGTAATACACGACAAAGTCACTCGTATATTCAAAGAACTAAAAGCGACACGTATTTGTATTCCAGAGAAGTGAGAAATGTACCTAACTTGTATCTCAAATACACACTGAAGGCATCACACACTTTTACCAGAAGCTTCCATGTATTCCAGAGGTCTGACAAAGCCACACTAGTATTACAGAGGTCTGACAAAGCCACACTAGTTTTCCAGAGGTCTGACAAAGCCACACTAGTATTCCAGAGGTCTGACAAAGCCACACTAGTATTACAAAGGTCTGACAAAGCCACACTAGTTTTCCAGAGGTCTGACAAAGCCACACTAGTATTCCAGAGGTCTGACAAAGCCACACTAGTATTACAGAGGTCTGACAAAGCCACACTAGTTTTCCAGAGGTCTGACAAAGCCACACTAGTATTCCAGAGGTATGACAAAGCCACACTAGTATTCCAGAGGTCTGACAAAGCCACACTAGTTTTCCAGAGGTCTGACAAAGCCACACTAGTATTCCAGAGGTATGACAAAGCCACACTAGTATTCCAGAGGTCTGACGAAATCTCACTAGTATTCCAGAGGTTCCAGACGTGAAGTTACCAGGTCAGAAGGTTTGCCCTCATGCGGGGGATTCATCATGGGTCCAGAGTTGCTGCTGGAAAGTAATTGAGATTGATAATATGTTTGTTCGGGCTCTGTGGTACCGTGTTATTGCTTAACTTTCAGAAAGTTGCTCAAACTTCCCCTTTCATATAGTTGGGGATGTATTTCCTGGGCTTGAGCACCTCCCCCACACCCCTTGGTCTGGTGATACACGCCCCAGAATCCCAAAGGTCCCTCAGTCAGGTTTCGGTCCCTTAGACTATATAAAGATACTTACTATAGCGTCTGGATACAATTTTGGTGTAAATTTTAGCTTTCCATGCGAAGCCATTTATATTCTTTCTGAAATCATCTTCTAGGGTAAATATATTACTTCATGAATCTTAGATAGTCAAGTTCAGAGTAAAGACTCTTGCGATTCTCAACTTAATTTCCTCCCTAAATAGTGTTAAAAGAACACTTGTAGTTTCAATACTCTCAGTGCGATTTCGTCGTTTGAGTCAACCAGTCGAAGAATTTCTTTTATCTGTAATTAAAGAAATTCTTAAAGATTCGTACAATTAATGCTTAAAAGTGTAGACTCGAGAACTTAACTTCCTCACTCACCTACACAGGTGGTGGGTGGCCTTGATGGTGAAGAAAGTACACTCAATATCTATCTTAACTGGAGGAGTGAGTTGTATTACCGAATCATGAGAATCCACGCTCAGTCTGCTGTCCCTCGAGTCCGCTTCTGAACTTTTATAATGAGGGAAATTTCTCACATATTTAGTGAGGGAGGGAAAAGTATCGTTCAAACCTGCAGTTCGGATTCACAAGGATTATGTTGGCGAATTTTGCCTTCTAACTGGTGCTAAATGTACGTTTCAGGTTCAGGTACAGTCTTAGTGGAATTTTAATGTCATGGTCGGACGTAATCTTTGTGCTTTGGCTTAAATCAGCCTCTGGGTGTTTTATTACACCATAAGTTATGAGGCAAAATCAACGTACGAGCTTGTGAGAATATAGCCTAGGTTTCCATCTGTCGGGTTTTCTCCTGAATTGTGATTAAGTGAAACTCTCAGGTCGATTACGTCTCATCAAACCTCGCTCACGGGAGCTTCATGTCCTGCTGTAATTATTACGAGGGCAATTTACCCTTCTGTTATGACAACATTAAACACTGGCAGCTGCTACACCACGCTTACACGGATTACCTGGCGACCATCGTTATTTGTTCATCCTCCGGCTGGTCTGTCTATCCGAGGGGGTTATACGAATAGTTGCTTTTCGTTCACCCGTGCGTTTGTTTAACCCAACATAACTTCCCCTAATCTGACCTAACTTACCCTAATCTGACCTAACTTACACTAATATAACCTAACTTAACCTAATTTACCCTAGTATAACCTAATTTAACTTACCCTAATCTTACCTAACTTATACTAATATAACCTAACTTAACCTAATCTTACCTAAATTACACTAATCTTACCTAACTTCCCCTAATCTTACCTAACTTATACTAATATAACCTAACTTAACCTAATTTAACCTAGTATAACCTAACTTTACTTACCCTAATCAATCTTAATTTATCATAACCTAACCTATCATAACCTAACCTAACATAACCTAACCTAACCTGACTTACAGGTGCTCATGATGACACTGGATGACTCACAGGTGCTCAAAATTATGACAAGTGACTCACAGTTCTTCATAAGGACCCCAAGTTGACACCCCTGACTTCCCTAGTGTTCCATTTTGACATGATAAAGGTTTTAGATAGGATGTTTATTTCCGTGTTTCCTGCGTCATCTATAAGCCTTTTTCCTTTAATTTGTTGATCAGATTTTTTTACAAAGCTTCTTCACTATAAGAGTATTTGAATTTTTTTGGTAATTATTCTGTTGGAAGCTGATCAGCCCCTCGAGGTTTATTGTATTCTGTTCATAGCTGCATTTATTTATTTATATATTTATTTAGTTTATGTTTATTTTATTAGATTGAAGTTTATTTTCATTTCGTACATTCAGTTGTTGTTGTTGAATAGTTCTTATGTATACCTTGACAAACTCTCTTTTTCTCGGGTGATATAAGATGCTATGCTGACTGTAGTTTACCATTCTTAGCTGTTTATTTTTATTTATTTTTTATTTATTTATTTATTTATTTTTTATTTATTTTTTATTATTTTGTTTCATGTTTCTGTTTTGCAGGGGGAGGGTGAGTGGTGGTGGTGGTGTTAAAGGGGGATGGTGTGGTGGTGAGTGGTTGGTGGTGTTGTGGTGTTGTGTGGTGGGGTAGCTGATAGAGGTGTGTTAGGCTGATGGGGTGGTATGATAAACGGGTGATAATACAGATAAAAACAGAAAAGAAAAAAAAGAACTATATTTAAGGAGATAAGCAATACCTAAGAAAATCGTAAAGGGAATAAGAGAAAATGTGAGATAAAGCGAATGAAGGAATAAGAGAAAATGATGATGCTGACTTCAGGTGAAAATTCTCTCGTGATTTCAAGTGCTGACAGTCGTGAAAATATAACTCACTCATAAAAAAAAGTAGAAATAAAAAAGAGAGATAGTTTTAGTATATAAGTATTATTAGTTATTCTTCTACTTGTTGATGTCAGTGTCATTGATCTAGAATCACAACTACCACCATCTAGATTCTAGATGGTGGTAGTTGTGGTGGTTGTAGAGGTATGGGTTTAGGTGATTTTGATGATAATAGTGGTTGATGATTTCATTGGTCAAGGGGGGTAGTGGTGGTAATACTGGTGATGATAGTGGTGATGAATGATGTTGTGGTTGTGGTTGTTGTTGTTGTGGTTGTTGTAATCCGTGACGTCGGCATTGTCTTCATTATATTACCCTGATATTAATAAGCTCGCCCAGCAAACACAGACAGATACTCACACAACCACTAATTTGATAAACGGATTGGAATTAATTTTTGCCGCCGTCAACACTTAGATAAATTAAGGTTACAAGAAGCCAGTTGTCTAATGAAGCTGATTTGTCTTAAGCTGTACAGACGCGTCCACACACTAAGCTGAGGCAAAGATACGTCCACACACTAAGCTGAGGCATAGTAGATGCGTCCACACACTGAGTTGAGGCACAGTAGATGCGCCCACACATTAAGCTGAAGTAAAGTCGACGCGTGCACACATCAAGCTTCTACTCTTCTTTCTCATCCATTCTCTCTCTTCCTCCTCGTCCTCCTCCTCCTCCTCCTCCTCCTCCTCCTCCACCTAGTGTGAGTATGTGAAGGGAGAGGTAACCGACACGTGACACCTTTGTCTTGTGGCACTGTATGGCACTACCTTAGTCCCGGCAATGAGCGGTTAAAGGGGACGACTGGCTAAGGTCGATGAGTGTCAGTCAAGCTGGGGAGAGGTGAGAGAGAGTGGGATGGGAGAGGTGAGAGATAGTGGAATGAGAGAGAGGGCTGTGAGAGTGGGATGGGAGAGAAAGGGGACAGTAAGAGTGGGATGGGAAAGAGAGAGAGGGGGGATGAAAGTGAGAGTTTTTGAGGCGGACGAGAGTATGGGATAAGTAGAAGAGTGTGTAATGAGAGGGGGGGGGATGCTGAGTGGGAGAATATGTATGGTGAGAGGGAATGAGAGGGTGTGTATTGGAGAGAGAGAGAGAGAGAGAGAGAGACCCTTGACTGGATGAGAAATGGGAATCAGAGAGATTAGAATAACAAGATGGAGACAGACAGCATAGTTGATAAGGTATAAGGTAAAGGGAGGGAGAAGAAGATAAGAAACGAGACAGGGAAGGAAGGTAATGATGCTGGACAAAGAAGAAGAAGAAGAATAAGAAGATTCAAATGAGAAAAAAAATGTGATCGACGGCACAGCTAAGGTGGGAGAGAGGAGGTGGATGAATGGAAGCGAACTAAGGAGATGGATGAGGGAATATTGACGAAGGAATGTGGATGAGGGGAGGTGGGATGAGGTGTGGAAGGGGGAGCATCTCACGCCAGAGGATTAGTGAGGGGAGAAAGCATGAAAGATGAAGGGATATAGGTGTCCATTTTCCCCATTTATATCACCTTTATGTCACCACTATTTTCCCCCCATTATGTCACTACCATTATCACCCCATTATACTCCCATTATATCACTGACATTATACCCCCATTGTACCATTATTTGGGCACCACCATTACACCATTATTATCACCCACTATCCTCCCATTATGTCACCACCATTACACCACTATTTTCCCCCATTATGTCACCACCATTATCACCCACTATGTCTTTTACTTCATGTAACTAAATTATAACTGTTTCTGGGCCCCCTGAGGTTTAGAAGTTCTGTATAAGTGGATGGATGAATGAATGAGTGTCCATGATTCTCACCTCCCCCCACCCTCATAATTATCGTTTATTCACTCATCATCATCATCATCATCATCATCATCATCATCATCATCATCACCATCATGTGTGTGTTGATCTTGATACTCCTTTTCTTCTTTTTGTGTGCATCTTCTTTGGGGCACTGGGAAGAGATGAGAAGGAAAGAAGAAAGGAAGAGTGACAGGGGGGATAGGGGGAGACAAAGGAAGACAGGAGAGGCTAGGGGAAGGCAGGGTGACAGGGGGGATAGGGGGAGACAAAGGAAGACAGGAGAGGCTAGGGGAAGGCAGGGGATAGGGGACAAAGGAAGACAGGAGAGGATAGGGAAAGGAAGTGACAGGGGGGATAGGGGAGACAAAGGAAGACAGGAGAGGCTAGGGGAAGGCAGGGGAAGATAAGGGGGCAGGGAAGGCATTGGAGGATAAGATAAAAAGGAAGACAAGGGAGGACAAGGGTAAGGGAAGAGATGTTATAATTGCTTCCATGTGGGCTAAGAGGGAGTCAGGAGAGAGAGGACACAGCCAGGATTACTTCTTATTTGTCCAGGATGATTACTGTTATGGTGTGAGTTAGTGAGAGAGACATTGTTATGACACAGTTACGTTATGACACAGTTACGTTGACACAGTTACGTTATGACACAGTTACGTTATGACACAGTTACGTTATGATACAGTTACGTTATGATAGTTACGTTATGATAGTTACGTTATGATACAGTTACGTTATGACACAGTTACGTTATGACACAGTTACGTTATGATACAGTTACGTTATGACACAGTTACGTTATGATACAGTTACGTTATGACACAGTTACGTTATGACACAGTTACGTTATGACACAGTTACGTTATGACACAGTTACGTTGACACAGTTACGTTATGACAGTTACGTTATAACACACCAATGGCCACTAACTATGTCACCCCTCTCGTCTCCTGTGCCTTGTAACTTACGATATCACAGAGAAGAGTGAACGCCATCGAGTTGTTCAAGTTATTATATCTTAAACGTTATGAGCTGCAGTGATGGAGAGGGTCAGACCATCACACTCGTTAATTATCTCACAGGTTTATGGTAGCGCGCCTCCGTGTTGGTGCTAAGCCATCGTATTATAAGCTATTGTACTCGGGAAGGTTACGATATCGTTGGGATTTAGAGATTATCGTACTTGGTGGAAGAGGTCATTTTACACGTTAGCAGGTCACGGGGGGTTGGGGGGGGGGTTGTTGTTTATTCAAGGTCACGTGAAATGATACCTGAGAGAAGGAATATCGAAAAGGACTGAAGACCTAAATAACATTACGAAAAATATTGCAAAGTTATGGAAGATTCACCACCCAAGCTTATATCACCCTAATATTACCTGAGGAGTTTGGTTAGGTTAGGTTAGGTTAGGTTGCGTGGTTAATCTTTAGGTTAAAGAAACTGGGGTGGTTAATCTTCAGGTATTCCTAAAGGTTATCAAACTCGTTATATTTTTTTACAGTTCACATCCCTTAAGTGAAAATAATTCTAAAACAAATCAATATATTCCCTCCCAGCGGTGACACACTAGCAGGACAGATAATCAATTTCCTTTCCTCAGGGCGCCCTTCCTCCCACTCCTACACTCTATCTCTCCTTTACGTCGATCAAATATCTGTTTCTCGCCTTCTTGTGTGACCTTAGATATAGTACGGATTCTCTCTCAAACAACAGTGAACGTTATGTAAAAATAGATTGAACACAGGAATGAAACTCACTCTGTAGGACAAAATGGTAAACTGAACCTCTTAAGCAACTAGATTGAGTGGCGTAGTACCAGTTAGATCAAGTTAAGTTAGCAACAGTCATGGGAATAAATTACTCCGAGATTAACTTAACTCGGCCTTAACTAGCACCAATAGTAAGTTAAATTACACTTGGACTCTACCTCAACTAGATACGTTCCATTAGCATCCATTAATATGTAGGATCAATTTTAACATGACCCGCTTCACTTTACACCAGTTTGGGGGAAAAAATTAACTTTACACAATGTTGTTTAGAACGCAGAAGCCTTGAAACAACCCCAGAGAATCAAATAGAATCGAATGCCTTTCCAAAACTCCAAGTTGGTGACAGTATAGTGCCATTCTCACACTCACGTAAGGCTGAAAGACCGTAGGTATTGTGGTGTGTGTCTCGACCTTAGTGGGGGTGCCAGCTTCGACCTGTCCTACCCCCAAAGGTAAAATCTCCCCGGGATTGAGAGATTCTGTGGGATTTATTAGGATTTGTCCTGTAAGGAGTCCGATTTAGGAGGGTTTTTCCTACCCCCTACCCCCCTCCTCTACCCCCTTCCACAAAGCCGGATTTACCCTGAATTTGCTGCCTGTAGTCGGACCCCAGCATCTAGAGGTCACGTGTCGGAGGTCTATTAGACTAATCAGATATACAATTATACAAGAATGTAATTATTCAGTTATAGAATTACACAAGAATGCAATTATCCAGATTCAGAATAATTATACAGGAGTTATCATTCAGGTACACAACATGGTTATTCAGTTATAAAATTATACAAGAATGTTATTATTATTCTGTAATGTGATTATAGAGTCATGGTAGCATTTACTCATTACACCTAAAGGTACAAATTTCGATATTTTTGTAAATATTTTCGAGTTGCGTTTTTATGGTTATTTGATTATTGACTTATACATAAATATATACACGTAAATAATTTGTTATATAATCTACCGTAGAAACGTAGTGTGAAATTCATATCAAAATAAATTGGAACACAACTTATCATGGACCGATTTGGAATAGTAATATTATGTTATGATAAAGTCAACAGTTTGCTATGACAGTTTATTAGTGTTAGTTATCTATTTGTTTATTAATGTATTGACTAATTATTATTGTTTGGGGGGATAATTGGCTGGTGATGTAATTATTCCCTGTCTGTCTACGTTTTTTTGTTCTTACACGTTTGTTATGAGTTGTCTGAAGGCCGTACACAACACCCTTAATAGGAAGGGGTGAAGGGGTGTAATACAAGTGTAGTGTATTACAGGAATGAACATAAAGCAACAAGTATTGACATATCCACAACACATACAGTACTTGTTTATATGTATTTCGACAATCATAAAAAAATAACGAAGTACTTAGACGGCTATAAAGAAAACGTTTCGGGAAGATTAGAATATCTTGAAAAAATAATGCTGTGAAATGTATCTGGAAATTTTAAAATGATTGGGTTTATTTTATTTTATTTTTCTCGTGAGGTTTGGAAACGTACTGGAAAAAAAATGAGTTTATGGATGGTCTGGAAACGTTTGTATTATATCTACGTTGAGTATTGGCGATCTGGGAAACGTTTGACGAAGTTTAAGGATTGTTTTTCGACGGGGAGAACGAATCCTGTGGTCATTTTTTTTGGTCTTAGTTGCTCCTCGGCGTGTGGTATTATCCCCAAAGCTCACGACACAGTGGGATTGTGCCATCGATTCAGTATTAACTGTTTAGACTCAGATGGTCTTTTACGTTACATAGGATACCTCAGGTCACGTCATACCATGTAGCACTAGGTCAGGTCACGTCACACCAGGTAACGCATGATCAGGTCACGTCAAGTCAAGGTCAAGGGTCAAATAAGGTTAGGTCAAATCACGCAAGATAACTTTAGCCAAGTCTTATCAGGTAATGCTATGTTATGTCACATAATTTTTGGCTTAAGTAGAGAGTGGTTGATGGAATGAGAGAAAGTTGATGAAAGAGAAAAAAAACACTTACATTAGAAAAGGAATGAGATTAGGTGAGAAAATCAACAAGATTGTTTGTTAGAAGAGAGAGAGAGAGAGAGAGAGAGAGAGAGAGAGAGAGAGAGAGAGAGAGAGAGAGAGAGTCGTACAACACCAGAGACAGACAGACAGACTATTTGGCCGAGGCTCTTCTTGTGGCGGTCGTGTCATCTGTATTCAAATGAACTCTGATGGGACAATTTTGCCACATAATCAAGCCAATGAAGCAATTATGAGGATCACCCAAAATACTCCTCTTACAGGGGGGTGGTCCGATAACGAGGTCGTTTGGCCAGTATAACAACAGCAGCTGCTCTAACAACCTGACGAAAGATGAGTTATGGTTGGTTGTGGTTGTTGACGTGAGGAGTTGTTGTTCTTGTTAGGATCAGGATATGTTGTAGTTGTTGACGTGAGGAAATATTGTAGGTAGTTAAGATGGGGAAACTCTCTCCATAAATTGAGTTATTTTCTTGTTGTTCACGCAAGCAATGCACGACTGTGCACAATGCAACAATCAGGAGAGAGAGTAGGAAACTTCGGACTTGTCGCTAGCGATGTTGCAATTGGTGTGGACTGCTCCATGTAAATATTGCAACACAATTTACCTGGTTAAATATATTGAAATTCTGGTGTGTGTGTGTGTGTGTGTGTGTGTGTGTGTGTGTGTGTGTGTGTGTGTGTGTGTGTGGGTAGATGTTTGTTTTTTTTGCTTTCCCTTGTACCGAATCGTTATTAAACTCTCGGGTTAATGTAAACTCGAATGAATTTTGTTGTTTACACTTTATAAACCCAAATGGTAAACAGTGTATGATGTCGTCCTGTTTATGTTTGTGTTTTTTTTTCATTTGAAGAGATGAATTGATGTGTTGACAATTATTGTAGTTATATTTGTTTATTTATTTATTGAGAAAATATATTGTAATTCTGATTGATGTTTTGGGGGTTTGTAGAATGGTCATGTTTTTGGTCTTTTCTTACATAACTGATGATTTTATTTTTTTTTGCGTTAGGGATGTTTTTGTTTTTGCGTTAGGGATGTTTTTGTTTTTGCTTCAGGGATGTTTTTGTTTTTGCTTCAGGGATGTTTTTGTGTTTTTTGCGTCAGGGATCTTTTTGTTTTGCGTCAGGGGTATACTTGTGTTTGCTTCAAGGATATTTTTGTTTTTCAAGTCCGACTTCATACAGCCAATGATTAGGTCTTTGTCACTCGTGTGTTTCTACGCCTCACCCTGACTGACAATTTCTCTGACTGGCCATCTGTCAATTCTTCTCGTCGTTAGCGCAAGAATTTTCGATTATTGTCTCTGAAACCAATGGTCCGATTGCTCCAATTTACAACTGTTGATTCTCCTATTGGTTCCTTCTACCTGATTTGCATACGGTCTAGGTTCGACAATTTTCGATGATTTCTTGCCATCTGATTGGTCGAGAGGAAGACTTGTAACTAGAGAGCTCCCGTCAGCCAGGCTCTGATTGGTTGGAGGGTTTGATTTCGTGTTTCTAAAGAAGACAACATGGTTCAACCTAACCTAACTAAACCTACCATGGTTAGGTTTGGTTGGTCGATGCTGTTTAAGGGCCATTTTAGGTGTGTTCAGGGGTATTCATGAGTGGTGAGGACCATTTTAGGTATTCTGAAGGGTATTACTGAGTGGTGAGGGTCATTTTAGGTATTCTGAGGGGTATTATTGAGTGGTGAGGGCCATTTTAGTTATGTCGAGGGGTGTTACTGAGTGGTGAGGGCCATTTTAGTTATGTCGAGGGGCATTACGGAATGGTGAGGGCCATTTTCGGTATTCTGATGGGTATTACTGAGTGGTGAGGGCCATTTTAGTTATGTCGAGGGGTATTACTGAGTGGTGAGGGCCATTTTAGGTATTCTGAGGGTATTACTATAAGAGGGCCATTTTAGGTATTCTGAGGGTATTACTGAGTGGTGAGGGCCATTTTAGGTATGTTGAGGGGTGTTACTGAGTGGTGAGGGCCATTTTAGGTATGTTGAGGGGTATTACTGAGTGGTGAGGGCCATTTTAGGTATTTTGATGGGTATTACTGAGTGGTGAGGGCCATTTTAGTTATGTCGAGGGGTATTACTGAGTGGTGAGGGCCATTTTAGGTATTTCAGGGGTATTACTGAGTGGTGAGGCCATTTTAGGTATTCCTGAGTGGGCATACTGAGTGGTGAGCCATTTTAGTTGCAAGCGTCGAGGGGGTATTACTGAGTGGTGAGGGCTTATTTCAGGTATTCTGAGGGGTGTCATACTGAGTGGCGAGGGCATTTAGTTATGTCGAGGGTATTACTGAGTGGAGGGCCATTTAGGGCCTGAGGCACATTGAGTGGTGAGCTCCATTTTAGGTACTCTGAGGAAGTATTACTGATGGGGAGGGCCATTATAGTTTACGAGTACATTGGAGTGGGTGAGGGCCATTTCAGTATTCTGAGGGGTATGTCACTGAGTGGTGGAGCTATTTTAGGTATTCTGAGGGGTATTACTGAGTGGTGAGGCCATTTTAGGTATTCTGAGGGTTATTACTGAGTGGTGAGGGCCATTTTAGTTATGTCGAGGGGTATTACTGAGTGGTGAGGGCCATTTTAGGTATTCTGAGGGGTATTACTGAGTGGTGAGGGCCATTTTAGTTATGTCGAGGGGTATTACTGAGTGGTGAGGGCCATTTTAGGTATTCTGAGGGGTATTACTGAGTGGTGTTTGCTGTTATAGGAAAACCACTCGGCGACAGGGAATTTCACCGTGGACTAGACTCTTGCATAAATGTATTTGAGTAAATAACGTGAATATTGACATAAATGACACGTGGCCTCTCAGTTGTTCCCGTAAGACGATGGTGTGGTGTGGTGTAGGAGGTGGTGTTGGTGGTGTAGTATAGGTGGCATGGTGTTGTTGGTGGTTGTGATTGTGGTGGTGGTATAGAGTGCAGGTCATTAGAACAAAGAGAATGATGAGATGGTTTTTTATGAATGTGTTGTGGTGGAAGGTTTTCAGGTAAGGTTATTATTGTTTATTGTTCTGACGGATCTCTCTTTTATATTTGAGAGAGAGAGAGAGAGAGAGAGAGAGAGAGAGAGAGAGAGAGAGAGAGAGAGAGAGAGATTTAAGTACAATTCTCTCAACATTTGGAAGAGACATGAGTAGCTGCATTAATATAGAGAAAAATTATGAAGTCCCTGCGAGCTTGTGTGTAAGGTTTATACCCACGCTGAGTGTGTGTAAGTGAATGACTAAAGGTGCACAAGAGAAGATTCTGAAGGAATAGCAACTGTGATTTGGAAGGAAAATCTTATATTTATTTCCGTGTAATGTGTTGTATACATGTTGACTACCAAGTGGATTATGATATCGCGAAGCTTATTGATAAGTTATTTGTGGTGCTGCTTTATCTCTCTTCTCTCTCTCCTGTGCGATATATATCCGTTTGTCTGTGTCTCCCCACCCACTTCTACCCACGCCCACCCACACACACACACCCACCCACCCACCCACCCACCCACTCCACCCACCCACCCCACCCCACCCCCACCCCACCCCACCCCACCCCACCCCCACCCCACCCCACCTCACCCCACCCCACCCCACCCCACCCCACCCCACCCCACCCACCCCACCCCACCCAGCCGTCCCCAGCACGGCCTCAACACCACCAATACATCGTCTGTACTATACACTTTTTCATCGTAATCGATCAACTAGACTCCTCTTGTTGTGGGAAAATATATGAACTCAGGTGAAACCTCCGGATGCTCACCTGGTCTCCTTGTGGGGCTTAGTGGTAACAGGCCCAGGAGGAGGGGTCCACTGTTGGCCCCTTCACCTGTGAGTTGTTTACAGCCCTAGGCCCTCCTCTTCTCTCTCCTGCTGTAGGCTCTCCTCTCCTCTCCTGCTGTAGGCCCTCCTCTCCTCTCTCTCCTCTCCTGCTGTTGCCCTCCTCTTCTCTCTATAGGTAACCCACTATTCCACAGCCACATACTATCCCTATAGAAGAGGGTAAACTCCCTCCCCTCGCCTACCCTTCACTTTCCCTTTAAGCGGACTGGCGTCCTCCTAAACCCCAATTTAAGGGTTTAAAGTCTCCTTTTTCACCTCTGTAGTTTGGGACTACAACTCCCTTCATCCCTCATATCCTTGACGAAGAGTGGATCTAAATTATCAGAAGTTCGTGCTAAACAATTTTCTAACCTAACCTAACCTAACCAAACCAGACGCCCGACAGATTGACTTCGAAATATCACTTGAGACTCTACCATTAATGCGTTCTTTTGTCACCTATACGGGAAGAGTTTTACCGTGTGGGCATTAGAGAAGCCTCACCGCCTCTTAGCCTCGCTAGTAAGGGTAAAATTGGTCTCCCATTTCGCCCACTGTAGAGGCCTTACATAATGTCCTCCCCCCTGCTACACCCTTTCCCTACCTCCTCCCCTTCCCGTCTCTCCCTTTTCGCCTGCCTCCTGCCCTTCCCCTAGTTCCTCTCTACTCCTACCTCCTCTCTATCCCTTGCCTGTCTCTACCCCTTCCCTACCTCCTTTCTACGCCTTTCCTGCCTCCTCCTCTTTATCAGTCGCTTTGCTAGCCCTCCTTCGCCTTTCCCCTGTTTCTAATATACAGACTAGGCGTCTGTCTGTCTGTCTGTCTGTTTTGGGCAGTCGAAACGGCACAATCGTTTTTCATCAAACTTGGTGGAAAATCGCCAAAAATTCGTAGAGTGGAACAAACCTGGTCCCATGTCGATGGTTTTTGGGAAGGCATTAATTAACCATTTTATTTACGACGGAAAACGATGCAAGTCTACGGACTTGGCGCACCCTCATTCGCTGTACGCTAGCAAGCACAAGCGTTCAAACTTTCACTGCGCGATCACTTGTTTTTTCTATATTGCAACAAATGATATATATAAATAATATTATTTTATTATTATTTTTTATTTATACGATTTTTCTGGAACAAAAAATTTCATAGTTGGAGTATTTAGGTGTGTTAATTAAAAAACAAAGAATACATTGTTATATTTCTTTATATATATATTATTATTATTATTTTTATTATTATTGTTACATATTATTATTTATTATTTATATATATATATATATATATTATTATCGTTAATATTATTATTATTGTTATTCTTCTTATTATTATCATATATTATATATTGTTATTAATATAATTATTATTAAACTTAAGATGAAAAAATTGTATACAGGAGTTAGACAAGAGGAAGAAATTTTAAACATCTATAACAAAATTTAAGAAAATAAACAACAATGAAAAATTAAGATTGACGTAAACTTTATATAAGTTTGTTACGGAATAAATTAACATCAGTTTACTATGGAATAAATTAACATAAGCTTACTAAATGTGTGGCGAAAACGAAAAATGGCAACAATTGCCTTACATGTGATTAACGGTAGTATCGACAGTTCGATTGCGGAATAATTAGTGGTCGTAATGACGCTTGGAATATTTTAATGACATTGTTCTCACTGCTTATTTCAGTAATTCGCCAACTTTTCGTTTCCAAGGTGATTGGTTGGCGTTTTTATGTTCTTCTGGATGTACTGAAATTAATCTCACCAAATTTCAAGTCATTGAGAAAATCAGTTTACTATGGAATAAATTAACATAAGCTTACTAAATGTATTTTTGAGTGTTATGTTTTATATTTAGTGCATATCATAAGTGTTTCTGTAGTCAATATTAATGCTCAAGTGGTTATTTAAGAATTCATCAACCTAATGGTTCCCAGTTAAGCGTCACCTTAGCGGAGGAACGTGAACTAGTGTTGTGGGTGACCTAATGTGTTAAGCCGCGTTACAACTGATCGATATTTTGGTAATTTTCCCGTTTGTTAACTTGTTCTGGGTGTTGAGGGTGAGAGAGAGGTTGGGTGTAGGGAGGGAGGTGAGGAGGGTGTAGGGAGTATGAGGAGGGTTGTAGGGGTGTAGGAGTATGAGGAGGGGTGTAGGGAGCGAGGGGTGTAGGGAGCGTGAGGGGTGTAGGAGTGAAGGGGGTGTAGGAGCGTGAGGGGTGTAAAGAGTGTGAGGAGGGGTGTAGGGGGGAGGGTGTAGGGAGGAGGAGGAGGGTGTAGGAGCGTGAGGGCTGTAGGGAAGGAGAGGGGTGGGGAGTGGAGGAGAGGTGTAGGAGGTGAGAGGGGTGTAGGAGCGTGAGGGGGTGTAGGAGTGAGGAGGTGTAGGGAATATGAGGAGGGGTTTAGGGAGTAAGGAGGAGGGGTGTAGGGAGTGTGAGGAGGGGGGTGTGGGGAGTGTGAGGATGAGTGTAGGGGTGATGGAAAGAGTGTAAAGGGAGCAAATTGTAGAGGATGGAAGGAGGGAGGGAGGTGAAGGGAGGTGTGTGTGTGTGTGTGTGTGTGTGTGTGTGTGTGTGTGTGTGTGTGTGTGTGTGTGTGACTTACTGAAACTACCAGGCAGTCATGACTACCAGATGAAGCCACACAAAAGTTTCTGTCGTTCTGTTATGGCTTATGACTCGAAGCTTCACCTGCCAGTAATGGTGAGGGGAGGTGATGGACAGAGAGGTTGGGGAAGATGAGAGATGGGGAAAAGGAAGGAAACATAGAGAGAGGAGGAAAAGTAAGAGAGAGGAAGGGAGGGAGAGTAAAGGAGACGAGGAGGTAGGGTGGGAGAGGGGGGTGTAGGTAAGAGAGGGTTATGTGGGGTAGGTGAGAGAGGGAGGAAAGGTCGATGGGGCAGGAAGGGATAAAGGTCTGTCTTTGTTTATATGTTTCAGTGGATTTGCTGTTTTTGTTGAAGCTCAATTATTTTTGCTGTTTTTGTTACTTTTTTGGATTTTGTTTACTTATTTGTCAAGTTTGTTACCAAAGATGTCTTCTCGTTGATCCATTTCTACTCTCCTCTTGTTCCCTCTTCTCCTGCTTCATGTTATCCCTTCTATGCCCCAACAACTTTCTCCAGTATTCTTCCTTTTCTTCCTTTTCATTCTTTCTTCCTCTGATTTGCTCTTTTTTTCCCAGGTGCCTTTTCACTCCTTCTCCATTTCTTCCTTATTTTACTTCCTGCCTTCCTTCTCACTATCACCACCACCACCACCAGTACCACCACCTCCCACCTACTACCACCATCAGTACCACCACCATTACCACCACCGCCACCACCACCACTACCACCACCTCCCACCACTACCACCACCTCCCACCACTACCACCACCCTCCCACCACTACCACTACTATCATCATTCTCCTCTCTCTGTCTTACCATGTTTTGCCTCTTGTCCTATTTTTCTAATTTTTCCTTCTAGTTCCATCTAGTACACCCAATAGCAGCCCTAGTAACCCCATAACACCCCTTAGTACCTCCTGATCCCCCTTAGTACCTCCTCATTCCCTTAGTACCCCTGATCCCCTTAGTACCTCTCCACCCCTGAGCGCTACACTTCAGCCTTATACCACCTGCAGGCGGAAGTCCCCAGGTGCCTTAATAGGTGCTAATAATTAACCTGTGAGCCTGGATCAGCTGGACTTAGTAACATAGCCTCCCTCCCATCTCCTTCCCATCTCCTCCCATCCCTATTTCCCTTCCATCCCTATTTCCCTTCCATCCCTATTTCTCCACTTCCCGCCTCCTCCCTCCCCTGTTCCTCCTTCCCGCCTCCCTCCCTACCCTCTTCCCGCCTTCCGTTCTAACTCCTCTCTTCTTCCCTTGCTCTTCCTTTTCTTCCCTACCCTTCCTTCTTCCTTCCCTCTCTCTCCCTTTCCTCCCTTTAACCTCCGCCATCCTTCATTCTCTGCTCTCCTTTTTTCTTTCCTTTTTTTGGTATTTTCCTGAATCCCATCATTTATCCATCCATCCATCCATCCTCTCTCTCTCTCTCTCTCTCTCTCTCTCTCTCTCTCTCTCTCTCTCTCTCTCTCTCTCTCTCTCTCGTACACAGGTGCTCAGAACCGTGTGATGCAAATAAGTGTGTGTGTGTGTGTGTGTAGGGGGGTACTTACCACTTCATCACCTTCGTCTGCCTCCCATTCCTTCTTTTTCCTTTTCCTCTATTTTCCCTCCCTTTCTCTTCCATTCCTTTCATCTACCTTAACCACATCCTTCCATTCCCTTACCTCCTCGTGATAACTCCTTCCCCAACCCCCATCCTCCTCCCCTTGCTCTTCCACCTCCCTCTCCCACTACATCCACCCCGACCTCTAAGTAATCTCTCTAACCTACCAGGAGTGTTGAGAGGATGAGGCAGCCCAAATCTATATCAATCCTACTGTAATCGCCCTGTAAGTACTTATAATTAATCCCCGACTCATAGGAGGAAAGGAATTCAAGCCTACGAGTCCTGTGTGTGTGTGTGTGTGTGTGCGGGTCTTTATATGTGTATTCCTGTATAGGCTTTTCTGTATTCCTCTGTCTGTCTGTGTGTCTGTTCTATAATAATAATAATAATAATAATAATAATAATAATAATAATAATAATAATAATAATAATAATAATGTTTATTAAAGTTCTGCAGCCCGAAGGCTGAAAATATACATTGGTCATAATGACTTATTACATACATTGTGGTTTAACAAAAGTCTTCATTAGAAAAGGTAAAGGAACATACAGTGAACATACAGATTAATGTAGGTGTAGTAACTTCCCCAGATGGTGTTATGAGGGACTATTACGTGGTAGTAACTCCCCACAGATGGTGCTATGAGGGACCTCACGTGGTGTAGTAACTCCCTCACAGATGGTGTTATGAGGACCTCACGTGGTGTAGTAATTCCTCACAGATGGTGTATGAGGGACCACGTGGTAGTTATTCTATGTGTGTCTGTGTGTCTGTCTATGTGTCTGTCTGTGTCTGTCTCTGTGTCTGTCTGTGTGTCTGTCTGTCTCTGGTAATATCTTCCGAGCTGAATTATTTTCTTTTCTTAATTAAATTATTGGTCTCTTTCCTTCTTCCTTGGCCTCTTTCCCTCCCTTCTTGGTCTTGCTCTCCCTGCTATCTTCACCCTCCTATCGTTATCTTCTCCCTCTTTGTTTATACCCCCTTTCTTCCTCCTCTCACCCCTCCCTCTCTCACCCCTACCTCTCACCCCTACCTCTCACCCCTCCCTCTCACCCCTACCTCTCACCCTCCACCTCTCACCCCTCCTCTCAATTCCTACCTTCACCCCTCCCTCCACCCCTCTCACCCCTACCTCTCACCCCTACCTCTCACCCCTCCCTCTCACCCCCTCCCTCTCACCCCTCCCTCTCACCCTCCCTTCTCACCCCTACCTTCCACCCCTCCCTCTCACCCTCCCTCCCTCACCCTCCCTCTCTCCACCCCTCCCTCTCACCCCTCCCTCTCACCCCCTACCTCTCACCCTCCCTCTCACCCCTCCCTCTCACCCCTCCCTCTCATTCCCTCCTCTCTCCCTCACCCCTCCTCTCACCCCTCTCTCCCTCTCACCCTCCCCTCTCACCCCCTACTTCTCCCTCCCTACTCTCACCCTCCCTCTCACCCTCCCTTCTCACCCCTCACCTCTCACCCCTACCTCTCACCCCCACCTCTCACCCCTACCTCTCTCCACCCCCTACCTCTCACCCCCTACCTTCCACCCCTACCTCCTCACCCCTCCCCTTCTCACCCCTACTCACCCCTACCTCTCACCCCTACCTCTCACCCTCCTCTCACCCCTACCTCACCCCTACCTTACCCTCCCTCTCACCCTACCTCTCACCCCTCCTCTCACCCCTCCCTCTCACCCCTACCTCTCACCCTCCCTCTCACCCCTCCCTCCCCACCCCTACTCCTCTCACCCCTCCCTCACCCTCCCCCTCTCACCCCTCCTCTACCCCTACCTCTCACCCCTACCTCACCCCTACCTCCCTCACCCTCTCACCCCTACCTCACCCCACCTCTCACCCCTCCCTCTCACCCCCTACCTCTCCCCCACCTCTCACCCTCCCTCTCACCCCTCCCTCTCACCCCTACCTCTCACCCCTCCCTCACCCCTCCCTCTCACCCCTACCTCACCCCCCTCCTCTCACCCCTACCTCCTCTCACCCCTCCTCTCACCCCCTACCTCTCACCCTCCCTCTCACCCCTCCCTCTCACCCCTACCTCTCCACCCCTCCCTCTCACCCTCCCTCTCACCCTCCCTCTCACCCCCTACCTCTCACCCTCCCTCTCACCCCTCCCTTCACCCTCCCTCTCACTCCTACCTCTCACCCTCCTCTCACCCTCCCTCTCACCCCTACCTCTCACCTCTACCTCTCACCCTCCTCTCACCCCTACCTCTCTCACCCTCCCTCTCACCCCTACCTTCACCCCTCCTCTCACCCTCCCCCTCTCACCTCCCTCCCTCTCACCCCTCCTTCACCCCTCCCTCTCACCCCTCCCTTCACCCCTCCTCTCACCCCTCCCTCTCACCCCTCCCTTCTCACCCCCTCCCTCTCACCCCCTCCCTCTCACCCTCCCTCTCACCCCTCCCTCTCACCCCCTACCTCTCACCCTCCTCTCCACCCTCCCCCTCTCACCCTCCCTTCACCCCTTTACCTTCCTTCACCCTCCCTCTCACCCTCCTTCTCACCCCTCCCTCTCACCCCTCTCCTCTCACCTCCTCACCCTCCCCTTCACCCTCCTCTCTCACCCTCCCCCTTCACCCTCCCCTCCCCCTCCCTCTCACCCTCCCTTCTCACCCTCCCCTTCAATCCCTACTCTCATTCCTCCCTTTCACCCTCCCTCTCACCCTCCCTCTCACCCTCCCTTCTCACTCCCTACCTTCACCTCTCCTTCACTCTCCCTCTCACCCTCCTCCCACCCTCCCTCTCACCCCTCCCTCTCACCCCTACCTCTCACCCTCCCTCTCACCCCCTACCTCTCACCCTCCTCTCACCCTCCCCTCTCACCCCTCCCTCTCACCTCCCTCTCACCCCTCCCTCTCACCCCTCCCTCTCACCCCCTCCCTCTCACCCCTACCTCACCCCTCCCTTCTCACCCCTCCCTCTCACCCTCCCTCTCACCCTCCCCCTTCACCCCTCCCTTCACCCCTCCTTCTCACCCTCTACTCTCTCACCCCTACTCCTCTCACCTCTCCCTTCATCTCCCTTCCCCCTCCTCTCACCCTCCTCTCACCCTCCCTCTCACTCCCTACCTCACCCCTACTCTCACCCCTACCTCTCACCCCTACCTCTCACCCCTACCTCTCACCCCTCCCTCTCACCCTCCTCTCACCCCTACCTCTCACCAGCACCCCAACACAGAAGGAGGACAGTTGGCCCACGTCCTTCTTGCATAAAGCAGGACAGGTAAGTGCCTCTCTACCTCCCTCCTCGACACAGGTAAAGCTTACTCAAGAGCACCTGCATTTTGACTGCTTAAGCCCACCCAGTGAACGCCTCTGCCTGACCTAATAACTACCTGACTGAGACTGGTTGATTGACTGACTGACTGACTGACTAACTAAGTAGTTGATTGATTGACTGACAGACTGGTTGATTGGCTGAGTGATTGACTGACTGACTGGGTGACTGACAGACTGACTGACTGACTGACTGACTGACTGACTGACTGACTAACTGACTGACTGACTGGTTTCTGGTTGACTAACTGATCGTTTGGTTGACTGATTGATTGGCAAGCAAGAGACAGACAGACAACAGCCAGCTAAAGACCATACAGACAGCAGATCACAGAGGTGTGAAAGGCGACTGAGAGTTCCTGAGATTTACTACAGACTGACCAAAATGGAGGACAGTTCGTCTCCTCTTGAACGTCAGGTGATGGGGAGGGAGGAGGGAGAAAGTGCAGGAAGAAAGAGGAGGAGGCAGCAGTTAAAGAGAGAGAGACCAACAATTCCTGTCTCCTCTGAAACCTACCTTCACACCCTCCCCTTCCCCCCCTTGGAACTTCTCCCTGTTCCCCTTTTCAACTTTTTCTGCTCTTCCTCCTACACCCTTATGGCTACTCTTCAACCCCCACCTTCAAACTCCCCACCCCCAACCACTCCTCCTGCTCCTCCTCCTGCCCCTCCTCCTCCTCCTCCTGCCCTCGCTAATTTTCTCTATACTCATCTCTACAACCTCATCTAACCCCTGCAACCTCTCTCCCCTATACCCGTCTCCTACAACCTGCCCCCACCGTCCCTCTCCCTTCCCTTCTCCTCCCATCTACTTTCCCTTCTCCCCCTCTCTAAATCCTCTTCCTCCTCTTGCTCCCTACCTCCTCCTCCCTTTTCTTTCCTTCTTTCCCTACCTCCCTCCTCCTCCTACTCCCACTCTACCTCCTTCTACCCCACCCCACCTCCCGTTCTTCACTTCCTCTCTTCCTGGCCCCTCCCTTCCTCCACTCTCCTCCTCCCTCCCTTCTCCACTTCCTCCTCTCCCCCTTACCTCCACTTCTACCCCTCCCCCCCAACCCTTCCTCCTTCCTTCCCAAGAACGCCAAATCGACGACGTGGGTTAAAACTCATGATTGTCTTGACTATTTTTCCCTGGGGTCGTGAGGCGACATCTTTGCCTCCCACCACACGCCGTGAATTAAACCACTTTGTCACGGTGAAGCTGAGGAGTCTTGACACATCAGCCACGCCACCAGCTTCACTCCCAGTCAGTAAGTTTCCCCAGCAGCTGAAGCCTCAACAGCTAGTTTCTCCAGTCGCAAAGCTTCTCACAGGAGCTAAAGTTCTCTCTCAGTCGCTAAGCTTCTCTCACAGGAGCTAAAGTTTCCCAGTCGCTAAAGCTTTCTCCCAGCAGCTAAGTTTCTCTCAGTCGCTAAGCTCTCCCAGCAGCTAAAGTTTCTCTCAGTCGCTAAAGCTTCTCCCAGCAGCTAAAGTTTCTCATCCGTTTGCTTTTCTCTCCCAGCAACAACAATACCTTCACTCCTAGCAGTCACACTTACCACAACCATCATCACTAACCAACCACCACCACTACTAACCAACCAACACTACTAACCAACTCCACTACTAACCAACCTCCACTACTAACCAACCACCACCACTACTAACCAACCAACACCACCACTACTAACCAACCACTACTTACCAACCTCCACTACTAAACAACCTCCACTACTAACCAACCTCCATTACTAACCAACCTCCACTACTAACCAACCTCCACTACTAACCAGCCTCCACTACTACCTAACCAACCAACCAATCAACCACCCCCACCACTACTAACCAACCAACCATCACCACCAATACTCCTCACCAACCACCATCCACCACACCACCCAACCAACCAACCAACCAACCACCCCCACCACCACTAACCAACCAACCATCACCACCAATACTCCCACCATCCACCACACCACCACACCACCAACCAACCAACCAACACACCCCACCACCACTAACCAACCAACCATCACCACCAATACCTCACCAACCACCATCCACCACACCACCAACCAACCAACCAACCAACCACCCCACCACTACTAACCAACCAACCATCACCACCAATACCCTCACCATCCACCACACCACCACACCACCAACCAACCAACCAACCACCCCACCACTCACTAACCAACCAACCATCACCACCAATACCCTCACCAACCACCATCCACCACACCACCAACCAACCAACCAACCAGCCACCCACCACCACTAACCAACCAACCATCACCACCAATACTCACCTCATCCACCACACCACCAACCAACCAACCAGCAAACCTTGTTAATTCATTCCATTAGGACAGGTGTACAGCAGGTTGATCAACAAAGGTGGCCTGTGGGCTTACCTGACATCACCTTACACCTACCTGGCGAGAAACTTAGCTCGACTCTACATATAAGGTTATGTAAACTTACAGCTTGTTCTGTCCAGGAGTGATGGTGAGAGATGGAGAGTTGGTTACTGTGGCTCCAGTGAATGTCTGTTTAGTGAGATGGTTTTATGTGGTTACGAGCCAAATTAAGTGTGTTGTGTGTGTGTGTGTGTGTGTGTGTGGTGTATGCATGCATGTATGTGTATGTATGTATGTTTGTATGTATGTATGTATGTTGAACTGAGACAATCTTTTCGTGTTGAGATGAGACATAATTTTGCATTTTCTTATTTTTGTGTCTCGTTTTATTTAGAGATCTCGACGGAATCTCTCGCTTTATACCCACTTGTGTCGTCTTCGAGTCAGGGGGAACGGGGAAGTCTCTTGATCTCTCATTTAAAGACAGAGATGAAATATTTCCTGCCCTGGAGCTGTCTGATTGCCCCCACCTCCTACCCTCTCCACTCCCTACTCCTCCTCCCTCACCCCTCTCACCTCACCTCCTCACCCTTCCTTCACCCCACTCCTCACCCTCCCCCCCACAGATGTAACTCAAGGGAGACTTTTAAGGGATAGGGAAAGATAAGGTAGAGAGAAGAAAATAGAGAGACTAGAGACATACTTATAGAGGTGAGAGATAGTGAGAGAGAGGTATCTGGGAGAGAGAGAGAGAGAGCCTGAAACACGACCCGGAGTTAACAGCAGCTTGACATGTTTCTCCTTTCTTGCAAATGGCGGAGAAGGTCGTATATATACCTTCAATATGGCGACCTTAACAGCCCCTTTCTCCATCCCCATCATCCCTGTCCATGCTACCCCTCCTTCCCTGTGTGGGAGGGAAGAGGGAGGGAGGGAAGGAAGGAAGGTATGGTAGAGAGAATGGGATGGAGAAGCTAGAGGGTGTTAGGGAGAGTGGGTAGGAGGGTGTGATGATGAAGATGGGAGAGAGAGAGAGAGAGAGAGAGAGAGAGAGAGAGAGAGAGAGAGAGAGGTTATGGTAGGTAGGTGTGTAGTGTGTGTTAGGGAGAGAGAGAGAGAGAGAGAGACGCGAATCGGTGTGGATGAGGAGGAGAAGGAGGAAGAAGAAAAGGTAAGGAGGATGGAAATAAAGAGAGAAAGAGGAAAAGGAGAGAGGTGAATGGGGAATAATCTAGTAATAAAGAGAGGGAGGAAGTGAATAGGAGGAGATGAGGAGAAAAGGAAGATGAAGGAAAGATAGAGAAAGATGCAAAAGTGAGGAGACAATAGGATGTGCCATAGGAAGGGGAGATGTGTAGGAGGAGGAATGAAGGAAGGGGTAAAGGAAAGAGGAAGTGAAAGAATAAAGGAGAGAGTAGGTAAAAAAATGAGTGAAGTTGGAAGAGGAAGAAGAAATAGTCTTCTTCCTCCTCCTCCTCCTCTTCCTCCTCCTCCCTCCCCTCACTGGTCGATGCTATGCTACAACATACGACTATAGCGACTGACGCAGGGTTGTTAGGTTAGGTTGTTAGGTTAGGTTAGGTTAGGTTGGATTAGATTAGGTTAAGTGTTTGTGTTTTAGTATCTCTATTGAAATTGTTAATCTTTTATTATTTACGTTTTTGTATATTATTTTTTTTTCTAACCTTGACTCTTGATGTTAAAAGCTTTTATTTATATATGTAGCTTTTATTAAGACATTTTATTTATATTTATCTTTTGTTTAAAACCTTTATTTACCTCTATAGCTTTTAAAACAATTTATTCATATTTACTTTTTGCTTAGCCTTTTATTTACGATACATAGCTTTTAGTAAGACATTTATATTTAGCGTTTGTTTACCTCGATAGCTTTTGTTAAGATATTTTATTTATTTTTACCTTTTATTTATGATACATAATTTTTATTAAGACATTTATATTTACCTTTAGCTTTTGTTTAACCTTTTAGTTACACGTAACTTTGACCTCAATGATCCGGCATAATAAACACAGAGGCTGGTGGTCAGTTTTACCTTTTCGTGGGGACACGGGCGTTATACGAGGCAGCTACCAAACAGGGAGGTACTACCGCCTGGGAAGATATTGGAAGCATAATGTGTTGTCTAATGGTAGACCCTGCTGCCGTATGGCATCACGAAAATTGTGACAAAGTCCCAGGTTGCTGATCTGACTTTCTGCCTCATTTACACACAATTGCAGGGTCTCAATTGTTTCTCACTCTTGATCTTTTTTTTTTCATTTTTGTATTTCTTTATGGTTCTTTATTATTATTGTTATTATTATTATTATTATTATTATTTATTATTATTATTATTATTATTATTATTATAATTATTATTATTATATATATTATTATTATTTTTTTTTTATTATTATTATTATTATTATTATTGTTATTATTATTACATTTTCGTTCCCCAAGGCCCCGATGTGGGTCAGTGACCTGTGCCTCGGTGGGCTAATCCTGTAAAATAAAATAAAATAAAAATTGTGATAAATGGCCCCTGCTGATATCAGCTGTTGGGACGTTATTATTGATGCCTTATACTAGCTGTTGGGACTGTTATTGATGTCTATGCCAGCTGTTGGGACTGTTATTGATGTCTTATGCCAGCTGTTGGGACTGTTATTTATATGTTATACCAGCTATTGGGAATGTTATTGATATCTTATACCAACTGTTGGGACTGTTATTTATATGTTATACCAGCTGTTGGGACTGTTATTGATATCTTATACCAGCTGTTGGGACTGTTATTGATATCTTATACCAGCTGTTGGGACTGTTATTGATATCTTATACCAGCTGTTGGGACTGTTATTATTGGTGTTGATATCTCTCACCAGCTATTGGGAGCGTCGATATTGATACCACTCTAAGACTCTTGATATCTCTCACCAGCTGTTAGGAACTGTCAATATTGGTCGTGTATTGAAAACTATACAACCATGACACATCGAGGTCATGACACCAATCCTTCACTCGCTTTTGTTACCTGGTCGGTGTGTGAAGGGAAATAGTTAACCTGGACGTTTTAAAAGCTAACTTATCTGTGGTGCTTTTTAAAGGTTTCCTACAGGTGAAGTATTTTTATAGGGTAATTTATCTATTTTTTGTGATAATTTAAAGGGAATAATTATTGTACGTGATTTAGGTTGTAGTTTGTAGTTTTAATAATAATAATAATAATAATAATAATAATAATAATAATTAACGGTTTATTGTAACATAAGTGATACAAATAAGATATATAATAACTAGATGGGGAAAAGCTCAAACTACAGTGCATTTCAACATAGTGACAGTGCAAGAAGCAGTATTTACTGGGAGTGAATACACTGGTCTATTACAAGTTATTGATAATTTTTACAATGGTTGTGACTGGGCTGTTCTTATAGCGATCAGTTCGTGCACGTATGGGCTGGATGCGGTTGTGGTGTCGAACAGCAATTCTATTGAGTTAAGAACGTGAGTTAAATAGTACGGGATAAGTCACTGTCGGCTGGATGTTAGTGGTTCTATTTTTTGTTGTTGGGTTCTTGGTGTGGTATCGGTGACCATCATAATTATTACGAACCACTTGAACCCCGGATTCGAAGCCACCCTCCCCTTGAGAACCTCGAAAAGCTTCCCGGAAACCTTACTCCGTACCTTCCTTACCACTTGACTCTCCTTACGGAAAACAACAGTCTCAAAGTGTTGGTAAATGTAGCTCCTCTCGCCTTCCCCTCGTCTTACCTTCGCCTCCTCCTTTCTCTTCCCCCTATCCCTCCCCCTCATTTCTCCCTTTCTCTATCCCCATCCCCCTCATTCCCTCTCCCTATCCCTCCTCCTCACACCCCCTTCCATATTCCTACCCATCGCTCCCCCTACCCTACCCCTTCCCTTCCCTTTACCGAAAAAAGGCAAAAACTTATCTCGCAGGATACCCAGAATTTGTGCCCATCTTAGTATTCATAGCCTCTGCAAGTAGTGTGTTTTGTGTCACCATCCAGGGAGAGAAGCTGGTAGGTGCTTCCACAGGGCTGGTAGTGGCTCTTCCGGGTGCTGGTAGGTGCTGGTAGGGCCCTTAGGTGGTGGTTATGGTGGTAGGAGGAACCTGAGATGTTGGTAGTTACGGTGGGAGGAATCTTGGATGGTGGTAGGACCCTGGGATGGTGGTGGTGGGAGGACCCTGGGGTGGTGGTGGGAAGATCCTGGGATGGTGGTAGTGGTGGTGAAAGGATGGTGGTAGTGATGGTGGGAGGACGCTGGGATGGTGGTAGTGGTAGGATGGTGGTGGGAGGATGGTGGTAGTAGTGGTGGGAGGATGGTGGTAGTGGCAGCAGTTATGGGCCTCTTGGGTCACACTAAATATCATTCATATCCTTCCCCCGTTCTCACGTTTTCTTCCTGTTATCATCACTCTTTCGTTGCTTTTTTTATTTATTTCCCCTGTTCTTGTTGTCGAAGGAAGGATATAGCAATCAGTGTGTGTGTGTGTGTGTGTGTAGGTGTAGGGGGGGGGGTGTATGGGACTATTGGTGGTCAAACAGTCATAAAAAACTTGTTCCGTTAACTGCAACGTGATTATGTATATATTACGACAAAAATAACCGAAGTTTTCTGCAACAAAAACATCTGTGGGGAAATTGACGTTTAACCACTCTCCCTCCACCTTTCTCCTTCTCCCCCTTCCTCCCTCTCCCTCCCCCTCTCTCCCTCCCTCCCCCTCTGTCTCCTTCCCCCTCCCCCTCTCTTCCTCCCCCCTCCCTCACACACACACACACATTACTGCACCATCTGATAATGGCATTATTTCCCCCAAAATATACTGCAAATAGACAAAGCAAGCCACATATTGTTCCCTGCGCTGAAACACCACGAAATCTAAAAGAAGAGAGAGAGAGAGAGAGAGAGAGTTCCTGGGTAGACTCGCTTACACGTACAATCGTGCACGGACTTAAACTTGTGTGAAAGGAACAGGTGAAATCAGGACTTAATCAAGGACACACACACACACATCCAACGCAGACACTCAAAAGTAAACATAATACTATATAATTATATATAAACCACACATGTACCCACGGCCACAAAACGCAACTCATCCATGCACTTCAGCGCAGGCAATCGAACACACACACACACACACACACACACACACACACACACACACACACACACACTTATTTCTTTGCTTGCATACAGATAAGTGGCGTTAACGTCACAAAAATATTATTTTTTTTTTTGTGGAAGACGTCGACCATCAAGAACTCACTGGAGAAAACGAGTCTTATTGTACATAAACAAGAATGTGTCAAATTTTGTCAGGTGTTAGGAATAGGTTGTGCAAGATGGTAGCGTAGGTGATCAAGAACTCACTGGAGAAAACGAGTCTTATTGTACATAAACAAGAATGTGTCAAATTTTGTCAGGTGTTAGGAATAGGTTGTGCAAGATGGTAGTGTAGGTGAGAATAGAGTACATGGGTACTGTACTCTCGTTGATCTTGTAGTCACTTAACCAAAGAGACAGACGCTCGTGGGGCGGGTGGAGTGGTCATTTGTGTAGTCGGTTATAGTTTTCCCTACCATTGTTCTGTTGCCATGTGTGTGTGTAGATTCTAGTCTAATAACATACGTTCTTTCCTTCACAGGTGAGTGTGGTGGTGATGTACTAGGTCCCTACTGGCAGGTAACTGTTTCCCTACAAGTCCTTGAGGTAAGTGGAAATTATAGTGTGTGTATGTATGTGTATGAGAGAGAGACAACACTTGGTAAAAGCTGCATTTTTACGTGTTAATGAACTAGTACAGTCAATATTATAGAGGCAAATATATTGGTAAATATGTGTCAGTTGTATGGGCCGGTGATAATCATTTAACCCGATAATTGAATAGGATGTGTCATTAGGCTCAGCATTATGTGAAATTTATGCGATGCTCGAAATTGGAACGTAGTAAAAACACGACACTGAAAATCACTGGATAATCCTTTGTTTAGCGTCCATATTAGATTCTGGTAGAGTATAATGGCGACGCTCAGACCCCGCTGTCGCCACTGAATATATTTTGCGGTAAATATGGGAGAGCGGCATGACCCAGCCTAGTTAATATTGTACGAGGCTCTAGTAGGTGGGTCAGGTCAGTTATATATAGCTTGGTGGTGAGAGGAGTGTTTCCTGGCCACCGTGTGTTGTGTGGTCACCTGCTCCACCTTACCTTGATGACGAGAGATGCTCACCTTTCAGGATGTTTTCGGTAATGATAAGAGTCTGTGGCTGCTTGATTTTTTTTTCCAGTATAGAGTTAGTGAAGTATTGTGTTAAATAACGTATCCATTTAATGCTGTTTTCTCGGATTCTTATGTAAACAAAGGAATTTTATCCGGAAATAATTTTAATTTAATCTCTAAATGGAGGTAAATTTATGGGAGATAATCAGTTTTCACTCACTCACTCACTCACTCACTCTCGACCAGTGTCACCCTATCGAGACTATCAGGTTTAGTTACTCTCGTCTCCTCCTGTACTAAGTCTCTTATCTTACAGTAAAGCACTAGGGTACAGCTTTGTCCTCTGTAACGGCAAATAAACTCTCTCCAGCTGGTATCACGAAGACACTTGGGTACAGACAGAACCTCATTTTATGGTGAATATTTCTCCTAAGTGAAGAATTGAGACCACACGTAAATGGATGACTTAAGGTAAAACATAATAAGGTGGAAAAATAGTATTAAAATCATAAGAGGTTTTACCGTAGTGACTTTTACCGGGAGTTAGGAACCAAAATTTAATTGACGAATATTTTCAAGGATATTACACATAAAAGTATAGTCTCAGCGTAATATTGCTGCCATTTTGATTTTTTGTTTTTTGTTTTAGCTCATGTCAGCCATTTGGGTTTGTTCTTACATCAACATTTACGAGAAAAATTATGTCTTGGGAATCTCTGAGACTCCTGAGACTCTGATCGTAATTATAATGCCATTTTAGGAAATTTTTTCTCTAGTATAAGTCATCTGGTCTAGGCAGGGGCTTTCTTAAATCTCCAACTACGAGAAAATATTAAACTTACGAACCTTTTGAGAATCTAGATCCTGTCTCATGCAGTAATCTTATCCATTTTACAACCGAAGTTTTTACGGGACTAATATCAAGTTGTTTGTTATGTGTTTTAAAAGACTTTCTCGGCTGGTGATGTGAACAGTGACATTTTGACGATTCTCAACTTATGCTGTTATTTCTGTGTCTGTTGCTGCTGTTATCTTTTGTTTTATCTTTGTTTTTGCTGTTATTCTTGCGTCTGATACTGCTGTTATCTATGTTTTTGTTGATGTTATCTTTGTTTTTGCTGTTATCTATGTTTTTGTTGCTGCTGATATCTTTGTCTATTACTGTTACTGTGCTACTCTTACCTCTTGTATTCCTGTTTTCCTTAATACTGTTGCTGTTGGATCTATTGCTGTTCTCTTAGCTTTTGTTATTGTTGTTCTTGTTGCTATTGCTGTTCTCTTAGCTTTTGTTATTGTTGTTCTTGTTGCTGTGGATCTATTGCTGTTCTCTTAGCTTTTGTTATTGTTGTTCTTGTTGCTGTTGGATCTATTGCTGTTCTCTTAGCTTTTGTTATTGTTTTTCTTGTTGCTGCTGGATCTATTGCTGTTCTCTGTTGGAGCTTTTGTTGTTGTTCTTGTTGCTGTTGGATCTATTGCTGTTCTCTTAGCTTTTGTTATTGTTGTTCTTGTTGCTGTTGGATCTATTGCTGTTCTCTTAGCTTTTGTTATTGTTGTTCTTGTTGCTGCTGGATCTATTGCTGTTCTCTTAGCTTTTGTTATTGTTGTTCTTGTTGCTGTTGGATCTATTGCTGTTCTCTTAGCTTTTGTTATTGTTGTTCTTGTTGCTGCTGGATCTATTGCTGTTCTCTTAGCTTTTGTTATTGTTGTTCTTGTTGCTGTTGGATCTATTGCTGTTCTCTTAGCTTTTGTTATTGTTGTTCTTGTTGCTGTTGGATCTATTGCTGTTCTCTTAGCTTTTGTTATTGTTATTTTACTCGATGAATTTTCTCTTGTTTTTTTTTCTCTCTCTGTGGCTTGACTTATGACTCTGTTTATTTCTTTGTCTGTTTATTGTTCCTGTCTCTTCATTTCTCTTAATTCTCTTAACATTCTGCTTCACTTCTCTTATATTTTGTTTTTGTTTCTTTTGTTTGTTTTTGATGTCTTCCTTTCGCTTGATTTTATTCTTTGTTGTTGTTTTTTTTGTTCTTTGTCTCTTTTCGTCTTCAGATTTTTTTTTTGGCATCTTTCTTTCTTTCTTCATCGTCGTCTTCGTCTTCTTCCTCAGTAATGCTTCTTTTCTCTTGCCTCTTTTCTCTCAATCTTGTCATGCAAATTCTTCTTCTTCTTCTTCTTCATCTTCTTATCAACCCTGTTATCTCCGTCACTCCCTTTCATTCCTTTTCTTTAGTTCTCAGCCTTTTCTCCTTCATTTATCTGTTATCTCTTCATTCCTTTATCTTATTCTCTTCTCGTCTCTGTTGTCACTCATTTATTTTATATTTTGTCTCATATTTCCCTTCTATCTTTATTGACCTTTTCTTTTTTATTTTCACTTTTCCCCCTCCCCTTATTCTCATTTTTTTTATTATCACTTCCTCTCCTTCCTTTTATTCCCATTGCTTATTCTCCCTTTCTTCACTTCCTCTTCTCCCTGTTTTATTTACAATTTCTCTCCTCCATTTTCCATTTCCTCTTCTTCCTCTACCCTCCTTTTATTTTCACTTGCCCTTCTCCCTTCTTTGTTAATATTTATCATCTCTCTTAAAGGTCTTCACGTTTCGTTTTTTTTTCAATTCTTGGGATCTCTCTCTCTCTCTCTCTCTCAATTATTTTCACCTTTCTTGTATTTTTCACGTCTTTACTGTTCATAATAAGTTTCATTTTTCAGCCCAACTTCAGGTAATGCGGTTTCAGCACCTGGCCAAATGCTTTCATTATTTTATTGTGGGTCTGAAGGCAAGTAGGTCACGACGAGGCTGTAGGTGTTCCATGCGGTTTTGGTCCCTGTGGTTAGACGTCCCTAAGGGTGAGTTTGGGTTGCCGTCGCCGTTTGTGGGTTATGCCCGTGTTAAGTTGGTCAAGCACTCCCCGGTTGGTTTTTGGTTAGGTAAATATGGAGGTCGTTAAGGGCGAATTTGGCAAGACTACCGACCACTGTAACGACTATTGCGACAGTAATACCCACCTCTCTCTCTCTCTCTCTCTCTCTCTCTCTCTCTCTCTCTCTCTCTCTCTCTCTCTCTCTCTCTCTCTCTCTCTCCCTCTCCCATTACTTCCCTCCTTCCATCCAAAATCCCCACCCCTTCTTTCCTCCTTTCCCTCCCTCTATCTATCATCCCACCCCTTCCTTCTTTCTCTCATCACCTCCTTCTCCTCCTCCCTCCCTCTCTTTCCTCTCCCCTCCCTCTTTTCCTCCTTCCAGCCCAAATCCCCACTTCACCCCTCCCCCTTCCATCCCTTCTCTCTCCCTTCTCTCACCTCACTTACCCTTCTCTCCCCTCTCCTCTTCCCAGCATTTATTGCGGTTGTTATTGCGATACCACGGCCATAAATGAAGTATCACAATAACGATAACTGGCAACTGAGAATAACATGTTTGGAACGTGTTTGTGTGGTGTATATATTTATGTAAGGAAATTAGTTTTTTTCCTTCCATGGGTGAAGAAAATACTTAAGTGGCTCAACTCTCATCCCTCCCTTGTGTGGATGGTTACACGTGAACAACTTGCAGCAGTTGAAACTTCAATTGCTGGAAATTCCCCTCTCGCGCTGTGGGTAATTTTAGCCATCCGTCATCGTCTGGTGAGATGTTGTCGGCGCGTGGTCACATAAATATTGCGGAATGGTCCTCTTACCTCGGATATTAGGAACGATCAATTTTGGTATTTTCTTATCAGGTGGCTGATTTTGGTGGGGGAAGGGGGGGGGGCTCTTTTAGTGATACCCGGATAAGAGTCAGTGGGTCATATCTCTCTCTCTCTCTCTCTCTCTCTCTCTCTCTCAGGTGTGTGTGTGTGCAATTTCTGATTGTAATATTAACATCATTTCTATCGGTATTTTGGTGATTTAGCCAAAGTTAGAGGAAAAAATAAACTGTGAAAATCTTTGATATTTTGGTCTTTTGCCTTTTCTGCTCCAAAGTACTTTACGTTGTAGACCTATGGCGGCTAGTGACGGTTTTTTGCGACCCGTAATTGCGGCCGATGGAAAAACTGCTTTCGACTGCGGCCTCTAGTGCTACTAACGGTCAGTACTTACGGCCGCTGTGACTTATAGTTTTGACTGCAGTTACCATGTCCGGTGTCTACTTGCGGTTACTGTTTCTGGAGATAATCAAGTGCTGACAGCTGCGGCCTCAGAGACCTCTCGAGTGTACTTTCTATTTGAGCTTGTGGCTTCTGGTAATGCATGAAATCCAGCATGCGGTTTCGACATCTGAAACCCTCAAAAGACCCGGTTGCGGCTCCTCGCTTCACTCAGCTACTATGGTCACGTTAACTCCTTCATTGCTACCTAATCGCGGCGTCGACATGCGGTTGCGGCCTGTAACGTTAACCAATCGTAGCGTGTATACTTAAACCCTGCGGCACGGCTTAGGGCCATCATCTCGGGTTGTGTGTTGAGTGAGTCTTGTGGTATCCTAACCTGACCTGACCTGACCTGACCTGCGGCTCAAGTGGCCAGGTAATCTTCAGAGTGTATAATTAAGTGGATCTTGATGTCGTTGTTGAGTGTGGTGGTACGAGGTATGGGAGTGTGGTGGATTATGGTGGTGTGGTAGTTGTGGTGGTGTGGCAGTGTGGTGATTTATGGTGGTGTGGTAACTAATGGGTTGTGATGGTTTGGTGATTTAAAGGTTGTGGTGCTGTGGTGTGTTTTGGGGTATTGTTAGTTTATGGTTCGGAGTTGTCACTGTATTTGTGGATGGTAGTGTTTATGGTGTTGTATTGTGTTTCTTATGGTGTATTGTGATGTGATATTAGTGTGGTTGTTTGGTTTTGGTTGACTTGATAGTGTATGACCCTATGTTTTGCTTTTGGTTGTGTTGTGTGCTATGGTTGTGTGGTGTGGTGTGGGTATGGTGGTGATGGTATGGTGATGGATGTAAAAACAACTGGAGTGTGGTGAGTGAATAATATCACATGTGCATTCACTCATCCCTCTCCTCCCCACACACCCACTCAGCCTCCTACCCCACTTACACACACATACCACAAAAGCAAACATACACTTACAAACACACATGCACTCATCCTGCCCAGTCCCTCTCACACACTCTCTCAACTCAGAATTTCCTGTCAGTAAAAAAATCTCTTAATTATGATTTACGGTGACGGTGCCGGTTGATACTTTTATAAGTCCACTTAAAACTTTTGGGGCGGAATTTCTCCTTCGTAAGTTACTTTACAAAATTTACACTTACTTTTTACTTACATTTTTTTTTTTTTTTTTTACCGTCGGGTTTAAATCAATGTCATACTGAGTTTATTTTGGGGGAGAAAGGAATTGCAAGTGTCGATTTAATTGTATTTTTTATATTTTATTTTGGCTCCTTTAGAAATACTGTTTTGTATTTTTTGATAGTTTGGGTAAATCTATCTATCTCACCTGTATCAATTTACCTGTCTGTTAATCTATCAGTTTATTTATAGGAAATATATATATATGTAAACAGACAAACGTAAAGATAGACAGACATACAAACACACAGACAGAATAATAACATCAAAGGGTGTGAGACAGCGAAGGAGTTTGACACTTTGCGACAATAAAGAGATGAAAGATTCTTATTGATTTTTGTTGAGTGTGAAGAGAGTCTGTAGTTCAACCTGTGTCTGAACTCCATTGTCTCACCCACACCCAGACACCCCCCCCACACCCACGTCCACCCCACACACCAACCCCCAACACCCACCCACACCAACACACCCACACATACCTGCATGATAGATGTGAACAAAATTGACAAGGGAAAAAATATCAAAGGTATATATAGTTTTATTTGGATAGTGTGAAGTATTTTTTTGGGTGATATTAATTATTGATTTTAAGATGAGTGGATTATATTTTTTATTGGAATTATATATAGAATTATTTAACAGTTAATAATAGAAAATGAAAAAAAAAATATCAATCCAGGAATTATTTTTTAGATTATCATTAATAAATTTTCCTATTAGTAATTTGGTATTTGTATTAGTATTTGTGTATTATGTGTTTAGTTAAGGTAATTAGTATGTCATAAAAGGTTTGAATTATAGGTATTTCCTGTTTGATGTTGTAACTGAGGTTAGTGGAAGCTGATAAGTGATCGATGAGAATTTAGGGTTTTAGTTTTGTTTTAAAAAGTATTTGTTTGTTTGTTTGTTTATCCTCATTTTTTTCTATCCATCCTTCCTTCCTTCCTTCCTCCCTTCCTTCAACCCTCCTCCTTTTCTTCACCGCTCCCTCCATGTTTTTCCCTTCTCCTTTTCACCCCTCCCTCCCCCCTCCCTCCCTCCTTCTCATCATCTTTCCCTCATTTCTTCCTCCCTCCCTTCGTCCCCTTCCTTCCTTCCTTCCTTCCTTTTATCCGCCTTCCTTCCTTCCCTCGCTCTGCCTGTTATGTACCACACGAGCCGAGGCTGATTAAAAGGTATCTAAAAGGATTTGTAATTTAATTGGCCCGGTGAAGTCGTTTAGAGCGATCCCCATTACCAATTTCGCTTCGTTCTACTCTTGCGTATTGAAACTGTGGCTAATTGGATCCAAATGGGGTTCATCGCGTCGCATAGTTGAAAGTCACTGGGGGTTTTAAATTGGGACACAGTTAAAGGCTATTACGGTTAATTGGGACACAGGTTACACCCCTTGGCGAGTAGCATTAGACTACCTCATAATGGGTAATAAATAGGATGCAAAATTGATCCCCTTCGTGGTTAATTGGGACGCTTAATTAATTGAATCCCACCGTGGTTAATTGGGACACTTAATTGAGCCCTACCGTGGTTAATTGGGACACTTAATTGAATCTCACCGTGGTTAATTGGGACACTTAATTGAATCCCACCGTGGTTAATTGGGACACTTAATTGAATCCCACCGTGGTTAACTGGGACACTTAATTGAATCCCACCGTGGTTAATTGGGAATCTTAATTGAATCCTAGCATGGTTGATTAGGACAGTTAATTGGTGATGACCCTCAAGCAGCGAAATAGGGTCACATAATTGGAATTGCCATCCACGAATAAATGAGAACACACTCCATTCTTGTAGTGAATTGGGATACGTAATTGGACCTGATTACATCGGTGGCTCCCGTGAGAATTGGTGGGGGAAAAAAATATTATTCATTGACAAAATCAGAATAATGAAAACGAATTTGCTGGCTTAATTTTGCAGTCCAGCCGGAAAGGATTGAAGTAGAGGAGTAAATTAACTTTTTATATATATATAGTGTGTGTGTGTGTGTGTGTGTGTGTGTGTGTGTGTGTGTGTGTGTGTGTGTGTGTGTTCAATCGTTCGGTATTGTATTTTCTTTAGGGGGGGTTCATATCTCTCTCTCTCTCTCTCTCTCTCTCTCAACATACCCCGTAACACTCTCATACCTCGTCACACACACTCCTCCTACCTAACCCATAACACACACACTCTTCTCAACATACCACCGTAACACCCTTATCATACCTGTAACACCCATACCAACACACACACACACACACGCACCTCTCCCCAACATACCCCCGTAACATTACACTCACCTAACCCATAACACACACACTCTTCTCAACATACCACCGTAACACCCTTATCATACCCCGTAACACACACACACGCACTCTCTCCCCAACATACCCCCGTAACACACACTCTCCTCATACCTCGTAACATACCCGCTGAAACAATGAAGCAAGGGGCCGTGTACATGATTATCAGCAGCATCTGGGTGCAGGCTAGATGACCCCTGGCCCTCCCAACGTGGTAATTAGCGTCGGAAGATGGTTTAAATGCCCCGTTGGATCAATATTTCACATCTCCCTTACTGGCCGCTGGTCATATTTCGCGGGGTACATTGTCCGCGGGTGACAGAAGGCAAGCGGATGTGTCTAGCGCTAACATATGATCCCCTTCAAAAGACCTGAGGTACATGTGTGGGTAGAAGAGGGTTGTTGTGTGTGGGTGGATGGTGTGTGGGGAGGGGGAGGGTGGGGTGGGGGAGGCTGGTGGGAGGAGGTGTGTGGGAGGTGTGTGGGTGGGTGGATGAAGTATGGGAGGGTTGTGGGGATGGTGGTTGTGTGGGGTGGATGGTGTGAGAGGGGAGGGTTGTGTGCAGGGAGATGCTCTGTGGGGAGGAAAGCAGTGAATGGATATTGTATGGTGGTTAACAGACATACCTGTAGAATCTCCTTTAAACAGACACACTTATGTAGAGTTAACAGACAGACAGACAAGGGAAATAATAAAGAAACTCCCCCAACATCTTAAGCTACACAAGGCAATAAATAATCATCTAAAAAAAGTAAATAGAAAATTGAATTGAGTTATCAAGAAGGTGATTCTGGCTGAGAAATTTACGAGCCTAAGACACGAGTCAAGTCTCTACCGTAGCGTGGGGGCTCATAGACTCAAGGGCAGACATACAGACAGACGTTCAGAGACACAGACAAACAGATAGGAGGAGACACAAGGACAAACAGAGATATATAGACGCAGACAAGATAAACAGAGACATTTACTTAATAGACAAAGAGAGATAGACATTCACAAAGGGCAAGAGAGAGAGGTGGGTAGGTAGGTACGGTAAAGAGAGAGACCGACCGACCGACCGACCGACCAACCACAATCATATCCCCACACAAAAATCGTGAACAAAAGTGGTGGGACAACAAATACAACAACAGAAGGACGGTGAAGGTAACAGCAGTCACAAATAATAGCCTCAGTATGAATAAATACTAAATAAACGTCGGTTCCGCCCCCCTCTGGTAGCCCCGTGTATTGTTCATCAACAAAGCTAATCTGATTCTTTTCGTGGAGTCGCGTCAGCTCAAGAAGACTATCTGATCCTCTCTCAGCGCCGCCAATAGACAGGATATTGTCCAAGCCGCGTGCTCGATCCTATGGCTTATACCTACTGGGTTGAAAATTGCAAGAAAAAATATAAGAGAATGTGATCCTACCATGTCCTCCGGTTCTATACCTTATACTTACTAGACTGAAATCTGTGAGGAAAATATACCTGTATAGGGTTCCCTCTAGCCACATCCTTCTACGATCTTATTCCTTATACATATTAGGTGGAAATTCCCTTGTAATAGATTCGAAACTGGAAAGATTAGCATTTATATATTTATGCTTCTTTCTCGGGTTGATTTTTATGTCATTTTTTAAAGGTGAAATTCGTGAGCTAAGTGTTAAGTGGTGTTTTGAGTGTCGTTTTTGTATTCGGGATTTTGTATTGATATTTTACTTATTAGTTTGTCTAGAGGGAGAAGTAAGATGGTTTTTGTGGTCGACTAATTGAGATGTTTTGTTTTGGTTGTCATCAGTGTAAGGATTCTCAGGTGTAGGTGAGGTTAGGTTAGGTTAGGTTAGGTTAGGTTAGGTTAGGTTAGGTTAGGTTAGGTTAGGTTAGGTAAGGTAAGGTTAGGTTAGGTTAGGTTAGGTTAGGTTAGGTTAGGTTAGGTTAGGTTAGTTAAGGGATTGTGAGGTGCAGGTAGGTTAGATTGTGGTGGGTTAGGTTAGTTTAGGTTAGGTTAGGTTAGGTAAGGGATTGTGAGGTGCAGGTAGGTTAGATTGTGGTGGGTTAGGTTAGTTTAGGTTAGGTTAGGTTAGTTGAGGGATTGTGAGGTACAGGTAGGTTACATTAGGTCATGTTGGGGGATTCTGAGTTGCACGGAGGTTATATTAGGTTCCTTCAGAATCCTCAAAAGAGAGAGAGAGAGAGAGAGAGAGAGAGAGAGAGAGAGAGAGAGAGAGAGAGAGAGAGAGAGAGAGAGAGAGAGTGTGTTCGAGGGAGGGTTACACAGGCTCAAAAAGAGACAGACAGACAGACAGACAGACAGATTCGAATACTATTTTTCCAGGCTTCACCATGACGCTGGGTTTGGCACAGTGCAGATGATGATTCGCCAATAAAATGAAATGCCTCATTAGGATCAGCTGTTAGGACTACCAGCTGCATGAACTGTCAGCTGCATGGACTATCAGCGGTCTGGACTGAAAGTTGTTTGGTCTGGCAGCTGTTTGGACTGTCAGCTGTTTAGACTGTCAGCTCTTTGAACTGTCAGCTGTTTGAACTGTCAGCTGTTTAGACTGTCAGCTATTTGGACTGTCAGCTGTTTGGACTGTCATCTGTTACGACTATCATCTGTTACGACTATCATCTGTTTGGACTGTCAGCTGTTGGGAATATCAGCTGTTTAGACTATCAACTGTTTGGACTATCAGCTGTTGGGACTATCAGCTGCTTAGACGATCAACTCTTTGAACGACCAGCTGTTTTGACGACCAGCTGTCTAGGGGATCAGCTGGCCGGACACCCACGTGGCTCATTAGACCACTGGAGGGAAGAGTAAATATCGCACTTATTGACACTTGACATAGAGGTGACAATTTCCTGCTCTGCCTCCCTTAGCTTATTATGTCAACATTTCAACAACATTTTTACATTTTTTTGTGCGATTTCAGGTCCTGGTTTTACCTTTAAGATAAGATAGATAAAGAGATAAATATATTATGTACACTTATGTTTTTTTTTCATTATTTAATTATGTTTTTACCTTTGAATTTTAAAGGTATATTCTCTCTCTCTCTCTCTCTCTCTCTCTCTCTCTCTCTCTCTCTCTCTCTCTCTCTCTCTCTCAGATCAAATTCATCCGATTATTTGCTTAACAATTTTAATAAAAAACATAAATTATAGACAAATATAACTGGAATAGATAACGTTTATGTTCCTGGAAATGATTTTACTTTATGGTTCTGGAAAATATAACTTTATTATAGCTGGAATATTTACTGGAATGGTAGCTAATTGGACGTAATTCTCTGTGGGTGAAAGTTGACCAAATGTACCGAGATCTTTAACCCATCGTCTAATATTTTTGTTTGATTTTTAACCCTGAACCAAAATATCACAGGAGAAATACAGGATATGACTGATGAGTACAGTCCCCCTTCACTAGTACGTTTACAGGGGCTCGTCATATAAATATTCCACAAATCATTACATCAAGATAACAAACACAGCCCTGCCACACTGCATAAAACCTGACGAGCCCCTGTAAACGCACTAGTGAAGGGGACTGTACAGTAGGTAAGATGATGAATACACAGCATACGTAAGGTTGTGTATTGAGCAATTGAAACAGTATTACAGAATATACATAAAGTTGTATATGTAACAGTTTAGGTTAGGTCAGGTCAGGTCAGGTCAGGTCAGGTTAGGCTAGGTCAGGTCAGGTTAGGTTAGGTGTTATACTCAATGCAATTTACACTATAGCAATGCGAACTAAAACTACCAATGAATTAAATTGACAAAAAAATAAACCACAAAGGAGAATAGTCAGTAATTAACCAGATGCAACAACAGCAAAAATAACTTCACAAAAACATCATCATTGTATTTACAAGAACGTAACAGGCAGTAGTAACGATGATCCGTTTCCAATTATCAGCCTTATGTATTTAAAACTCCCGCTGGTAATCCTCCAATAGTTGAATCGCCTTTCAGCGAGCAATGAGTCAAATTGCTAGCAACCTCTGCAACACCGGGCGAATATTTCAAATGCATTGTGTTGTTTGGGGATGGTATAGCCTTGTCTACGTGCTGCTCTTCATGATATAATGTTTCACTGTTGGTGCAATATTGGCTAAAGCATTGTGGTATTGATGGTGGTGTAGGTGGTGGAGGTAGTGTAGGTGGTGGAGGGTGTGTGTTGTGGTGGTGTAAGTGAATGGAGCAGGTGTAGATGATGGTGGTGTAGATGGTTGTAGTGTGGGTGATGGTGGTGTGGTGTGTCTGTCTGTCTGTCTGTCTGTCTGTCTGTCTGTCTGTCCAAGTACCATTTTGTTTTCATATTCATCGGCTGACAAGAATATAGAACTTCATGACAATAACACAACTTGTCTAAAGAATATATATAAACTTTTTCCAAACTTTTAACTTGCTTTCCTGTAACATATTTTTGTGAAGGGAAAGTTGACGGAAAAAGTTGAGGACTGAGTAGCAGGTGCTTGTGAGGTGAGTGCCTGCCTGATCTATTAGAGAGAGAGAGAGAGAGAGAGAGAGAGAGAGAGAGAGAGAGAGAGAGAGATCTAAGGACGTGTCAATTTAACTTTCCTCTCTCAGGCGTTCATCAGCCCTCCATTGCTCAGCTTTTTCTCAGCAGTTTCTCATCTCATTATCCGTTTCTCCCTCTTTTACTTCCTCTTCCTCCTCCTTCCTCTTCCTCCTCCTTCCACCTTTTCATCACCTGTCACTCACTGTTTTTTTATCCAATATCACTCTGCTCCTTCATCAAGATTCTCGTTTTTTCACTAATTTCCTCGACGTCTCCTTCTGTCACCCTCGCTATATCGACAAAAAATTACTCCTTCCGTGTCTCGATTTTTTTCTGACTCATTGGAGTGAAAAAGTTTGAGTAAAAAAAATTAAAGTTTGGATATTTTTACTTGGGTAGTATTTTATATTTATATACGACCAAGTCTGAGGAAGAGTGTGAGACAGTGTTATTGATTGATCTCACACACACACACACACGGGGTTCGAACCAATGAATGACAATTAGGTTCAACAACACATATGTTTCAGGATCCAGCGGCTACAATCCATTTATTTTATCAAAATTATGTTTTTGTATTTTCAGAAATAATGAAAACAAATTTTATGTAAATGTTACCCCCCGCCCGATGTTTTTTATCCTGTTTAAAAACAATAATTTGACCATGGTATTTGTATTTGGAATTTGGTCTAACTGCTGGGTGAGTTCCGTACGGTACCATGAGTGCCGTACGGTGCCATGAGTTCCGTACGGTACCATGAGTGCCGTACGGTGCCATGTTACGGTGCCATGAGTTCCGTACGGTGCCATGAGTTCCGTACGGTGCCATGAGTGCCGTATGGTGCCATGAGTGCCGTACCCTGCCGTCGTCTGCATCCACGCAGCCTTGTATCTTTCTACCACACACCACCATACTTTACACCACCACAGTATTTACCCATACACCACCATATCACCACACCACACTCACTACCACACCACCACCATACCACGCGCATTACCACAATATCACACCACACCACACTACCACCACACCACGCTCACTACCACACCACACTCACTACCACACCACCGTTATCACCACCATACCACCCTGTGTCCTTTTAAACACCATAATTCTCTCAACTATCACCAAATAAACTCCTCGTCTCAACCAACGTCTCCTTGTCTCATTAGTGTTTAATATTACAGGAATTAGATTACAAAAATACACAATACAGGTGAATGACGGATATCGAAAGGGGTAGAAGATCCCCCTAGTGTATTATTGACTTGGTTTGGGGGCTGTCAATCTTTGTATATTAAATTTAAGATCCTAAAACACTAAAAAAAATTATTGCTGAGGAACTAAAGAAATTACATCACACAAGACAAATAATTTACTTCTAACAACTTTTTAAGAAATTTGGGTTCTAAATTATTCGCTCGGTTACGTCCATGAAATAAAAAAAAATATATATTCGCTCAGGAACGATTACCCATCTCGCGTATCCCAAGCGGCGTGAATAAGGTGAGGGGGAGGTGGACTCTAATCAGCTAATGCTTCTGGTAGATTGGCCGATCAGCTTGAGAGGCGATGATTCACAGGATCCGAGATTAAGTTTCAAGGGAGGAGACGGAGAGGGAGGGATCGACGCGTGGGTGTTTAAGAGTATCTGGATAGTGAGTGGTAGAAGGAGGAGGTTTGTTGAGCCGCATGTTAAAACTACAGGGGGTAGGGTAGGGTAGGGTATGGCAGGGTAGGTGGTTGGCGGCAAAATGGTTGATGTTGTGATTGCAAAATTAAGTGTTCTGATTGATACCATGCAATAATCAGCGGGGTTGCATTGCTCTGAGTGGTGTTGCAAAATTCTCACAGCAGTTGCAGGGGTGTGTGTGTGTGTGTGTGTGTGTTGTGTCGTCATAATTTTTGTGGTGATTTGTATCAAGTGAATTAATAATATTACGTAAATATAACTAATGACTGCTTAGTATACTATATTAGATGCACATCACGGGATAATATTGAAATCACCGACTCTTAATATAGTGTGCGCCTTGTTTTAATATAGTGTTTAATACATAGACCACAACCTTGTAATGTGTTGATATATAGTCGGGTATAAGTGAGAAGAGAGCCACGCATTTCACATGTGTAAAAATAGTCCTCAAGCAATGATTTTTAGTACATGTATGACACATGAATATTTACTTATAACCCGTGGAGAGTCGGGTGTTACGGATGAGTCACATATAGCGATTGAAACATGTTAGTGAATTATTAGTCACATGTTACGTGATATTTACATGTTATATACGTCGAGTCAGGTGTTACCAGGATGTAGTCAGATATATCATGTCGGTGGATGTGTTCTATTGATTCCCCAGTGAGCTGCTCGCTTCCTGATGGTCTCCCGCTGCCTCATCCCGATTTTTTATGAAGCTCTGAGGAAAAATATATACGGGTTGTGATTTCCATATACGGACGGGCCATGTTAAGAAATTTTATTCTGTTGGTAAAACGTAGTGGTTTTATGTCCTCTGACGGCCGGCTCGAGGTTATATGAATGAAAATGACTGGTTGGTTTCTTTCTTGTGAAATGTTCCTTGTGAGTTAATTTGTATGTATTTTGTATATACATAATGTATACATGTTTACACATTAAAATTATTCGGGGTAATTTGGTTTCGTTCTTGGGAAAAAATTATTATAACTTAGTTTCCATCGATCTTCATTTGGGTAGACAAATTTCGAATATTGGAACACCACAGGAGCAAAATTTACACTGCAGTTTTTCATAACTGTAACAGGTGATAAAATTATACTTGAATCTTTCATTATTAAACGTATTACTAATTTCTTCTCTACATTACAGCCTCGGGGAGCTGTATCCCCACGTTGGAACACAAAGCACAATGCGAAGATTCCCACATGTAAATACGAGCGTGCACTACCTGGCTCACGCCTCGGTTCTGCCCAAGATTTAGAATATGACTCTGAGATAAATCTGTGCGGATTTGTACATATGTATATAAATCCGTGTGGGACGGGCCCGGCGCGAAGCCTCAGCTGCCTCGATATGTGGCGAGATGGAAGGGCGTTGTGTATGCAAATTCGCCTCCTTTACCTGCAAATCGTTGCATTGAATCACTGGTGACGGTATGCTAGGTGATCTGTTGTACCCCTGCTCATTCCTGCTGCGTACTTTTCCCCTGCCACCTCTCCTTGTCCCCTTCCTCTGCCCCCAGCTCCCCTTCCCCCTGCCCCCTCTCCCTGTTACCCCCCCTTCCACTGTCACCCTCCCCTGCCCCTATCCCCTGTCCTCTTCCCCCTGTCCCATTCCCCCTGTCCCATTCCTCCTATCCCCTCCCCCATTCCCCTACACCTGCTCCTTCCCCCTCTCCCCTCCCTCCACCACCCCAACTAAGCCGCCGTCAACAACATCAGGGGGAAAAAGTGTCAGGATAGGGAAAGAAATGCGTCTGGGTAGGGAATGGGAGAAAACAGTGGCCGGTATGGTAAAAAAAATATAATCGGGTAAAGGAAGAAAATGATCGAAGTAGAGGGAAAAATGTAGCCGTGTTGGGACAAATATTTAATGAATATGACATTTTCATGCATATAAATACACAGTATTTTTTTACGCATTATTGTGTAAGTATATATCCGTCTATGTACACCATGTCTACATAGATATACACACATATAGTTTTGTCTTCCTGTGCGTATAAGTAGCGTACATGACATTTTCCTCAAATAAATCCACACACACACACACACACACACACACACACACGGAGTATGTCTTGCGTATACGCCTGTTAGTGTGATGGTGCCCGTAGGTCATAGTTAAAGGGCTTCATTTAATTACACGGAAACCTCCTAATGGTGAACCTCAGGGGCTAGTCTCATCCTGGTGACGTCACGCCCTCTGGTCTCCTTCCTGGGAGTGAAAAAGGGGAGGGGAGGGGGGAGAGGAAAATAAAGTGGGAGAGAGAGAGAGGAGTGAGGTAGAGGGAGGAAGGAAGGATAAGATGGAGTAGGGGAAGAGAAGAGAGAAAGGAGAGAGAGAGAGAGAGAGAGAGAGAGAGAGAGAGAGAGAGAGAGAGAGAGAGAGAGAGCAAAGTAAAAAAATAAAAGAGTAACGAAAAAGAGACAAAAAATAATAAGTAAACAGGATATTGTCTTATGGTACAAAAACGAAAAAAAAAATCACACCAGGATCCCCGAACGCAAAAGATGTCACCTAAATTGGCCTCCGATATCATTACAGAGTCGTGGGTTGACTTTATCACCAGACAGAACACCTGGGTCAGGATTTTCGACGGGGGATTTGCTAAGGCTCTCACCTCACAGCCTGTAAATAAGAGTTTGTTTCCTACGTAATCTCACACACCTGACTTACCCGGACTTACTATCGCTTTAATCCGTTCGTTGCCACCGGGACTCTCTGCCTTGATTCACCGAGAGATGTGATAAGTTGGTTTTGTCCTCTTTAACTGATGCTAAGTGGATGTGTCTGGTTATGGTGGAGTCCTAGTGTGATGTTAGTCTCTTTAACTGATGCTAAGTGGATGTGTCTGGTTATGGTGGAGTCTTAGTGTGATGTTAGTCTCTTTAATTGGTGCTAAGGTGAGGTATTTAGTTAAGGAAGCTTCACTAAGAATTATGTAAATTGGAACACTGAAACATCAATGTCAATATGGGGGTCAAAATGGCGTCGATATTTCACCGAAACTGTAGAGGCGTTTCATCATTACTAGTTACAAGAGAGGGAAAGAAAATTAACTTAAGAATCTACGAGAATCAGAGTTAACATTCTCATTGTTTCTTATGTCAGATCATCCTCGTAACCGAACATGTAAAAACGTACCTAACTGACTGACTAACCTATCGTAAACAAAATAAATAAATAAATAAATACCGTCAGAGATAGCCCAATTATATTGAGACTCTACCTTAACTAGATACGTTACCTCAGCACCAGTTAAGGGAAAAAATGTATTCAGATTCAACCTTAACTACTGTAGATACTACGGCGTCGCCCCAGTACCAGTAGGGGATAAAATTATCTTAAGACTACTGTACCTAGACATGTCCCCTTAGCACCAGTTAGAGGAGGAGAAAAACTAACTCACAGAATGTTGCAGGATCCACACCAGGATACAGTGGGGTCCGGCAAGGCAATATATCGTTAAGTATTTATCTCAGGTGCCGCCGATCACCACGGGGCGACGCTCTATCTGTGAACGAGAGCCGTTTAGCTAACCCCAATTTTATGGGTCGTTATCAACTTTGTAAAAGCTTTAGATTTGGTGCCGGTAAAGATAAGGTCGCGGCGAGGATACACGACCCGTATACAGTAAATCCTCGAACATCCATAAATACGTGTTGCCGAGAAACCGACACAGCGGTTTCGATTCTTCAAGAGATTCGTGTGGTTAAAATTTGTTTTTCCAGTAAACTTGAGGATAAGGAATGCTGCTTGTTATGGTATTATAGTCTAAGAGTAGTTTTGAGGCCATTTTTTTTGTGTGTCGTAGATTTAAGGTACCTTCTCACAGCTGTAGATTGGGAAGAGGAAATTTTAACGTACGAATATTTGAGACACTCGGGATAGGGAGGGGCAGCTCGAGGGATCAGTGAGTCTTGACGAGGGCTCAGCTAGGACTTAATGAGGGTTCAAAGAGGTTCTCAACCCGGGATTAAATGTGTAACGAGGTGAAGCTACAGCCGAACTATACAGCGGCGTGCACTTGTTCAGAGGATGCGAGGAGAGAAGGTCAACAAGCAGAGATGTTGGCGACTTTGGCGAGGTCTGGTGATATTTATTCGCGAAATATTGACGAAATGTTGACGGAAGGGTATATTTATCTTTTGATAGCGTGGTAAAGTAATATTAAGAAGAATGTGTCAGTGTGATCAGCTTATATTGGCGAGGATGTGGCGGTGTGATCAGTGCATTTTTTTGTCGAATTGTTAGCGATAATTTGACGAGAATATGTCAGAGTGAAAAAGAAAATTTAGTGGCGAATTGGCGATAGCATAACGACGATGTACCCGGTTCTTCGAATAATATTGGCGGATTATTGACACAAACTCACACTCATTCACTCACTCTATTACATACATACATACATACATACATACATACATACATACATACATACTTATTAAAATAAAAACAAATGACAAATATTGCACTACTTCGAGAACCAACCACAAATAGTAACTGGTCATAATTACATCATTCCAACCATCTCAAACACCCTAATTCCAGCCTCACATAACAAGAGTGTGCATTGCTTGCTACGAAAACCAACCAATAATTTGATCTCCCCTTTATTGGCCACTATACTGTTGAGTGGGCTGTACTGAAGGCCAGGAATCAGGAGCGATGAAAAGACCCTATCCCCCCCCCCCCTTACATTGTTCACTGTTCGCCTCAAGACCTGATTCAGGGATGTGTGGTCTTGAAATGCCAGACTAAAGACCTCCTGAGATGGGACCAATCCGACTAACCGAGAACAGGGTGGGGTGGGACTTTCTCTTGGACGTGTTTCTAGGTTATCTAAGGCCAATTGGACTTTCTGGCTTCCTTTTAAGACTTAGGTTGGGTGTGGTTATGTTGGGTTGTATTGTACTAGGTTAGGTTGGATTAGTTTTGGTTGAGTTTGGTTAGGTTGGATTAGGTTAGGTTGGGTTAAGTTGGGTTAGGTTAGGTTAGGTTGTGAAGTTACTTTGGATTGGGTTAGGTTGAGTTAGGTTAGGTTAGTTTTGCTTTTAGTTTAGTTTAGCTTTGATTAGGTTAGGTTAGGTTAGTTGTGTTTAACTTAGTTTAGGTTAGGTTGAGTTAGTTTAGTTTAGGTTAGCTTAGCTTAGGTTCGGTTAGTTGTGTTTAACTTATTTTAGATAAGGTTAGGTTACGTCTACAACCAGCTGGACTCCACATTTATTCTGACCATCACCAGAAACTTACCTCAGGCTCATTTAACACTGCCTCCACACGACTCATATTAAAGAATGTTGCTTCACATTCACCAGCACGTACTGAGGCTTACATAGGACTCCTCATTAACGTGTACCTAGTTCTTTATTCGGGGCTTTTTCTACATCTCCTCATTATAGCGGCAGGATGTAATGGCCAAGGAGATTATTTGTAGTATTTGTAGTAGTAGTAGTAATAGGTAATAAAATGGCGGCGAAGGTGTGGCTATTTGGGGGAGGATGGAGAACTGTTGTCAGCTGGGTGTTGTGGCGTGAGAACTGTTGTCAGCTGGGTGTTGTGGCGTGAGAACTGTTGTCAGCTGGGTGTTGTGGCGTGAGAACTGTTGTCAGCTGGGTGTTGTGGCGTGAGAACTATTGTCAGCTGGATGCTGTGGCGTGAGAACTGTTGTCAGGTTGGGGGTTGTGGCCACTGATCCCATGAGGTCCTTCATGTCAACACCCGAGGACGAGTTAACACACCACGTGAACACCACACCACCTGGTGTCTCCATGACCAGCCCAGGCCCGGGCCATCAACTGTAAACTATAATAATTTGTATGTTCAAATCATGTTCCTTCTCCTTTTAGTATTGAAAGCTTTTGTTAAACGACCCACCCACCCCATGTCTTTGTATGTAATAAGTCATTTTTATCTAATGTATCTTTTAAGTATTTGGGATGCAGAACTTTTTCAATAAATCGCCAATTATTATTATTATTATTATTATTATTATTATTATTATTATTATTATTATTATTATTATTATTATTAATACACACACACACACACACACACACACACCATCATCACTACCACCGCCACCATCATCACTACCACCGCCACCATCATCACTACCACTGCCACCATCACTACCTCTACCATCACCATCACCACTACCACTGCCACCATCATCACTACCACCACTACCATTATCATTACCACCGCCACCATCATCACTACCACCGCCACCATCACAACCACCGCTACCATCACAACCACCACCACCACCATCATCACTACCACCGCCACCATCACTACCGCTACCATCTTCACTACCACCGCCACCACCTACCGCCACCATCACTACCACCACCACCATCATCACTACCACTACCATCATCACTACCGCCACCATCACTACCGCTACCATCAATACCACCTCCAATCATCACTACCGCTACCATCATCACTACCACCACCGCCACCATCACTACCACCACCACCATCATCACTACCACCACCATCACTACCACCTGACCATTATCACTACCACCGCCACCATCACTACCCCACCACCATCATCACTACCACTACCATCATCACTACCACCGCCACCATCACTACCGCTACCATCACTACCACCTCAACCATCATCACTACCCTACCATCATCACTACCACCACCGCCACCATCACTACCACCAACCATCATCACCACCGCCACCATCATCACTACCACTGCCACCATTATCACTACCACCGCCACCATCACTACCGCCACCACCATCATCACTACCACCACCATCACTACCGCCACCGTCACTACCGCCACCACCATCATCACCACCACCACCATCATCACTACCACTGCCACCATCATCACTACCACCGCCACCATCACTACCGGTACCATCATTACTACCACCACCACCATCATCACTACCACTGCCATCATCTCTACTGCCACCACCATCATCACTACCACCATCATCACTACCACCGCCACCGTCTACCGCTACCATCACATCACTACCATCGCCACCATCACTCATCCCCACCACCACCATCATCACTACCACCGCCATCATCATCACTACCACCACCACCACCATCATCCCTACCACTGCCACCATCCTACCCGCCACCATCACTACCACCGCTACCATCATCACTACCGCTACCATCATCACTACCACCACCACCATCATCACTACCGCCATCATCTCTACTGCCACCACCATCATCACTACCACCACCATCATCTCTACTGCCACCACCATCATCACTACCACCACCATCATCACTACTACCGCCGCCATCATCACTACCGCAATCATCACTACTACCACCACCATCATCACTACCACCGCCATCATCATCACTACCACTACCACCATCATCACTACCCTGCCATCATCTCTACTGCCACCACCATCATCACTACCACCACCACCATCATCACTACCACTGCCATCATCTCTACCACCACCATCATCACTACCACCACCACCATCCATCCTACTACCACCGCCATCATCACTACTACCACCACCATCATCACTACCACCGCCAACCATCACTACCACCACCAATCATCACTACCACCACCTTCATCTCTACCCACCACCATCATCACTACCACCATCATCACTACCACCGCCATCATCACTACTACCACCGCCTCTCACACCACCACCAATCATCCACTACTACCACCATCATTCACTACCACCACCACTTCATCACTACCACCGCCATCATCTCTACTGCCACCACCATCATCACTACCACCACCATCATCTCTGCTGCCACCATCATCACTACCACCACCATCATCCTACTACCACCGCCATCATCACTACCGCAATCATCACTACTACCACCACCATCATCACTACCACCGCCATCATCATCACTACCACCACCATCACACCACCGCCAGCCATCACTACCGCCATCATCATTACCACCACCACCATCACTACCACCGCCACCATCACTACCGCTACCATCATCATCACCACCACCACCATCACTACCACCGCCATCATCACTACCGCCACCATCACCTACTCACCACCATCATCACTACCAGCCATCATCACTACCCAACCATCATCACTACCACCACCATCATCACTACCGCCAACCATCACTACCACTACCATCATCATTACCACCACCCCATCATCACTACCACCGCCATCATCACTACCGCCACCATCATCACTCTCCACCACCATCATCCTACCACCGCCATCATCACTACTACCACCGCCATCATCACTACCGCCACCATCATCACTACCACCACTACCACCATCATCACTACCACTGCCATCATCTCTACTGCCACCATCATCCTACCACCACCATCATCACTACACCGCCATCATCACTACTACCACTGCCATCATCACTACCACCACCACCATCATCACTACATCGCCAACCATCACTACCACTACCATCATCATTACCACCACCACCATCATTACCACCGCCACCATCATCACTACCGCTACCATCATCTCTACTGCCACCATCATCACTACCACCACCATCATCCTACCCACATCATCACTACTACCACCGCCATCATCACTACCGCTACCAACATCACTACCACCACCACCATCATCACTACCACCGCCAACCATCACTACCGCTACCATCATCATTACCACCACCACCATCATCACTACCACCGTCATCATCACTACCAACGCCATCATCACTATCACCGCCATCATCACTATCACCGCCATCATCAATAGCACAGGTTAAAATAGATGTTCAGGGAAGCCCTTTCACAGATTTTTTAGTTTTATCAGCGAATTTTGACATGATGTCCTTTAGTGATCGTACATTTCAACATCAATTTATCTCATGATGACTCTCCAAAAGTTCTTAGAAAAAAACTTTGTCATCGAGTTTAGCCCTTTACTGTATGAGCTAGTGGCAGACCCAAGCAACTCAACGCTCTTGGGTAGCGGGGCCTTTGGCACCTGTTACAAGGTTCAGGTGTCAAGGAGCCAGTGGGTCACCAAGCTATTTCCATACGGCGAAACTCTCAGAATGGAGATCTAAGCCCTGTCCGCCCTGCAGGGTATCCCGGGTCTTCAGAAGGTGGTCGGGGTTTGTCCTTCGAAGCTGGCTCTCATCACCGAGTTTGCCGGACAAACTTTGACCAACTACATAGCCACCCAAGATTGCGCCTTTCCCGAGCGTCTCCAGATCATACAACAGGTTAGCCGTATACTGATGAGGGTGGCGGCTCGGGGGTGGATACATAATGATGTTAAGGAGGACAACGTCTGTATCCAAAAGACTGCCAACGGGATTCAAGTCACTCTCATCGATCTAGGTCTATCTATCCAGGCCAGGGGATCCAAGGCCGACATCAACGGCGTCCATCGCCTCACCAAATCACTTATTAATAGCCAGGTGAGCTGCTTCGACCCTGATGTACGCCATTGGTTGAGCAGCGCCAGCAACTGAACCAGGGGTTCCCAAACTTCTACATGTTAAGGACTCCCAAATAGGGTAAGCCCCAGCCGAGGACCGCTAACTAAAGAAATAAAAAAAATAATTATCCACCCTGGACATGTAATATTTACTTATTCCTATATGAAGTAATTAGTAATTACTGAAACCATTTTCCTTTTCAATGTTTTTTTTATTGTTGTTTTAAATTCAAATCTATGTAAATTTTGTACAAACACAACCACAATACACAAACACAATATTGTTGTACCACCAGAAACCAAAATAAACAAATTTACCTTTGTATAAAAACGTGTATAACTAAACACAAGAGAGAGAGAGAATGTAAAAATATTCATTACTGAAGACGATGATGAGTGAGTGATGCATGATGGTTGGCGTAAATGGAATTGTTGTGGGTGGAGACAATGGTGAGAGAGAGAGAGAGAGAGAGAGAGAGAGAGAGAGAGAGAGAGAGAGAGATAACATTTTAATTTGAGTAATGTTTATTTTTTGTGAAGACGGGAGGAATTTCTCAGGAGGTCGTCTTAAGCTCTGGGTCGTCTTCTCAGCTTCCTCTCCCTCGTTCGTTACCTCCTCCCTTCCTTCCTTCCTTCCTCCTTCTTCCTCACTTACTTCCCTTCTTTTTTTTCTTTCATCCTTCCTTCCATCCTTCCTTACTTTATTTCCTCTCTCTTCCTACCATCTCCCTTTCTTTCCTCCTTCCTCCCTTCCTTTCTCCTTCTTCCTCCCTTCTTTCTCTTTCCCCCCTTTCGCAATCTCTCCCTCCTTCCCGCTCTCATATTCTCCTTCCTTCTCTCCCCTCCCCCTTTTCTCGCTTCCTCCATATCTTCCCTCCTTTCGTCGTTCTTCCCTCCCTCCTCTTTACTTCTGCTTCTCCCCCTTGTATTTTCCTTCCTATTCTCTCTCCTCTTCCTATCTTCATCCTTCCTCCTTCCTTTTTTTTGTTGTTCAAGTGAAAGGGAAGTGAATCTTCAGGTGAGCTAATTAACATATAAACCTTTAAAAAAAAGTAGTGCAAGATGTTTCTACGCCAGACTCGCGGAGTTGATCTCCGAACAGAAGCAGCAGCCCAGAAGTTATGTTACAGCCTGGATGAGATGTCGACTGTCCTTCTCTCTCCTTCGGTCGGCTTTGCTCTGCCTCAGGGGAACGAGAGCTTCTGCCCTAATGCCGACAACTGCTGCAGATATTGACTATGAGGCTACAGTCACTGAATGCCGCATAGATCTGCGGCTCAACTAATTTAACACAGATAGGATAGCTACTCTTGTATTAGGATATTTAATATTAAGGTAAATAAATGGTGGCGAAGGTGTGGCTATTGGGGGAGGCTGGAGGCCACGTTAAAAAAAAAAAAAAAGTAGTAGTAGTAGTAGTTGTAGTAGTTGTAGTATAAGTGTTGTTTTATTATATAGTATGTTATTAGTAATATAGTAGAAGTAGTTGTTGTATTAGTAGTAGCAATAATAATAGTAATAATAATAATTAGTAGTATATTGTATTTGTAGTAGTAGTAGTAAAATAGCATTGGTAGTAATAATAGTAATAATAATAATAATTGTAGTAGTATATTAGTAGTAAAATAGTAGTAGTAGTAGTAGCAGTAGCTCTGGTAGTAATAGTTGTGGTAATAGTAGCTCTGATAATAATAGTTGTAGTCGTAACATCAATCAAGCGTCAACACAAGTCAGGGAATCTCTCTCTCTCTCTCTCTCTCTCACACACACACACACCTGTCTTAGAGTCGTATCGTATACCTGGACCTTCCCAACGTGTTATTAATTTACTATTGCACGTCGTGGCTGTATCATTACCTGACTCTATCTCCACAACAATAACAGGTTTCCATTTGTAATTTTCGCTATAATTTATTTTTTTTTTTTTTAATTCCTTCACTTATTAACATGTTGTATTATCGCGTGAATCTCCATCCCTCCCTCTCCCCTCCCCCCTACCCCCTCCCCCTCCCCTCCCCCTTTGTAGCACAGTCGTGGAGGGTAGAAATGGCGGTAAATCGTACGAGTATATGTCTTCATGTTTGTTATTGCGTTGTTTTGAGAGGAGTTACGGGTTCATTCACTGTGGTGGTTGATGGAGTGACGGAACGAGGGAGATAGATAGATAGATAGATAGATAGATAGATAGATAGATAGATAGATAGATAGATAGATAGATAGGACGAGAGCAAGACAGACAGAACGAGAGAGAGAGAGATAATTTCATAAGAACATAAATTTCTTAAGAATGTTTTATGTAGTTTGCTGTATTTTTCTATGAAAGTTGGTGTTGTGTTGTGTTCTCTAGGGTAGTGAACGATGTCTAATGGAACTGAACGATGAGTTTTGATACGCGTGGTTTACATGTGATATTTAATCTGTGTGTTTGTCATTATCTGGTTGTTGTGTAAGGTTTTGTTTCAGCGTTTTTCAGTGACTTTGGTATAGAATCTCTCTCTCTCTCAGTACTCTTAGGTGAGACGTCTCTGTAATTAACTCGTGCCAATTATGTAAACAAATCAGACCACTTGCATGACCCCGCCGTCCCAATTAACCGAATATATCTCATGCTTTACACACTGTATCCTTCCTTATTAGCGAGGCCATTGATCACTTACAAATTCTCAAGTTGTTGTTGTTGTTTTTTTATCTGTTCTTGTTTTGTTCGATAGGTTAGGTTAGGTTAGGTCAGGTCAGGTTAGGTTAGGTCAGGTTAGGTTAGGTTAGGTTAGGTCAGGTCAGATTGTAGTTGGGTTTGGTTGCATTGTTGCTGGGTTAGGTTATTGTTAGGTTGGGTTATAGTTAACTTTTGTTATAGTTATATTGGGCTAGGTTAGATTAGGTAATTAGTCGAGTTTCAGATAGGTTAGGTTAGGTTAGGCTTTCGATGGCTAGTGTACCTGGGTATCAGATTTTGTCCAACTGTACCTGTAGGAACTATTTGTACCTGCGTCTGGAGGTCACAACTTTATCTCCGCCCGCAGGAACATTAACTTGGCTAATTGATCAATAAATATTTTATTTATTCATCAATTCTCAAAACTTATTATACCTTGAGGTCGCTGAGAAGACATTAAATTAGTGTCTTTGGAAGTGCTTGATCGTCTTGCTTAATTGAAGCGGAGAGTGTATAAAGTACCCGATTCATTCAATTAATTGGAACGAGGGAGATGTCCACTATTTTAATATGCTCACTTAATTGGGACGAGTTAGTGCAGAGGCTGTTGATATACCTGCTTGATTAAGACAGCGAGTCATGCAAGTGTCTGATCTGTTTTACTTGATGGGCAGGAGTGCGTGTGTGTGTGTCTTGTAGGCGTCTCATCCACGAGTTTACTAGCTGATGAGAGAGAGAGAGAGACAGGTGGCGAAAAGGAATATATACAGTAGATAGATATATACATAGACAGACAAACAAACAGATAGACAGATGCTCTATATTCCCTACCACAAAAGAGACAGGCAGACAGTACAATCATACCTAAAATATGTTGAATCAGTCGTCAAAATCGTATTATTAAGTAGAGTCCTTCTGTCTTCCGTGTATTATACAATTTATACAGGAGTATACGTTGTTTACATTGAGCCTTTGACTGTAGAGTTTGTAACGTGTTAAGGCATTATATCTGACTGGATAGTGTGTGTTAACTGATCGTATGGGGAAAACGCGGTTGTCTCTTAGCTTTCGTTGTCAGGAGAGGGAAATTGTTAGCTTATAGTTGTCAGGTGATGGGTATTGTTAGTTTTTTGATGTCATGTGATGGGGATTGTTAGCTTTCAGGTGTCAAGTGATGGGGATTGTTATCTTTTAGTTGTCAGGTGATGGGAACTGTTAGCTTTTTGATGTCATGTGATGGGGATTGTTAGCTTTTTGATGTCAGGTGATGGGAATTGTTAGTTTTTTGATGTCAGGTGATGAGAATTGTTAGCTTTAGGTGTTAGGTGATCGGAATTGATGCATTTTTTTACGTGAGTTTTCGAGAAATGAAATTTTTTTGTAGAGTTCGATTACCTGGTGATGAAAATTATCTCTAGGTGGAAATTATCTGTAAATTGGAAATAAATTAAAGTTTTCCTTAGTAAATGAGTAAATTGGTAACATGTAAATGACTATAGACAGTAAATGAATATAAATAATGAGCATTTTTATTATTATATAAATTCAAATGTATATCATATAAACATTTAGGAACAGTTTCGAAAGGTGTCATAATTAACGTTGAGATAGAAGTTTATATGAATTTATATGACCTAAATATCTTGAGACGTTTTGAAAAGGTTAAATGCTAAAACGTTGGATTACGTCTTGATGTATGGAAATAGAATGTAAAGTCCTTAGTCAGGTACCGTCTGTAATTTATGAATAATGACAGCATAATACCCTCCATCTGTCTCTCTCTCTGTCTTAATCTCTGTCTATAATCTGTCTGTGTCACTCAAGTATAATCTGTGAACTTTATTACTTACACAGTTTATTGAGGCAAAGTGTGTAAAAAACGTTCATCCCTAAGGAGATGTGTGTGTGTGTGTGTATGTGTGTATGTGTGTGTGTGTGTATGTGTGTGTGTGTGTGTGTGTGTGTGTGTGTGTGTGTGTGTGTGTGTGTGTGTGTGTGTGTGTGTGTGTGTGTGTGTGTGTGTGTGTGTCTAATGCATCCTGTGAGCCATTTGATTGATTATTTGTTGGACTCCAGCGTTGAAGGATAGGCAGATAGATCAAGATAGATTGAAGGATAGGAGGGAGGGATCGAGATTGATTGCCCTGAAGTGAGTTTGCCCCTCCCCACCCCCCACAAGTCTATCCATCTTGCGGCAATCTGGTGAAGTCATATGGTGTAATATCTCATCCAATACTGAAGCACGATGGGCGGATCTATAGTTTCCCGTTGTTTTGATAGAGTTGTAACGTGGGGCCTCTAGTCGTGGGTAATTTGAGCTAAGGGAGGGAGGGAGGGATGAATAGGGAAGAGGAGTAGGGAGGAATAGGGGAATAGGGGGAGGAGTGAAGGAATGGGGGAATAGGGGGAGGAGTGAAGGAATAGGGAAGAGGATTGGAGGAGTAAGGAGAGGAAGGGAGGGATAAGGAGAGTGGAGGAATAGGGAGGAATGGGGGAATAGGGAGAGGAGTGGAGGACTAGGAGAAGTAGATAATGGATAGAGGGAAAACAGAGGGAGAAGAATAATGGGAAATAATGGAATAGAGAAAAAGGGAGGGGGAGGAAGAGGAGTGGATGTATATAGGAAGAGAGAGGGAGAAGATTAGTGGGGAAGAGTGAAATAGGAGAGAGGGGATTAACAGTGAATAACAGTAAGAGATAAACAATGAAGAACAGTGAAGAACATTGAATAAAATTGAAAACTGTGAGTATTTGTATACATAGAACAGTATAACGCTATATATAACTTATTTTCTGGTTGTTCTTCCCTTCTCCATAACAATGAAGAACAATAGAGGGGGTTGGGGGGAACGATAAACAATGAAACCTACACACCCCAGAATCTAGAACGCTTTACATGTCATTCATTATCTCCTAATTGGTTGTTCTGCGCACTCTGCATAACAACGAAGAACAATAAACGCCAATGTTCTCCATCTGTTCTAAAGGTCTTTGTTGAAGGTCCCTCCTACCATCAGCTTGTACCCAGAAACCCAGGCATATTAACACGGATTTCCTCATGTATGAACGATATGTGCATGACAGTGAAGTCTTTGAGCTAACTGGAATGAACGAGGGAAGGCTAAGGCGCTCTATTGCTGCTCGTATTAGTAAGTGGAATTGAAACCTCTTCGTGTGGTGTTTGGAATCCTATTGTGTGTTATGTCCTGTTTTGTTATTTACGTACTTAATAAATGGAATCGAAGTCCATTGTGTTATTATTTGTTAGTTTTGGGATGAAGAGAAACGGTTTTATTATACATTTGTTTATTCATTTAGTCCAGGAGTAGAGAGTTATCGTGTAGGTCTAGAAGTAATGCAGTTGGGTCCAGAATTACCGCAGGGGTCCAGAATTGCCGCAGGAGTCCAGAATTACCGCAGGAGTTTAGAATTATTGTACATAGCGTTAATATTTACCTTCTTGGTTAAGGAAACATCCAAAAACCTGATCGGAAAAGTTGGTCGACGTCATGTTCGAGGATTGTATCCTTAACCTAATCTAACCTAACCAGGCGTGTAGGAGTCGTATTGAGGAGACGGGAGCGTGTAGGAGTCTTATCAAAGGGACGAGACGTGTTTAGGAGTCTTATGAAAGAGACGGGAGCGCTTAGGAATCTCAAGAAGGCTTGTAGGAGTCTCAAGACGGCGTGTAGGAGTCTCAAGAAGGGTTGTAGGAGTTTCAAGGAGTCTCAAGAAGGCGTGTAGGAGTCTCAAGACGCGTAGGAGTCAAGAAGGCGTGTAAGAGTCTCGGGGAGGCGTGTAGGAGTCTCAAGGAGATATGACTATTTAGAGAGGCTGACGCCGTTCATGTTCCTCCCACTTATACTAATTAGAAGATGCGATCTGTACCTTAAAGCACACACACACACACACACACACACACACACACACACACACACACACACACATACACACACACACACACACACACACACACACACACACACACACACACTATTATTCCTCAATTGTTTTAAAGGGTTGAAACATCATCCTCAAGGGATTGACTCATATAACAAGGGCTAATTTATCATACTCAAGAGGCTAATAAATTATACATAAAGGGTTAATGTATCATACTTAAAGGGTTAATGTATCATACATAAAGGGTTAATGTATCATACTTAAAGGGTTAATGTATCATACTTAAAGGGTTAATGTATCATACTTAAAGGGTTAATGTATCATACTTAAAGGGTTAATGTATCATACTTAAAGGGTTAATGTATCATACTTAAAGGGTTAATGTATCATACTTAAAGGGTTAATGTATCATACTTAAAGGGTTAATGTATCATACTTAAAGGGTTAATGTATCATACTTAAAGGGTTAATGTATCATACTTAAAGGGTTATTTAATCATACTCAAAGGGTTTAGTCATTGTATTCCAGTCTGTAAGGTCGAAACGTGTATCTTATTCTGTATAAATTACCATTGATTCATTTTATCGACTGCCAGGTGACGTAACTGGTCAACTAGGCGGAATTAGTTATACTTTCATATCATTTAATAACGTTGAAGATTACAAAATTACATAAACTTATTTGTTATTACAGATTTATTAGATTTTGTATTTTTAGATTTTTTTGTGTATTCAGTTTGGTTTAGTTACACATTATTGTATTTGTTATTTTTATTTATTTGTTTTTATGTGTTACTGTAATCCCATTGTATACTTCAATCGTAATACAGTAGTGTAGTTTTCTGTATTTTATCTTCCCCTACAGTGGGATTTCAGTGGGATTTATATGGTATTTGCTACGTAATTCCTTCGTTTATTTATATTTTATGTCAGGGTGCTTTTTTAATTTGAGGAGAAAAAAGTTCTATTGCAGTGTTAATTATTTCTCGTTAATACGTGTTAGTTTGAGCTTCACTTTAACAGCTAGTCCCTTCGGAAGGCAGGAATTTCCGTTAAATCCGTTGGAGTGTTTGAATTCGGCGTCGCCCGTGATTGGTCAAGGCGGTGTAAGTGGACGGTTCTCAGTGGCGCATTAAGTCAAGACTACTCACCGTCTCGACCTCCCAGCCTAATTTCAGAGACCAATGAGAACCTCGCCTCACTGCCTTAATTGATGAACACTGGAGAACCTTGAAGAACAGTGAAGGAGCTTGTACATTATAGTCCACACACACACACACACCGCACCATCCACCAATCACGTCAAAGAACTTAATTTTTTCTATAATATTATTATCAAAAAATCATAATAAGTCTCACTCATTAATGGCTTTCCACTTTCTTGTACTTAATTTGTGTATTTTTTCGTTCGCTTCATCTCTATTCTATTTCTTCTTCTCAATCCCTCCTACTCCTCCTCCTCCTTCACCTCCTCTTCCTTCTCCTCTTCCTCCTCCGCCATTTCCTTCTCCTTCGCCTTGCCAAGTAATTTTTAAGTTGTACTCGTATACCTGGACTGTAAATACTGACTCTCTCTATGCAGTGTATATGTCCATGTTGAAGTAATCGTAAACTTGTATGATGATTTTACTCAATAAATAAATATCTATATCTATCTATCTATCTATCTATCTATCTATCCATCCATTCTTATCTTTTACGTCTTCCTATACCCTTCCTTCTTCTCTCAGACGTCCTATCACCTTTAGGATCTGGAAGGAATATGGCGATTGACTCTCTTGGTTCCTTACAATATCTCCCTCGTAACTCTCTCTCTCTCTCTCTCTCTCTCTCTCTCTCTCTCTCTCTCTCTCTCTCTGAAAAAAAAACAGCATCAAATAACGATAATCTCAAAATAATTCGAACGCCATATTGGACACCATCTTTGTTTACTACGGAGAATTCAACATTTGATCCGTATCGTAAGTTTGGGTTGAGAGAAGCGTGTTAGTATGTGGAGGTAGAGGTGAGGTATGTAGGGAGGAGCTGTGGTAGAGGGAGGTGAGATGTAGGGAGGAGCTGTGGTAGAGGGAGGTGGGATGTAGTGTGGTCTCCAGGTTACTTACTAAGGTACAGAGACACTAACAGTTCTGACGGTAACAATAGAGAATGCAGGAATGTGAGAATAATGGTAAATGAAGATGACAGGATAGAAGAGGAGTGTGAAAGAATTAAGAGGAATGATTGAAAGTTGGACAAGATGATTGGTGGAGGGTTGAATGAGGTGAATCTTCATTTCACCCACAGCTGTTTTGAGGAACAGTTGGTTTAAGATTCCATTCTTGTTTCGTGTACATTTAACCTGTTGATTAATCTACTACCTGTGCGACATTCGCTTCTCATATTCTGGCGTGACTGACGAAGTATCGCAGTCATTGTCTTCCACTTCAGTACTCGAACAAATCTTTGTGATATTTGCTTTAGGTCATCGTTTTGCCTCCACAGGTATTCTGAGATTATGCGATATTTTATGCCATCACAGGTAATCGGATTTCACCTGTAAAATTCCTCTTTATTCGATATTGTTTTTTGAAGTGTAAAGTCCCGTCTCTATAATACTGAGCGAATATTAAACACACACACACACACACACACACACACACACACACACACACACACACACACTGGAGGCTGTAACACTAGGGAGGTTTAGCGAGCCTTGGAGTCCGCTATATCGCAGAAGGTTAACGATGAAATGTTTCTCTTCTATCGGGCATTTAAAGCTCCCAGTCCCTCACCCGGGGATTTATGTACGCCATTGTAATAGTTCATTCCTCAGTGGTCCTCCAGGCTACCGATCTGTTAGGACTACGTCGCCTACCTACCTACCTACCTACCTACCTACCTACCTACCTACCTACCTACCTACCTACCTACCTACCTACCTACCTACCTACTTTTCTACCTACCTTCCTTCTTCTCTACCTACCTACCCACCTACTTTTCTACCTACCTACCTACTTACCTACTTCTCTACCTATCTACCTATCACGGATACGTCCCCGGGTGATGCTACTGTTACTCCTCTTCCTGCTCTTCCTGCTCCTCCTCCTCTTCCTGCTCCTCCTCCTCCTCCTCCTCTTCCTGCTCCTCCTCCTCCTTTGTTTTCTTCCTCGTTAGTATGGTGTTCATGGTTCAGTACAAGCCATTTTGGAGCATGACAAAAATTCAACAGAAGTGTAATGCCATTGTTGGAAAGTAGGAGGAATCCGATTTACGTTTTTGGGAGAACAAGGAAAATTCTGTTGTGTAAATACAAGAAATTCAAGAATAATGAGAAATCCGATTTACGGTTTTTGGGGGAAGAAAGGGGAAAATTCAGCTTTGTAAATACATGAGAACTTAAAGAATGGGAAGGAATCCGATTTACGCTGTTTGGAGGTGGACTTGTTTTGGGAGAGCAAATAAGAGTTTGAAAGAAGGACAAACTCGGTTTATGCAATAATAAATTGAAAACGAACAAAATCTAATTCGCGCGAAAGATGAAACAGATTAGGGAAGAATTATAAACTTGTGAAGCATATGAAGCCGACGAAGAAAGAAGAAAATCCGATTTGAAAATAAGAACAAGTCGAAGGGACAAAGAGAAGAGAAGGAAAACTCCCTCAAACCAATAATACGAAACAGATGTAATGTGCAAAAATTGTAGCTCAAAGGAGATCCTGTGTTGGGGACTAATTACTATTTTTTTTCCCCAGTGCTGATAATTTTTACCAGCCCGGGTATCAGACACTAATTAAAAGACTCGTAATAAGCATCAACCTCCGACACGCTTAGGTACACTCTTATTCTCTCCTACCTCCTCCTCTTCTCTCTCTCTTCCTTCTTCTCCTCCTCTTCCTTTTCCTCTTCCTCTTCCACTTCCTTTTCCTCTTCCTCTTCCGCTTCCTCTCCCTCCCTCCCTCTCTCATTCCCCCTCTTCTTCTTCGTCTTCTTCTTCTTCTTCTTCTTCTTCCGCTTCCCTCCTCCTCTTTCCTCCCTGCTGGCTATTTGTTAATCGAATTTATTTCTGGTAATGCTATGTAGATGTCCACCTCCACCTCCATCCCCACCCTCCATCCCCACCTCCATCACCCATCCATCCCCACCCTCCATCCCCACCACCCATCACCCACCCTCCATCCCCACCACTCCATCACCCACCACTCCATCCCCACCACCTCCATCACCCACCACCTCCATCCCCCACCACCTCCATCCACCCACCCCCTCCATCCCCACCACCCATCCCCCACCACTCCATCCCACCTCCATCCTCTACCCATCACCACCACCTCCATCACCCACCACCTTCCATCCCCACCACCTCCATCACCACCCTCCATCCCTCACCTCACACCCTCTCCACCTCCTCACCTCTCACACCCTCCACTTCCTTCTCCCCTTCCCACACCTCCTCTCTTTCCTCCCTCCCTTCCTCACACCCTCCTCCTTCCTCACACCCCTCCCCTTCCTCACCCCTCCTCCTCCATCTCCATCTCCTTGAGGGATGCGTGTAGACAGCCTCCTCCTTCCTCCCGGATTATTGTGAAAGATTTTGTCATCACGAGTGGCATGTGGGAGTATCCTGATGGAGCCTTCAATATTACCTGTAGAGGCTCTCACGCCCCTAATGGTGGTAGTAGTTGTGGTTGCCGGTGGTAGTGGTGGTTGGATGTGGTAGGGGATGGTTTAGTTGGTATAGGGTTAGTGGTGGTGGTAGTGGTTGTGGTTGCCGGTGGTAGTGGTGGTTGGATGTGGTAGGGGATGGTTCAGTTGGTATAGGGTTAGATGGGACCTGTAGAGGCTCTCACGTGGTGGTAGTAGTTGTGGTTGCCGGTGGTAGTGGTGGTTGGATGTGGTAGGGATGGTTTAGTTGGTATAGGGTTAGTGGTGGTGGTAGTGGTTGTGGTTGGTGGTAGGGTGGTTGCTGGGTGATAGTGGTGGTTGGATGTGGGATGGTTTAGTTGGTATAGGGTTAGGTGGTGGTAGTGGTTAATGATTTGGTAGGGATGATTTAGTTGGTATAGGGTTAGTGGTAGTGGTTGTGGTTGCCGGTGATAGTGGTGGTTGGATGTGGTAGGGATGGTTTAGTATAGGGTTAGTGGTGGTGGTAGTGGTTGTGGTTGCCGGTGGTAGTGGTGGTTGGATGTGGTAGGGGATGGTTCAGTTGGTATAGGGTTAGTGGTGGTGGTTGTGGTTGTGGTTGCCGGTGGTAGTGGTGGTTGGATGTGGTAGGGATGGTTTAGTTGGTATAGGGTTAGTGGTGGTGGTAGTGGTTGGGGTCGTGGTAGTAGTCGGGTGTGGTAATGGGTGGGGTGGTAGTAGTGATTGGGATGGTAGTTGAGGTAAGAATGTTGGTTGAGGTTAAGAACGTTGGTGGATGAGTTAGTTCGGGTGGTGGTTGATTAGGTATTAGGGGTAGTAGTATTGGTTGGGGCTGATAGTAGTGGTTGTGGATACTGGTAGTTGGAATGGTGGTAGTAGTAGTGGTGAAACATATGGATCCCAGTAGTAACACATACTTTACACCCCTGTAGTGACACATACTTGACACCTCTGTAATGACACATGCTTGGCCTCTCATAGCACATACTTGCCCTCTCATAACACATGCTTGGCCTCTCATAACACATACCTGCCCTCTTATAACACATACTTGCCCTCTCATAACACATACTTGCCCTCTCATAACACATACCTGCCCTCTCATAACACATACTTGCCCTCTCATAACACATACTTGCCCTCTCATAACACATACATGCTCTCTGAACCGAAGTGACACGTGTCTAACAATTAACTAGTGACACGTGTTATACGCATCTGTCTCTTACCATATCACCCATTTAATACGATACTAATTTCCCTAAACAATTTATGGACGCTACTTCACCCACTCGCCACGATAATTTTTTTTTCTATAATTTCCCATAAAAATACGTATTGGCAATCGATCATTAGTGAAAAAAATAATAAAATAAATACAAAATAATTATTGATATAAGTCCGCTTAATTGCAGTACGTGTGTAAGAAGTGTAAAATTATAGTACATTAATATTTTCACTCGTGTTGATAGACTTTGATCGGGGGTTACAAAGCTAATTAAACTTATTGTCAGGTCAGTTTTAAATTTGGCGTGAAAGAGTCGAACAAAATTCATCAATATACGTGCAATTTGTCGCTTGATTTTTTAACGTGTGTGTGTGTGTGTGTGTGTGTGTATGTATGTGTGTAATAGTACAGTATGGAAATGGTAGGTAGGTGGGTGATCCTTGGTATGGTATTAATCTATGGTAGGTGGTAAGGTAAATTATAGAATATTGTTGAGTAATTTACAGGGTAGATGGTATGGTTGGGTGCCTGGTAGTATGGTATTAATAGTGTGACAACCATGACGTCATCACAGGTAATAGGTTGACGTGTAGCAGCCGTGACGACACTATAGTTGTAGGTGCATGAGGTACGATAACCTCTATACATAATCATAATTTACAAAAGGCAAAATTGTTCTGTCAAAACTTTAAATTCAGTTTCCAAATCACATTGAAATACGATGACTTTTTTTAAATTAAATAAATTTGTTTTTTCTACTCTGTATGTGTGTGTGTGTGTTTGTGATTATTTTTCTGTGTATGTTTGTGTTTTTGGGGTGTATGTGTGTTTGGATGTATGTATGTGTCAGGGTGTATGTTTGAGTTTATTTGTTTATTTTTTTTGTGTGGGTGATTGTTTGTGTTTTGGGGGGTTGATGTTTGTGTCTGGATGTATGTTTATTCTTTGGGGTTTATACTTGTGTTTGTTTCGGTGTATGTTTGTGTTTAGACGTGTGTGTGTGTGTGTGTACGTGTTTGTGTGGACCAACATGAAAGTAATGTGTACATGTGGACCAACAGTATATACAAAGAATTATACACTACTGTACTGTATAATGTATTGGTTAAGTTACCATAGATAAGTTAAAAGTCGACTGAATATAAAAACAACGAATAATTAACGAGGAGCATTGGTTAAGTTGGTTTTTTTTAATAAGAAAGAGACGTTATTAGAACTTAGAGGGAACAATATATATTTTTTTAGTAATATCCGTCGTTGTTTCTAATGTACAGTCACCCAAAAAAGTCCTGTCGCGAACCATGAACCCCGAGATTCAGACTCTTGAATCCGAAGCATTTATGGATAGAATAATGTATCAGTGTCTACTGCTTCGGGTTCACGAGTCTGAATCGTGGTTCGTGACGGGACTTTTTTTGGGTGACTGTCCATATCCCAAGGCAGCCCTCAGTGTTGCCTCAGCCGTTGTCTAGCCGCCATGAGACATAAACAAGCACTGGAGGCACCTGATAAAATCTGCAATATTTCTACAAGTATGTAAGTGGCCATAAAGCACTAGCCGGCAGCTAACACATTCAGATACCAATTGGTGACTCATATGTGTGCGTGTTTTCCTGTTGGTTGGTTTTTGTGTGTGTGTTTTAATGCCGACAGTTCAATACCAAAAGGGGAAGTGAGGTGTGGAAGTGAAGAATAGTGTTCGCTTGATAACGACATCGGGTAATAGTTGGTGTCACTTTGTTTTATTGGTGGGGAATAGTGTTTAGGTAGGCAGCCATTGTTGAGGTGTTGGATGAACTGCTCCTCATCCTCGGTATTCGGTCGACACATCGTACTCAAGGGGTTGAGATTCCCATGAGGTACTTTCGCGTTCTTTTAGCAGAGTTTTAGTGTGTCTGTCTGTCTACTTTTCGTCCAGTATCTACGAGTTCGAATCCCCTTTTAATTTTCCTAAACAAACATATTTTGTCATTGCAGAATAAATTTGTATCCTAACTACGTAAAATTTTGTTCCATGTCGATTTCACAGGATAATAAATCTGACCCGAGCAGTGAGTTGCTTATAAAAAGTGTTCACGTTAACTTGAACGAAGAATTGGTTTGTTCAGTATTAAAAACAATTCTTGGTGTTGTTTGTTCAAGTATCGCCCCAGAGTCGACGTTCAGGATATTGCCACATAATGTCAGAGGTTTAATTTACTTATGATTGTGTTAATACTCCTTAAGGATTTTTGTTTTTGTTTTTGGTTTATATTTTGTTAGTAAATGTAAGACTTTTATTGCCGATTGTTTTAAATTGACGATTTCTTATTGCTTAACGTGTTGTATTTACGATATACGTGTGTTATCGTTTTGCGTTTACGATTTTCATCTCTTATCGTTTTAATGCGTTTTCATTTCTTATTGTATTTACATTTAGGATCCAGTAGTAAGATGGTAATGTATTTTTGTAAGTCAACAATTGATGCATCACACCCACAAGAGTTTCGAGTTGTTTTTGAAGCGATTTTGATTCCTCCCTATACGGATTATGTATTCTGTAACCAATCATATATTCGAGGCACAAAAACAAGAATATATATATTTTTTATCCAACTCCCAAGAAAGTAAAGTATGTAGGGTTTAATTCCTTGATGAAGCTGTTTCGACTCTCACATTCAAAGGTTTTGTTGTGTTAAATCATATGTTAGTGGTTTCGACTCATTGTAGCAAAGGTTTTGTTATGCGTGGGTGGATTTTTTCTCTAGATTCTTGAGTTACCGTTCCATGTTCTTTTGTCTAAGTTTTACTCCCACTGGAAAGCGTTCTATTGTACCCGGTCCATCTAGCCAAACGTCTGCAGTGTATTCACGAATCTTCCTTTAGGTTGGTAAGCGTTTGCTGCGTGATTAAACGAGTTTCCCTGTACGTAGCTATCTATTATTTAGTGGTGCAGTAAGCCTCTCTCTCTCTCTCTCTCATACCGTGAACATCATTAGTATTATGCATTAATTTTATTTGCAATTCATCTCTTTATCATAATTTTATATATCTTTACCGTCAGTACACACACCAAAAAAAATCAAATACTTTTTATTTCATTATCAGGTTGGGGACATATTGCACTAGTCTTATCACTACCATCGTTTGTGCAATCAACTCCTTCCTTCTTTTTACTCCTGTTGCTTTGAATCATTGCATAGTTCTTACGTACATGACGCCAATATGTCTGTGGGCAATATGATGTCAATGATAAAATTTTTGCATAATATACCACGTTTTGCATGAGTCAGTTTTCCCAAATTGAGACAAAGTGTTTAATCAATGCGCTTGATATTTTTTTTAGCTGGGTTTTAGTTAAGTCAGTACATGGTTTTACTGACTGGACTGATGGATGTTGTTGCTCGAGTATATGTGATAACTTTGTGATTGGTGTTTTGAAACATAACACACACACACACACACACACACACATATATATATATATATATATATATATATATATATATATATATATATATATATATATATATATATATATATATATATATATATATATATATATATATCAACTGAATATAAAGATGGATGTATTTCAGCTAATTATGGTATATTGGCCTTGAATGTACTTTTAAAAGAGGTTACCCTAAAATAAACCTTCAATCCGTTTTCTTTATTCATCTTCCGGTTTTCTGTGGGGGTAGCTCAAGGTGGTACACCAGAAACCGAGAAGAAGAATAAGAAAATATATATACTGTAATGCAAGGCAGAGTGATAGGAATAGTTATGTTACCCCAAAGATATAGTCACGTCAATATCTTTCGTTACTGGATAACTTAGTGTTTTAATATACAGGTATAACTTAACAAAACTCCTATGTAAAGTCCACGAACTAAAGTCCAAGGTCCACGTACACAATTGAACTGTTGGTGGGAAGACTCTCCGTACTCCACTGTTCCATCTCCGCCATTTGGATATTCATATATGTTATTTTGTCATGGTAGAGACGACAGTATTGTATTTTAGAACGTGGGCATTTTTCCAGCTACGTTCACTCATAAGTTTAATAGTGTGTGTGTGTGTGTGTGTGTGTGTGTGTGTGTGTGTGTGTGTGATAATAATAATAATAATAATAATAATAATAATAAATAATTAACGGTTTATTGAAAAAATTCTGCAGCCCGAAGGCTGAAAATATACATTGGACATAAATGACTTATTACATACATTGGTGGTTTAACAAAAGCCTTAATGTAGGTGTTGAACAGAAAACTCGTAGTGTAGTAACTCCCTCCCAGATGGTGTTGGGAGGAACTCACGTGGTGTAGTAGTTCCCTCAGATGGTGTTATGAGGGACCTGGCGTGGTGTAGTAATTCCCTCGCAGATGGTGTTATGAGGGACCTGGCGTGGTGTAGTAATTCCCTCGCATATGGTGTTATGAGGGGCCTCACGCGATGTAGTAATTCCCTCACAGATGGTGTTATGAGGGACCTCACGTGGTGTAGTAATTCCCTCGCAGATGGTGTTATGAGGGGCCTCACATGGTGTAGTAATTCCCTCACAGATGGTGTTATGAGGGACATGTGGTGCAGTAATTCCCTCACAGATGGTGTTATGAGGGACCTGACGTGGTGTAGTAATTCCCTCACAGATGGTGTTATGAGGGGCCTGACGTGGTGTAGTAATTCCCTCACAGATGGTGTTATGAGGGACCTCACGTGGTGTAGTAATTCCCTCACAGATGGTGTTATGAGGGACCTGACGTGGTGTAGTAATTCCCTCACATATGGTGTTATGAGGGACATGTGGTGTAGTAATTCCCTCACAGATGGTGTTATATGAGTGAGGTGTGGTCTTAGGCCTTCCTATCGTAGACGGATTAACACATCGCTGATTGTTGTTGGGTCTCGCGGGCCGTTATCACTGGGTACCTGGGACCTCACTGTGTGAAGGTTAACTTGGGTACGACTGTTACTGTTGAGTTGTTCTCACTGACTTAAGCACTGTTCACCTCTGTTCACCTCTGTTTAACACTGGTTCCGTTCCTTTCCAAAATGAAATTGTAACTTCTGGCGAGAACCTGTTGATACTCCGGTGGGGAGAAGTGGTTCAGGGGAGGGGGTTGGTATGGGCCAACTTAACAGTTGACCTGGCTGCTCTGAGAGGAGCGCCAGGTACGTCTTGACCCTTCGGTGGTCAAGTGTGTGTGTGTGTGTGTGTGTGTGTGTACAGTATATTGTGATTGAGTACAGAACCAAGATTGGATTTATTTAGTTTTGTCTATATAGATATCTCCTCCTCCCCCTCCTACATCTCCTCCTCCCCCTCCTACATCTCCTCCTCCCCCTCCTACATCTCCTCCTCCCCCTCCTCTTCCCCTTCATCTCCCCTTCCCCTTCTTTTATTTTTCCTTCTCCCTTTCCTCTAATAAATTGTCCTAGTTATATTTGGAGTTTCTATATGTTTATTAATTTATCTTACTTCGTATACTTTTTGGGTTAAAGTAATTGAACAGATAGACAGATATAGATAGAGACTAATAAATAGATACGAACTCGAAATAAGAGTGAGGAAAGATAGTAGAGGAGGAGGAGGAGGAGGAGGAGGAATATTGAGAGAAATAGGAAAGGGCGGAAAATAACAAAACGTATAGAGGGAAAGGAGGAGTATAAATAACGAGAGAAAGAAAGGGAGAAATAACGAGAGAGAAAGGAAAAGGGAAGAGAAATAACGACAGAAACAGGAAAAGAAGGGAAATTTGGAAAGGGGGAGGAAAATAGCAAGAGCAGGAAGAAAACCTATAGACAAAACTTGTGATTAAACCTAAGTGGATTTTCTTTTTTACTTTGTTTACATTGAACATACCTCAACCTGTCTATTTAATTTGTTTATCTGCTTATCTCCTGTTTACACGTCTATCTCTTTGCCCGTCTATGTATATTTATATCAATATTTATCCGTCTATCTACCTGTCCGTCAATCTGTCTGTCTATGTAACCGGATTGGCTAAACCCATTTATTGCATTGCAAGCGGATTGACGCGTGCAACAAGTGTAGTCAAATTATTACCATCGCGACAAAATGCAGAATAAATCTTTATAATTCTCTTGAAAATTTACGAGACTTATGTTGACCCCTTGAGTATAATGGCTTAAACCTTTTGAGTACAGGGACTTAAACCTTTGAGATCGAAGACTTAAATCTTTGAGAATTAACTTGTTGAGTACGGTGGCTTAATCCTTGAGTACGGTGGCTTAACCCTTTGAGTACAGTGAAGTAGATTATTTTTACCATGTATAATTTAACTTTTGATCTCATTCCACTAAACAAAGATTGTAACCGAGAATCTAAATTTTTTAATAAATAAATTACTCCTATAAAGTTTCCTAAGTAAATATATTTTTATTAATATAATATTTTCTCTATTATTTTTTTTTTATTAATCACAAAAATTTACACCGAGATTTTTGATACCGATAATTTTATGTATTATATCAACGCCCAACTGTCGAGTAAAGTAGGTAATTAATTTTATTTTCACTCATAAAATTTTTATTGTTTTTTATTAGGCAGAAAAGTTAATACTGTACAGAGATTTATTAATTTTTTCATTATTAAATTGACGCCCAACTGTCAGCTAAAGTTCATAATTACTTTTATTTTCATTTATAATTGACTTTTATATTAATTTTTGTCTTCTTAAATGGGAAACTTAACACTGAGATTTTAGATTTTTAAGGTAGATAATTTAATATATTGTATGAACGCGCAGCTGTCAGGTAAGCTACTCATGCTCAGAATATCCAAACAGCTCGTGGCGTCGGCTTCTTGTGCAGCGGAATTTCAAAAACCACCTTTAGCAGTCAGTCAAAGGTGGAATTTTCTACTTGTAGCTGACGTGACTGACAGAATTGAAAGTTTTTGAAGATCACAGATATCACGGTTTATTAACCTTATGAAGGCGATGGTTTAAACCCTTTGTGGATGATGCGTTAAATCTCTTGAGGATGGTAGATTATCCCCTTTGATGATGATGGTTTAACCCCTTTAATGATGATGAGTTAACCCCTTTAATGATGATGGTTTAACCCTTTAATGTCTTAACCCTTTAATGATGAAGGTTTAACCCCTGTAATGATGATGGTTTAACCCCTTTAATGATGATGGTTTAACCCCTTTAATGATGATGAGTTTACCCCTTTAATGATGATGGTTTAACCCTTTAATGTCTTAACCCTTTAATGATGATGGTTTAACCCTTTAATGATGAAGGTTTAACCCCTTTAATGATGATGGTTTAACCCCTTTAATGATGATGGTTTAACCCCTTTAATGATGATGGTTTAACCCCTTTAATGATGATGGTTTAACCCCTTTAAGGGAGGTGACATAAATACTGTTCTACTATAAAAAATATTCTTAATATCTCTCAAACAAAAGTTGTCCCAAAATGCACTATGGCCGCGTTAATCCTCTAATGAAAAACCCTTCCATCAGTCAGGTCGTTTGGTAGATCTGGTTAGGTGAGGTGATAGTTTGCGCCTACTGCTAGAGTCGACGGTACAGTTGATAGGAGTGTGATGGAACAGGTAGTGGGGAGGGTACAGTTGATAGGAGTGTGATGGAACAGGTAGTGGGGAGGGTAGAGTAGGTAGGAGTATGATGGAACAGGTAGTGGGGAGGGTAGAGTAGGTAGGAGTATGATGGAACAGGTAGTGGGGAGGGTACAGTAGATAGGAGTGTGGTACAAAACTTAGGGTGCAGGATATAGAGTGCGGTACAGTATATTTACCTAGCTGGAGTGAGGAGATAAGCACCCCCCTTGTAGGACCTATACGCACACACAAACATATACACACATACATATACGCACACAAACACACGCACACACGAGAGAGAGAGAGAGAGAGAGAGAGAGAGAGAGAGAGAGAGAGAGATTTTGGGGTAAGTCGTTCTAAAATGAATTCATAACCAGCATCCAGCCATCCACGCCTGACCTTGACTCCCTCCTGCTTTACGGACCAGGGTCTGGTGGCTTGCTCAATTGTCAACCCCCTTCATTACTCACCATTACAATTCCCGTGGCGCGATCACATTCATCACTGCCTATTATGGGGCATTGTTCCTACACAATCACCCCCAAACAAATGTAGGCAGCGAAGAACCGCCAATCTTAAATATTATCATGTTTTAATGCATCATGTTTACCCCTTGGCCCTGGGCGTCCTGCAGGTGCCAACGAGTGCTTGTCTGGATCTTATATTGTACTTAGGTTCATATCCTTGATTTGTTTTCCAGAACGGGGGATAAATGTTCTAGTTAATAGTTAAAGTAGTAGTGTAAAGTTAGGTTAAATTCAGGCTTGTGGGGGTAGTTGAAAATATTGGTAAGATTTGACCGTGTGGCTATCGACTCGGCAGTAGGGTTTGAGGCGTCAGCATATCCAACGTCACCTGCCACACACGCGTCGCCACACCACCTCCCACTCCTTCTGTATGACATAGCTTCGGTGTTTCAGTCTGTGTAAATATTGAATGCGTAAAATCCTCCTCATGTCGTTTTATTTCCTGTTATTAGGTTTACTGCCCGCGTGATACGTGTTGGTGTGTAGTGAAAATAAATCTTAGAACACTGGCTCTGTTATCCCGCCCTTAGGTAGTCGCTGATTGGTTGAGCTAAATCTGATAACTTTTAGTCAGTGTTACCATGTGTCGGATTTCCACTGGTGATCGACAAAAGTTCCAGATATAATAGACATCAAATAGGATTGAATACAATTTGATAAACTTGTAAAACGTTTTCTTTTGCGATTAACAGAGGAATATATGTTTTGTTAAAATGACTGACATGTTATATTCTAAGTCTTTGATTAATTGTCAACTCACATGAGCGTCAAGAAAGACCTACACCACAGTGAGCGGTAGGACACGGATAATCCTTATATAACTCTCTCAGGGAGTCTGGAATGGAAGACGGCAACAAGCCGCGCGCAAGACTCAAGGGAAGCCAATTGAAACTTACTGTGTCCTTTATTGCAAACTTCTTGTCCATTATTTCAGTATTGCCTAAAGCCCAAAGTTATACAGCGGGTTACATACAAGACCAAAAATATGCCGTGTGTTGCGGCAGTCCCCGAGGAGGCTACCGACCATCCCCTCAACACACACTGATGCGCGTACTCATCAGGCCATCGACAAGTTGCTCGGGCTGCCAAGCTCTGGAAAATTGATTAGATCTGAACTTTGGTAGGATATTGGCAGGACGCTGAGCTGGGTTGAACTTGACCTTGGGGCCCCAGGGAGGGGTAAGAAGGAGGGGAGAGGGGGGGTAGAGGGCCAACCTGCTCCTTACTGCCGAATTTACTTCAGAAATCAAATCACATTATTTCGTCATTTTATAAGGATATTTATTTTGTATTTACTGTACGTCCTTATTTAGTTTCTTCGACATATTAGGCATGAAAAGGAATTATACTGCAGGCCTAACTTTGTGATTTTGACGAATATAATCATCTTGTCTTATAATTTCCCTGGACACAAAGAACATACAAAACTGATATAATGCTCCCTCGCCAGTGTAAAGCATCCATCAGTCAGATCATGGGTGTATTGGCTGGACAGTACCACATCACATGCAGAAAATCATAGTGGTATTTTTTCTTAATTTGCTGAATATTTTATAATAACATTCGATTACAGAATCAGTTCAGGGGTTTGCAGTTGGGTGGATATTGTTTTTTGGAGCACCTGCGTATATAAACACATTTAGAGTGTGAATGTAAACTCAAACTTCATTTACGAAATTCTGAAATGACCCTAAAGTACTTCAGGAGTCACATCAGGGATTCAGAGTTAACAAGACGGTAATATAAGGTTCCGTAACTATTATCTTACCAATTATTAACCTTAAGACTGATCCCTCTTGTGTAAGTAGTTCAACTGTTATCATTTAATTGGGGGAAAAGTCTCTCGTAAACGGGAATTGTGTTGTGCGTGTAAATTCTTGACTTTAGGAGGGATTATAGCCAAGGAGATGTGTGTGGCTATGTGGTTGGAGTGATTATAGCCAAGGAGATGTGTGGATATATGACTGGAGTGATTATAGCCAAGGAGGTGTGTGTGGCTATGTGGTTGGAGTGATTATAGCCAAGGAGATGTGTGTGGCTATGTGGTTGGAGTGATTATAGCCAAGGCGATGTGTGGATATGCGGTTTTGTAAGTATATGATAAAGTGGATGCTGCTCTGACGTGTCCCATGTATGCATAGTCACTCCAGTTGGTGGAGTATATATACTGTATATACACAAAGCGTATTCTGTATTTTAACATTCACATCTAGAACCACGTGTAGCCAGGTGTGTGGGTGAGGAGTCTGAGGACATAGTTTTTCGCTTAGGTTGAAATGCATCCGACATTTCCCCCCCACGTCTAAAAGAAATACCCATGGGCTATGATATGGGTGGACATAGAGGACATAGTTAGACACAGAGCTTAAGATACGTGTATATATTCCCATTAGAATCCCGCGTAGCCCATGCCATGGTTAGACGTAATTGTTTACATAGATTCAGAGTGCGTAGAGTATGCGTAGACAATAAGGTATGGGTTGGCGTAGTGCGTATACTCGTACATTGTTTGAATATTGTATCGTCTTTGAAAAATGTCTTAAACAATAGATGGATTTTTTTTATTCTTTTTTGTTGTTGTTCGTTGTCTAAATATTTCATTGTATTTAGATTTCCCCTTAAACAGTGTTATGGGTGGACATTCCTTTTGCCCATGTACTGTATAGATTAAAAAAAAAAAAATCCCGGACGGAAAATTTATGCGCCACCCTGTATGTTTCTTAATAGATTACAAACCAGGTGAAAATATATAATTAAAGGAAGATTATAACCTCATTTAACATCTCAAGGATGATAAAAGCTTTGCTGTGATGAAATATTTTTTTTTTTACACCGTCACGTCCGCAAGATTCGAAATTCTCCAGAAAATATCCGGCTCAGAGAGTTAGGAAAATAAATGATAAGTTAATCTCGCCTGCAGATATTGGTGTGAGGTGAAGGTTGGCCGGATGAGTGAGTGGGAGTTCGTGGGCCGGATGAGTTAGTGGGAGTTCGTAGGTCGGAGTACGTGGGCCGGATGAGTTCGTGGGAGTTCGTAGGTCGGATGAGTTGGTCGGAGTACGTGGGCAGGATGAGTTGGTCGGAGTTCGTGGGCAGGATGAGTGAGTGGGAGTTCGTGGGCCGACTGAGTTCGTGGGAGAGTTCGTGGGCCGGATGAGTGAAGAGGATTTTTTGAAAGTTGGCCGGATGAGTGAGTCGGGAGTTAGTGGAGGCTGAACGGATAAGTGAGTTGGAGTTGTGGAGGCTGGCCGGATAAGTGGGAAATTTAATAATAAGATCTAAAATAATCTAAGGCATTATATTTCATGACAGGTAAATGTGAGAGAGGGATTACGGCTGTCGGGAGGTAAAACCCAGCCTGGAGAGGGATGAGAGGGGGGACAGGAGGGTGAGAGAGAGGTAGGATGATGAAGAGAGGGAGACAGGAGAGTGAGAGGGAGGTAGGAAGATGATGAGAGGGAGACAGGAGAGTGAGAGGGAGGTAGGAAGATGATGAGAGGGAGACAGGAGAGTGAGAGGGAGGTAGGAAGATGATGAGAGGTAGACAGGAGAGTGAGAGGGAGGTAGGATGATGATGGAGGGAGACAGGAGAGTGAGGGGAGGTACGAAGATGATGAGAGGTAGACAGGAGAGTGAGAGGGAGGTAGGATGATGATGAGAGGTAGACAGGAGAGTGGAGGGAGGTAGGATGATGATGGGAGGGGAGACAGGAGGGTGAGAGAGGGAGGTAGGATGATAGAGAGAGGAGACAGGAGAGTGAGAGGGAGGTGGATGATGATGGGAGGGAGACAGGAGGGTGAGAGGGAGGTAGGATGATAGAGAGGGAGACAGGAGAGTGAGAGGGAGATAGGATGATGATGGGAGGGAGACAAGAGGGTGAGAGGGAGGTAGGATGATAGAGAGGGAGACAGGAGGGTGAGAGGGAGGTAGGATGATAGAGAGGGAGACAGGAGGGTGGGAGGGAGGTGTGGGTGTGGTAGACTGGTTGACAGATGGAAAGACAGGTTACAAAATAGGGTACAGTACTTCAAAACCTTACCTGACCTTACTGATGGATGTTTTACACTTGCGAGGGAATATTTTCAAATCCCTGTATAGCTTAAAATCATTGACCAGTGACGCATAATTTAATTCCCTCTTATGTTATGAAAGTTTATATATTTTTTAATGTTACTTTTTTTTTTACTTTTGTGATGTTTTATGTTTACTCAAGGTATTTATGCACGTGTATGTGTGTTGTGGACGATGGTATACAAATCCTAGTGTTTGTGTGTTGTGGACCAAGACATAAATCCTAGCGTTTGTGTATTGTAAATTAAGACATAAATCCTACTATATGTGTGTTGTGGACGATGACATAAATCCTAGCGTTTGTGTATTGTAAATTAAGACATAAATCCTACTGTATGTGTGTTGTGGACGAAGACATAAATCCTAGCGTTTGTGTATTGTAAATTAAGACATAAATCCTAGTGTTTGTGTGTTGTGGACGAAGACATAAATCCTAGCGTTTGTGTATTGTAAATTAAGACATAAATCCTACTGTATGTGTGTTTTGGACGATGACATAAATCCTAGCGTTTGTGTATTGTAAATTAAGACATAAATCCTACTGTATGTGTGTTGTGGACGAAGACATAAATCCTAGCGTTTGTGTATTTTAAATTAAGACATAAATCCTACTGTATGTGTGTTGTGGACGATGACATAAATCCTATTGTATGTGTATGTAAATTAAGACATAAATCCCAAAATCTTAATATTAACTCTTAATTCGTGACGTTTTTCCTTTCGATTTTAACTGTGTCACGTTAACAAATAATTCAGAAATTCACATTGGATTTTGGTCTCACTGTATAATATATGACTTTTTTTATAACGTGTTCAGCAGTGCAAGATTAAAAGGTTTAAAAGTTTAGTAAAGCGAATTGAATTTTATTTATTTTATCTAATATGATGTTTAGTTTTATTTATGTGTTAAGCTCGCCACCATTAAAAAGATTTATAATTTCCGAACTGCAAATTGGAATATTTTTTTGTTATATTCCGGTAATTTATTTATTTATTTATTTATTTGTTTGTTTGTTTGTTTGTTTGTTTGTTTTTATTTTTAAGCATTTAGAGGTGAATTAGGTTGAAGCTATGACATTGCAGTTCGGATATATAACATGAGTCGTTCACTAACTAATGACAGTTGTGTTATTTACTTTCTATAACAAAACTCACCATCAATCTGTAAATAAACTCAACATTTAAGTACTGTTTTGGGGGGTGTCCGGTAAATAAGTACTGTTTTGGGACATTCATTAAATTACAAGACTTTGGAAATATTAAACATTAAGAGATAAACACACGTATTATCTATAATCTATGATAAAGTGAACACACGGTGAAGCCGACTTAACACATGTTGTAATAGCCAGGTAGCGTCTTGGTTTCCTGTGTCTGTCGGTGTGGATAGAGACATAAAAAAAACACATTGTAATTTCTCTTTGTATAGCCGTGGTCACCGTCTTGAGAGTTATATATTAAATGATCCAGAAATTGAAGACGTCAGTCAGGGAGGTCTACCGTAATGTGTTAGGGTGGTGTAATTTAGAAGAGCTTCGGTAGGTGAGGGCCTTTCTAATTTTAATATTACCTGACGTAGATATCCTCTGATGTTATGTTAGGTTAGGTTAGCTTTTGTTATGTAAGGTATGGCTTAGCTTGGCTAGGTTAGGTTAGGTTAGATAAGTTACCTGGCATCCTGACATCATTTTATGTTGTATACTGCCGATAACTTTAACTACTGTATACCTATTTATCAGTGAGGTCTGTAGGTGCCTATGGCTCTTGTGTACTCGTAACTCACCGCATAGTATTGCTACGGGGGTAGACAATAGATCAACCAATCCAACCCGAGGAAAAATATCTATCTTTAAAATTATTATTCATGCAGGAAGGTAGAAAAAATTTTGAGGTGCTTTACTGATTAATCCATACGAGTTACTGATGAAATATTGAGTACCCTAGCTAGTGTCGCCCCGATGTCTGGAATCTAGGTCTAGGATACACTGTAATCTGGAGTTCTCAGCCTAGAAAAGGATATAGTTAAGAGTCTAAGATCCTACGATGATAGGACGAGGTGTAAATGCCCATAGAGCCTTGAAGGTTAGGATCAAAAGCCCTGGAATCCCAAAATTTCGGAATCCAGAGACTTTAAAATTATGTAGGGTTCTTCAATTAGTCTGGAATCCCTAAAATTCAGGGTCCACAGCTGACTAAGTTACATAAAATTCCTGCTGGTCGGGTTCTAGGACTTGACATTTGGCCTGGGAATCCTGTAGGCCCGGTGTAAGCTTTTTGCATATTCCTGTATGCGAAATAAAAAGGGGGTCCATTACTTCATTTATTCAAATATTATGTCACTTCCAATCCCCATTGAGCTGACAATTTGAATTCAGAGTGTGAAGGAATAAGGAGATTACTAGAATGCATTATGTATATCAGGCAGATGCAAAAAAGTGATGTCAAAATTACCATTCATTAACGTCAGCACGATCGATCAGCGCCGTCAGCACACGATCGATCAGTGACGTCAGCACATGATCGATCAGCGACGTCAGCACGATCGATCAGCACCGTCATCTTGATCGATCACCAACGTCAGCACGATTGATCAGCAACGTCAGCACGATTGATCAGCACCGTTTTCTTGATCGATCAGCAACGTCAGCACGATAGATCAGCAAGACGTCAGCACGATCGATCAGCACCGTCATCTTGATCGATCACCAACGTCAGCACGATTGATCAGCAACGTCAGCACGATTGATCAGCACCGTTTTCTTGATCGATCAGCAACGTCAGCACGATAGATCAGCAAAATTACACCAAGACTATATTATTTAGATTCCTTATGTTAATTACCTGTGTGTGTGTGTGTGGGTGGGGGAGGATGTCTGTTTAAGATTACAAGTTTTTTAGAATTTAGCCTCTGTTGTACCGGATATGACTCTAGGTGTACCGAATCCGGCTCTTGGTGTACCGAATCCGGCCCTTGGTGTACCGGCCCCGGCCCTTGGTGTACCGAATCCGGCCCTTGGTGTACCGAATCCGGCCCTTGGTGTACCGAATCCGGCCCTTGGTGTACCGAATTTCCCCTTAATCTCAGCTAGGCCTCGTCGACAAAGTGTTGGTTTAAGTATTCGGGAAGGTGTTGATTCAAGCTGGTGCCTGCTGCGTTGCCTGCTATCAGCTTGTGTTTCCTGCTTGTCTCTTCGTTCTAAACTTGTACCTTACTTGTCTCTCTTCCTGCTTCTTGTTGCTTGAGCGTCCTGCTGATCTCTTCGTTGTTGCTTGCATATCCTGCTTGTTTCCTAGTTGCTTGTTGTTGTGTGTGCCTTTTTGTATTCGTGTGCTGTTGCTTGTGCCTCCTGCTTGTGTCTTCCGTTGTTGCTTGTGCCTCCTGCTTGTGTCTTCCGTTGTTGCTTTGTTCCTCCTACTTGTGTCTTCCGTTGCTTTCAGCCTCCTGGGTTTGTGTCTTCCGTTGTTGCTTTTCAGCTTCCTGTTTGTGTCTTCCGTTGTTGTTGCTTGTGCCTCCTGCTTGTGTCTTCCTGTTGTTGCTTGTGTCTCCTGCTTAGCCTTTCCGTTGTTGCTTTGTGCCTCCTGCTTGTGTCTTCCTTGTTGTTGCTTGTGCTTCCTGCTTGTGTTCTGTTGTTGCTTGTGCCTCCTGCTTGTGTCTTCTGTTGTTGCTTTCAGCCTCCTGCTTGTGTGCTCCTTCTGTTGTTGCTTTGTGTCTCTTCCTGTTGCTTTTGTGCTCTAAGCTTGTGCAGGGTCTGTTGTTGCTTTGTGTCTTCTGTTGTTGGTTTTTGTGCCTCCTGCTTGTGTCTTCTGGTTGTTGTTTCAGCTCTGCTTGCCTCTGTTGTTGCTTGTGCCTCCTGCTTGTGTCTTCCGTTGTTGCTTGTGTCTCTTCCGTTGTTGCTTTTCAGCCTCCTGCTTGTGTCTTCCGGTGTTGCTTTGTGCCTCCTGCTTGTAAGCCCTCCCTGTTGTTGCTTCAGCTCCTGGCTTAGTGTCTTCCGTTGTTTAAGCCAGCTCTCCTGCTTGTAGGTCTTCTGTTGTTGCTTGTGCCTCCTGCTTATGTCTTCCGTTGTTGCTTGTGTCTCTCCAAGCAGTGCTTAGCCTCCTGCTTGTGTCTTCCGTTGTTGCTTTGTGCCTCCTGCTTGTGTCTTCCTGTTGTTGCTTGTGCCTCCTGCTTGTGTCTTCCGTTGTTGCTTGTGCCTCCTGCTTGTGGGTTCTCCGTTGTTGCTTGTGCCCGCTTGTGTCTTCCTCTGTTGCTGCTTGTGCTTCCTGCTTGCTCCTCTGTTGTTGCTTGTGCCTCCTGCTTGTGTCTTCCGTTGTTGCTTGTGCCTCCTGGGTTTGTGTCTTTTCTGCTGCTGCTTTGTGCCTCTCCTGCTTGTGTCTTCCGTTGTTGCTTGTGCCTCCTGCTTGTGTCTTCCGTTGTTGCTTGTGCCTCCTGCTTGTGTCTTCCATGTCGCTTGTGCTTCCTGCTTGTGTCTTCCGTTGTTGCTTGTGCCCCTGCTTGTGTCTTCCGTTGTTGCTTGTGCCTCCTTGCTTTGTGTCTTCTGTTGTTGCTTGTGCCTCCTGCTTGTGTCTTCCGTTGCTGTTTTTCAGCCTCCTGTTTGTGTCTTTCCGTTGTTGCTTGTGCCTCCTGTTTGTCTTCTTGTTACTTGTGCCTTCTGCTTCAGTTCCCTGTTACCCATGTCTCCTGTTTTTCTATCTGTTTTTGTATTCTCTTTCTTTTGTCTCTTGCCTCGTTCAGTGTCTCGTGGGATCAAATATTAAGTTTAACCTTTTGCTAAACCTCACACCCCCCTAACACCTCAAAAAAAATCTAAACTGAAACATTTTAACAATTTTTCGGTGAATAACAGTCCATTGTGCACTGAACTGGCTTTGATCGGTCAGTATTTCATCATGAATGCTCAAAGATAATGTCATTTTTTTCAATCAATTTCCATTTTACGTATCGGAAGGCTTTGACGATTTTTTTTTAGTAAAGTGAGTGAAAATCTGGTTTAGTCGATATTGTTTGTTATTATTATTATTATTATTACTACTACTTTATTATCATTATTATTATTATTATTATTATTATTATTATTATTATTATTATTATTATTGTATTTTATGTATTTTGTAGTGTAAATGGCAACAGGATTAGAAGAGATTCAAGTTTTTCTTACTTTGGTAATTAATTTATTTAGATTAGGATAGGTATAGTGAACACAGTCTTATATTATTCAGGTATAAGTAATTAGCTTGACACCTTCAGGCCAGTAAAGTGTCTACCTTGATGACTTAATGATGTTTGTAGGAGACCAGTTCAGGTGTTCAAAGTTGATACGATGGTGTTTTTTTTATTTTGAATCCCTTTTGTGTGTGTGTGTGTGTGTGTGTGTGTGTGTGTGTGTGTGTGTGTGTGTGTGTGTGACGTTAGTATTATATCTGAGAGGACCAAGATCAGTCACATACAAACATTGAACCTGTATATTGAACCCCTAAACACTTTTCAACGATCATCTTACAGGTTGGAAACACACACACACACACACACACACACACACAATAATATACACATTGACACACACACACACACCAGCAAATCCGGAATAAAGGTGTTCAGGCTCAACCACTTAATTAACTGAAGGTAAGACACTACACTTGACCTTATAATAACCATTTAGTACCGCGTTAAGAGACCCCCCACCACACCTCTAACCTGAGATGTTAATGATGTTAATGTTTAGATATTTAACTTTAACGGGGAAATACCTGTGAGGTCATTGTCCTTGCTGGGTGACTGAATACTGTATTGGGTGAATGGATGAATAAATCAAGAGGTCAGATTGTGCACAGGTGTCCGAGGAAGTTGGTTTATACCTGAGGTTTTTTTTATTATTATTGCGTCCTTGTGAGTGTTTATTGGGAGGGAGTGTTTGGCGTGTGTGTGTGTGTGTGTGTGTGTGTGTGTGTGTGTGTGTGTGTGTGTGTGTGTGTGTGTGTGTGTGTGTGTGTGTGTGTGTGTGTGTGTGTGTGTTTTATCCCTTTTGTGTGTCCTATTTTGGGTAGCCTTTACACAGTCTCTGACACTTCATGACTACCCATCTACCATGACCACTAGTTTAACATTGCGACAGTCACTTTATAATATCTGCCTCTAACAGATTCAGAAATATATAACAAGTGCGATAGTTAGTGACAGTAATGTACTTATATCTTCTTGTTTATGTATGTCTATTTATATGTTTATTTATTCCATTTTCAAAGTTCTTAGTAGAATTTATTTAACCATTTAACGAAGCTTTGCAAGTTAATTCCTATTATGCTTTTGTTTTTCATTTTTAAGTCACAAAGTCCAACGTATAACCGCTAAAATATGGACGCTTCTGCCATGAGAGAGAGAGAGAGAGAGAGAGAGAGAGACCCACCCACCCACCCACCCTCAAGTCCTGAACTCCAGCTGTGTAATACATTCACCCAGTGTTACATAATTCATAATCTCGATCATTGCAATTCACATAAGCGGATCGGAACATATTCTAAAGACTTACGCATAAACTCATTACACGTACAGATTAGAATAAAAATTTTGCTCCAGTTTCCAGGTGTGTTGGTTACCGCGCGACGATAGGCTTCTACAGGTGCGCTTTTTTATGTATAGAAAGAACTATGTATTGAGTAATTCACCCAAGCTCTTTTATTGATAGTCATGGAATAGTTTTTTTGTTTTTTTTATTATTCTCCCAGGAACACATTAAACCCGGAATTATAATTATATATCAAGTTAAATTGGATCAGTGGTGGAATTTCTGTTTTATCAAGGTCAGACTATCTACCAATACAACTTTTACTTAACAAAAATCATGAAAAAATTACAATTCTCGTATAATCCAGATATTAAAATATACTCATTTTTTTTTTAATAATCGTCTGAAGAAAAACATTTTATCAGTGTGAAAATCCGTGGAGGTGATTTACTGTACATTAGAAAAAATTAACTACTCTCGTGCAGCTTAATTGCTAATCCAAGTAACAGTTTAAATAGTTCCTCTATGTCAAATATGTTCTAATAAGTTTAAATATTTTCTCTATGTCGAATATTTTCTAATAAATATTTTACTTAAAGAATAAACTCGTGAAATTTACACACCCAGGAAATAAACATCTCTGCCAGCTAATTCTCAAATCCAAATAACAAATTGCTCGCTCCCCCTCAACCGTATATCTTCCTGCAAATCAATTTCATAAGTCACAGAATCCACCCATGAAAATCAACAAATGTGGCAACTAATTCAACATAATCCAACTCACAGATTACATGCTTCCCCTTCCTCAAAAATCGTATTCCAAATCAATTTCTAGTAATCTATTGGGCCATGCTATTGGGCTATGCTAGTATGCTATTGTTTCATTTTCGCTCACGTTTGAAATTGCTGCGATAAATCACCTATACTTCTTTAGTGTGGGAGTTCATTAATTCTCTATGTAACGCTGCTGTTTAATAAAGGAATATAGATTTGGGTTAAGTCTATCTATCCTCTGTGTGTGTGTGTGTGTGTGTGTGTGTGTGTGTGTTTGTGTGTGTGTGTGTGTGTCGTACTATTGTTTCCATTATCTTCACTACATTGGTTACCTTCGTCCCATTGTTTACATTAGTTTTACCACTTTTGTTTGTATTGTAACATTGTTTGGAGGTGGAGGGGTTGGAGGTGAGGGTGAGGGGGTGGAGGTGGAGGGTGAGGGGTTGAGGTGAGGGTGAGGGGTTGGAGGTGAGGGTGAGGGGTTGGAGGTGAGGGTGGAGGGGTTGAGGTGAGGGTGAGGGGTTGGAGGTGAGGGTGAGGGGTTGCAGGTGAGGGTGAGGGGCGGGGTGAGGGCTGTGTGGGGAAACTGACGGCGACAAACTCCCTCATTTGTGGCTCCTCTTTCCCCTCACCCGCGACGGTCACGCGAGGGGAGGGGGTAGGGGGGGGTGTGAGGGAGAGGGAAGGGGAAGTAAAGGTTAGGAGAAAGAGAGAGTGAGGGGTGAAGCGCAACGAAATAAAGGAATCAAGAAAGAAGAAAAGAAGAGCGAAAGAGGAGTGAAAGGGAGGGGTGAAGAGAGTGAGTGAAAAATAAGGGGAGGAAAGAGAAGGCATACCAACGGAAGAGGAGGAAGAAGGAAGTGATAGAAGATAAAACTTAGATGATAGAAGAGAGTTGTAGGTCGGGAAGGAGGAGGGAGGGACACACACACACAGGGCGTACAACAAGCAAAAAAAATAATGACTTACATATAACAATAATTTTGCAACACTCAACCAAAATAAAAGACCAATTCCAACATTCTATTATTAGATTGGAAAAATCTCAATGTGAGGGGCCGCCCCCCAAAATGGACAAATTGGGTTAACTTTGGGGTGTACAATGTCATATTTACCCGCAATAGACCAATAGGCCGCCCGATTTTGATGCTCTCTTAATTAGTATGGTGTTTCTCTTTAAAGATCAGTATAAAACAGAATATAAACTTTTTCAGAGTTTTTTTTAAATCGCAAATTTGAAGACCTGAAACGTGATCAACTTTGCCCTTTTAAGTAAGATTCTGATGTTGGTCAACTTGATCAGAAAGGAAGACGGAAACACAAATGTTAATATGTTTTGTTGTTTTAAATCTTTTGTCCAATCAGGAATTTAAGAAAACATAATTTGTCAGCTTAAAAGTAGTTAAATACGTTAAATTTAAATTCAGAGAAATGAGTGTTTTTTCCTGTCAGGAGTTAAGCTTGCCGTTTCAGAATTAATTTTATCTCCCGATTTTGTTCACAATGTCAATATATGTACTCCTGAACATGCTGATTAAGGCTCTGTTGTCCGCAGTTGGATATCTCAATAATTGTACTTACTTTTCAAACGCTGATTACTTTTCTAACGCTAATTACTAGCCGACTATGGTCTTTCAAGGTCACATTTTGGTATTCATGTATTTTGAGTGTAGTTAATATGATTTCTTGTAATGATATTAACTTTTAAGACGGAGAAGCACCAGTAACTTCCAGAGATATTTTTCATTATTATTTCAACAAGTTCTTACGTATTGTTTACACGGTGTCATCTAAGGGGTGTCTAGACTCTAAGGGCTGTGGAGGCAAGACAGTACTCTACGTGACTCCTTGCTACACCATCAGAAAATAAAAACATTGAATGATCTTAGTGAAATATAGCATCACCTTCACTTGCTTTCATTAAGTTTATTTCTGGAGGAACATTTGTGAGTTTTATCTACACCTGATAGTAAAATTAAACCTTCTAGTGGTCTCTGTACTCACCTGAGATTCCAATTATTACCGCTGCTCTTTATTATCACAAACCACTATGGACTATATGCAGTTTATTTATAGATATACGTATATTGGATATATGAATTTACTGTATTTTTAAATCGTGAATAGATGGGAGGATATATGCATGGAATAGCACTTTTATGTTGTTTTTCATATATTTTATTTCCACATTGGTCGACAGGAATCGTCTCTGCTGTTTAAGACTGCAATCATTTATATTTTTATTTATGTTTAATCCTGAATGAAAGAAAAATGTATATATGATATTTCTACAATTATTTTGGATCAGTAGGGAACCACCGCTGAATTGTACTGTCAGTTCAGGCTTCATTTATTATTTTTTTAGGCATTGGATATATTGTCGATTATGAATTAGCGTAGGATTATGATTTTTATATATATATTTTTTTCTATATTCTGAAATTATTTTTGTATGGTGTATTTGAGTGCAATGTTTGATTTATACACTTCTAGGTTTTTATGGTCTTTTAACATCTTTTGTATCATTAATTGACTGAAATGTAGATATATTTTTTGTGTGAATTAGATTTTTTTTATTTGATCCACTTCTGTTATTTTTGGGTAATTCGTGGGAAAAATATATATATTTTTTTCCTCTACTTGATAATATATTTTGTTTAATATGTCAACAGGAAGTTACGTCTTTCTATATATGATGTGTATATTTTGTCATAAGTATCAGTACATTAGAAGTATTATCCGTGTGTGTGTGTGTGTGTGTGTGTGTGTGTGTGTGTGTGTGTGTGTGTGTGTCCCTCCGTTAACCTTTCATCCACGCTTCGTAACTTTTAAACCATTGTAGATAACTTAACCAACTTTAACACGTAGACACCATCACCATCCCATATACAGTACGTGAATCTATTAGGTCGAGTCTTTGTGGAACCTTTTCGACTTTTTTCTCCCTATTATTTCAGTTTTTATATAAGTCAGTTTCATGATTACTTACATGTTCAGTTCAGGTTTTCTCTTTGTGTAGTTTCAGTGTAATTTCGAAGGTATCTTGTTTTAAATGTTGGTGCTGTCAGTCAGGAAGGTATAGGTTAGGTTAGGTTAGGTTAGGTCAGGTCAGGTCAGGTCAGGTCAGGTCAGGTACCGGGCGAGTTATGCGCAGTTAGCAATACGTCGGTTATGTATATATATATATATTAGGTATTTATATTCAGATAGAGCAATAGGCAATGCCACTGCGGTATATGGTTTCATTGTACTATTTTTTGTATACTTTTTTTTATTTTAAATTGTTTTTAAAAGCGCGAGTGTGAGGAGAATGTGTGTTTGTGTGTTTCTACTTCCATTTATATATGTTACGTGTATTGAATAATTTTTTTAGATAAACCAGATGGAAAATTACAGCAGCGTGTTATTTGTACGGTTCATATTAGTTTATATAGATAGGTAGATACATACATACATACATACATACATACATACATACATACATACATACATACATACATACATACAGACAGTCAGCACGGTGTTGTTCTCCCCGCCTCAAAGACTGTCGAGTTACAATGACAACAAACCCTTTTACATTGTGTGTTTGTTGTATTTATGACAATGATATGACAAAAAAATGACACGACATGACACAAATAAACACAACGATGAAAATAACCCATTAGTTTTAATTTTCACGACAACTGACATGGCGGAGTCAGTGACCAGAATGAACGAAATTAAAATACTTTTAAAAGGAGGTGAAATATTTTTTTTTGGGGGAGGGGCAGGGGAGGGGGGGCTGTACTATTATTAATGATAAATTAGTTCAAACGTTAAGGATCAAAGCCATTTACCTGTGATGTGTGTGTTTGTTGTGTAGTGGGGGAAGGGGGTTATGTGTAGTGGGGGGAGGGGGGTGTACGATGGTGGGGTGTGTGTGTGTGTGTGTGTGTGTGTGTGTGTGTGTGTGTGTGTGTGTGTGTGTGTGTGTGTCAGATTCAAACAGAATAACATTAAAAAAGATATAAATTGACAAACAGATACATAGACTGCAGACTGGAAATTAACACACACACACACAATAATATCGGAGAGAGAGTTTAGGGAAGAATAACCACAAAAAAATGGAATTTGAACATTTCGAGTAAAAAGAAATATTGGTTTAGCTAGCAACAGACAGTAACGAGATGAAATGATTGGCCAATCTGCATAACTTTACATAGTGGTTGGACGCTGAAGTGGGGGTGATTAGCTAATTCATTGGCTGTCCTCATAAACGTCACTCAAATGGTTACAGGTAGTTGGATAGTGGTGGTAGAGGTGATGGTGGTTTAACAGTGATGGTGATGTATGGTTAGTGGTGATAGTGATGTACGGATGGTGGTGATGTCACTTAGGAGGGTGACATCGTACTCAGGGGGTGACATCGTATAGTGCTGTATGGGGTGAAGACAATACTGCATTCGTTGTGTTGGTCTCTCTCTCTCTCTCTCTCTCTCTCTCTCTCTCTCTCTCTCTCTCTCTCTCTCAATCATTTTTTTTATCATTCCTTTCAGTGTTACTTTTTTCTTATCTCTCCACTTCTTCCGTCCTTCATCCCTCTCTTCCCTTTATTATCTATCTCTTTTATTCTTCTTTTCAGTCTCTCTTTACTCCTATTTCGTCTATCTCTTTCTCGTCTCGTCTCTCTACTCTTTCCTTTACTCTTTTCTCTACTGTCTCAAATTATTCTTTCAATACCTCTCCTATCTCTTTATTTCTCCCTCCCCTTTCCTCTTTATTTTCTCTGTCTTTCTCTTTTACTCTTTCTTTTTTTCTAGTTTCTCCTTCCCTTCTCCTCTCTTACGTCTTTTTCTTCTCTCTGTCTCTCCCTTTCACTGTCTTTATTATCTTTATATTTTTCCTTCCCTTCCTTCCCTACCTCTTACTTCTTTATCTCCTCTCTCAATCTCTCAATTTTACTATCTATTTTCTCTAAGTATTTCTCCCTCCCTCCTCCCCTCCCCTCTCTTCCTCTCCCCTTCCCTCCCCTCCCCTCCCTCGCCCACTCCCCACAACACAATCGCGATTCCTGTAATAAATGTCAATAGTCTTTCCCGCAGCAAGAGTTTCCAATATAATCCATAAAGGGATCGAAGATTACGCTAAGATCTCAGATGATTCACAAAATACCATTAGAGAGGAGTATCATCCTACAATCCTCCGCTAATAGGATTTCCATGGATAAAGGATGAGGGTAGTTGAGGGATCCTACCATAAGAAAATTAGGCTTTTTTTTTGTGTGTGTGTGGGGGGGGGGATGTTACCTGTGACGAAAACAAATTATATTTCCTACAGGTGCTCTTGAATCGACTTGACATTGACGACATTAAGTGTTGGTGTTGTTCTTCATGCTCTAAGCTGGGTTACTACTGACAAAAGTAAACACATGCTCTTTTAATTCGAGCTAAATTGCCACTGCCCCCAAAAATTTGAATTTATTTTGCTTTGAGCTAATTTGACACTGACATGAAAAATCCAGATTTTTGTATATATATTTTTTCAGCAGATTTGCCATTGAAAAACTGTTATTTTTTTCAGATTGAAGTAAAGGAAATTTGGATGCAAAGTAATAATTTACAATAAAAAGAAATATTTTATAGGTATTCAGTTACAAATAAAATAAATTAGATTATAAAGTACAAAATCTTCCAACACGTAGGTAATTAAATCGACCTCGGGGATTGAGTGGCCGAATTAAACACAAACTTTTCAGATACAGAAATATTTCAGAAAGATAATGATTGAAACTGACGATCTTGAATTAACCACCAAAATACAGGTATTAAGGATACAGTTACAGACGGTAATTACAAATGAAAATCAAGTTAGTTCATAATACAGTGATTTTTAGTGATAATTAACAAGGAAACACATATAACGAAATCTCTTTGTCGACGAAACTCTGAATTCTTGTCCCTCACTTGAAGGCTTGAAAACAGTGTTAAATTGACTCCGTTAATAAGCTGATGGCACGAAAATGAGGTCAGAGACGATGGCGTCGAATGTGCTCTGAGACTATACCGTAATTAGGATACCTTTTCTTTTTGTCTTGTCTAAAGAGGAAGAAGAAAAAGAAGAAAAAAACCTCCTAATCTTTTTGTGAATTCTGGCCCTGGTCTGAAACATGGTGGGTAGAAGAGGAGATTGTGGGGGTGACCTGAGGGGGAGGACTACTGGGGAAGGGACAAGGGGTGATGTCTGTGGGGAGTGAGGAGGAGGGGGGGGGGCACCGGGGATGAACTCTGGGCGCTGGTGTGGGAGGGGAGACTGGGGAGGAGGGGAAGGGTGAGGAGGAAGTTAAACTACTGAAACTTTTTTCATCTGAAAAGATAAAAGAAGTATCAAAATTTATGGTTTTTAGAGGCGGGAGTCTGAGAATGTATCTTAGGACAATGGGACGCAAGACTCAATATCCCGTGACACAGAGGCCTCTCACTTTCCTTTAACCTCTTCCATAATTTAGCGATCGCCTTCCAACACGCCCTGGGACCTGGCGCTTGAGGAGATGCCTTGGAATATCAAAGGCGGCGAGAACTTGAGCGTGAGAATAGACTGTTTTTTTAAGTTCTGGTGGGTCAGTCTGGACACGTGATTCTCAAAGGGTCGTAAGTGAATTCTTGCTCGTAGTTGGAGGCATACGAGCGTCCCTTATTGGTTAACTTAAGGCTAACACGAGGATAAGGTCCAAATGACATCAACACTGCTCTGTGACTCTACCTCAACTACGCACGTTCACTTAGCACCAGTTAGAGGAGAAAATGATTATACAGGAAGAGAAGAGAGAGAGAGAGGCAGTAGAAGAGGAGGAGGAGGAGGAAGGGGGGTAATAGAGAAGAAGGAAGAAGAAGGAGAAGTAGTGGAGAAGGAAGACAGGGAGGTGAAAGACGATGAATAATAAAAGAGAGTGGTAGATAAGGAAGATAACAGGGGAGGGGAAGCGGTGGAGAAAGAGGAGGAGGAGGAAAAACACGAGGAGGAGGTAGGATTAATTGATCGTGTCTCTGGCCTACCCGTATATTTTTAGGTGGAATTGACTGTATTGAGCTCAGTTCCCAGTAGCAGTCTGTTAGTCACTCAAGTCAAAGAACCGAGAGCGATACATTATATAAAGAACAAAGAACAAGTACAAGCCTCAGCCCCCCCCCCCTGTCTCTCTCTCTCTCTCTCTCTCTCTCTGTTAATGAAAGCACATATCTTGTTTGTTGTGTAAATTAAGACACTCACAGGGCCGGAAACCACTGATAATGAATTCACTTAATTATGGCCATGGCAGTGTGCACTTGGCGTACGAGGCCACTGAACCCATTGAGCCCCCTTGAATACGTGGAGACAAGAGGCCAAACCCAGGCAACACACAGACAAGAGGCCAGTGAAACCTGTCAACACACACACAGACAAGAGGGCCAGTGAAACCCGTCAACACACACAGACAAGAGGCCAGTAACCCGGCAACACATTGTGACAAGAGGCCAATGAACCCCGTCAACACACACAGACAAGAGGCCAGTGAACCCCGTCAACACACACAGACAAGAGGCCAGTGAAACCTGTCAACACACACAGACAAGAGGCCAGTGAACCCCGTCAACACACACAGACAAGAGGCCAGTGAAACCTGTCAACACACAGACAAGAGGCCAGTGAACCCTGCCTTCAACACACAGACAAGAGGCCAGTGAACCCCGGCAACACACAGACAAGAGGGCCAGTGAAACCCGTCAACACACACAGACAAGAGGCCAGTGAACCCCGGCAACACACAGACAAGGGGCCAGTGAAACCCGCAACACACAGACAAGAGGCCAGTGAACCCCGGCAACACACAGACAAGAGGCCAGTGAAACCCGTCAACACACACAGACAAGAGGCCAGTGAACCCCGGCAACACACACAGACAAGAGGCCAGTGAAACCCGTCAACACACAGACAAGAGGCCACTAGACACCTGTAGGAACACGTACACACCTGTAGAAACACGTACACACCTGCGTGGATTATATAACGCGTAGTGCCAAGGACGTGCTTTGAGTTCACGGGTCAAGGACATTGCTATTGATTTTTTTTCTCTCCCTGTATAGTTTGTTTTGAAGTCTTTTGTTACAATACACTGAATGATCATAAAAAAAATGCGAGTCGAGTCTTCATTCTTGGTTATTTCACGACCAACTTAGATTGTCATAACCTGGTTTCCGAAAGGATCTTAACGTGTTTGTATTTTTTTCCTCGCAATAAATTGGTCACAGAACGCCATTTAAGTTACGTTTAGTCTGAGTAATTTGTACGCCACCGTGATTCTTTGTCCCCTATATCGTATCTTAGGGGAATAACCAGTTAAGTGTCCGTCCATCTCCAGTTAAGGGGGAAACTTTGGAAATGTAGAGCCTTGTCCATTTACGTCAGCGTGGGGGGATTTAAGTGCGCAATAAAACACCATAAAGCGCGCCTGGGTGGGGTCAGTGCGCCTAGTGGTGTTGGGTGCGCCTCCGCCTGCCTCAAGGTCTTAATTAAACTGTTTACTGGAGGTAATGTCGTGTCTGGGGGCAGGTGTAGACACGGTGCCTTACCTGGCGGGGAAGGTGAGGTCTGGTTCCCTTAGCTAGTGACGTTGGTCCATATGTCTGTTACTGCCTTGTATGTCTATCTTCATTATACACTGAGGGCTTATGTCTGAAATACATATATGGCTATCTTTATAACTCCGCTGTATTGGATTTTCCACTAGACATGAATTGGTCAGTGGCGTCCTTAAACCACACACGTTAAAAACATTCATCAGTTAAGTCAGGAACACTGGTAATTGGGCTGATGCAATAGTCAAATGTTAGGAATTGTTTTTATAACTTTAATATACACTTTAATTCTTCTCTTCTTTATCTATGTTTTCTTATTCTTGTTTCTTCATGTCTTCTCTTCCTTTTTCTGTTCTTCTTCCCTTTTTTACTTCATCTTCCTCTTCCACCTTTTCTCTTTCTTTTACTCCCCTCCTCCTCTTTTTCTCCTTTTTTTTCATCCTCCTCCTCCTCTTCTTTTTCTATTATTTCTCCTCTTCCTCTTCTCGTTTTCTTACTCCTCTTCTCTTTCCTTTATTCCTCTTCTTCCCTTTCTTTTATTCCTCCTGCTCTTTCTCTTTCTTTTGCTCCTCCTCCTCCTTCCTTTACTTCTTCCTCCTCCTCCTCCTCTTCCTTCTCCCCCTCCCCCTCCTCCAGGTCATTCGTCGATCTCCACTTGAGATTTTTTTTACTGCACTTGTTACTTCACTAATTAGTCTCTCTCTCTCTCTCTCTCTCTCTCTCTCTCTCTCTCTCTCTCTCTCTCTCTCTCTCTCTCTCCGCAAGTCAGAAATAATAAACCTCAAGTCCTTCTTTTATCCCAAATAAACAAATAAGTAATTCTCAAGAGCATAATTAGTTAAGTTATATTATTTTATTTATCCCTGGTCTGTCTGTCTGTCTGTCATCCTCAATACTCAGAAAATATTTAAGACAGTCTCTCAATATTCTGCAATGTCAAGATGGAGGATTTTTTTTTTTTATGCAAGAAAGCGTTCAAGGACCTTCGTGATTTATCATAATATTTAAGATAGTGAATTTGTAATATATCAAAAGACTCACTCACTCACTCACTCACTCACTCACTCACTCAATCTTTCTCTAATCTGTTTTCTTTCTTTTCACTCTTCTTCTCTTCTCTCTCTCTCTCTCTCTCTCTCTCTCTCTCTCTCTCTCTCTCTCTCTCTCTCTCTCTCTCTCTCTCTCTCTCTCTCTCTCTCTCTCTCTCTCTCTGGTGAAACACGAGGAGGCACAAAAGCAGCTTTCAGTTAACATAAGCAGCAGCGACTACTGTAGGTCACCGCCCTCCCACGAATGAAAACAAACCAATACTGAACTGTGTCAGATTTTTAGCTCTTGACTCTAGAGGATCACCAGTCATTACATCTCTTGCGTCCATTCAAAAATCTTAATTCAAAAAGGATCTGTTTTCATTGGATGCAGCACGTGTGTGGGGGAGGGCCAACGTATGGGGTGAGTGGCCAACTTAGTGACTTACTTAACTCTTGATGTCTGACGTAATTTAGGATGTTTATTTTATTCCTAAACCACAGGATCAGTTTTATATTTCTTGCAACAAAAATATATCAGTGAAGATCCCGGTTAAATGAAAACAAATGTATCGGAGTTATTTTATATATTTAACCCCCCCACAACTTCCCCTCCCCAACCCTCCCATCCCCCCCACCTCCCCAACCTCCCCCCACTCAAAACAAAAAAGGAAAAGGAAAAAAAATGCAATTGGTTCAGGAAAAAATAAATGTTCCTGAAAAATAACGTAAGATAATTAGGTTGAACGGGTTAGATGAGATTTAGTTCGAGTTATTGCGTTGACTGTCAGGTGTGGTGTAACCCATCTCTCTCTCTCTCTCTCTCTCTCTCTCTCTCTCTCTCTCTCTCTCGACTGTTAACACACTGGACCGCATATTTCGTAATATTTTTTTTTCTCGAAAGTTTACATTGACTTTTCCTCGATTTATTTTTCCACCGTGTGAACTATATTATCAACAACAAGTAAATGCATCTCATTATAAAACTGTAGAGTAGTAACACGGTACATTTATTATAATCAAAGTTTTAATAGTTAATGTTCAGTCCCCTGGATGAGAAACTCGAATTAATTTCATCCAAGGGCAGTGATGGTAGGTTTGTGATATATACAGTGATTCTTAACTGAGTAATTGTTGAGGAGAAGGTTACCACATTATTCCACGTCTCCTTCATTCACGGTGTACCTAAACAAGCCATCGTGACGTCACTTGTTTACATTGCCCTTAGAGATCTATAACTTAGAAATCCCTATAACTCCTGTAATATAAACTATAGAAGGTCCACTCGAGAGCTACAGAACACACTCGGATCCCCCCCCCCCACCCAATCGGGAAATCCAACACTTTATTCGAAGCTCAACGATACTGATTCGAGACTGCTTCATGCCGCCTCACTTTCTCCCTATCCTCGTCATCTTCAACGCCGTTTTTGAGGACTCGCTGGAAAGAGGATTCAGTCCTTTATAACCACGTCAGGAAGGCGATTTACCTCTCAATCCTCGCAGTCATACCCTCTATCCTACATGGAATAGAGGATCAAGCCTGTATCAGACTGTGCCTATGACGAGGGGGGGGGGTAAGGATGTTATCAGTCTGTTTGGTTCTGATAGTGACGTGGGTTTGACAGTGACGTGGTTTGTTTACATTATACTGACAGATTGTTAGGCAAAATCCCCCTTGTCTTAAGTTGATATAGTGACGTATATAGAACTCGAAGTGACTTGTGCTTGTAGGATTTTATTCACTCCGTTATTTTGGTGGTGGAATTTTTGTCCACTGTTTTGAAGAATTTTTGTCCACTCGAGAGTAATTCGATAAGTTTTGTTTAGTGCAAAATCTGGTTATAGTTCAACTAGCTTTGTCATTAAGAAGCGTAATAGTAGTAGTAATCGTTGTTGTAGAGAGAGAGAGAGAGAGAGAGAGAGAGAGAGAGAGAGAGAGAGAGCTAACCCCTCCTCACGTGCAAAAAAATTAACAGTTATTACATATTGTGTCGTAATCTTGTCCGCTTCTGTATTTTCCAAGACGTTGATTGTAAAGAGGGAAGAGTATTGAGGTAAATCACTTGAGTAATTTTTTATTCATTGTGATTATCGATGTCTGTCTGTTGTTATGGTGATTAGGGGAGATAAGGGGTTGATAATAGAGAGATAATTAACTTAAATTGTCTTGATGACGAATGAGGTACAGGGTAGAAGGCAGGGATAGAGAGAAATATCTGCAGAATGACATACACGAATCCAGACATTATCATCATCAGTCATCAATCACACACACACACACACACACACACACACACACACACACACACACACACACACACACACACACGTTTATAAGGGAGCAGAGAGAGAGACAGTGAGGCTAAAGGAAAGTGAAAGTAAGAGAGAGAGAGAGAGAGAGAGAGACGGTGAGAACAGAGAACGAAGGAAAGAAAGAAAGAGAGAGAGAGAGATAGACAAATAGAGACAGTGAGAGTAAGAGAAAATTAGAGTAAGAGAGAGAGAAAGAGAGAGTTTATATAAAGAGTCCACACCATCACCATTCCAGACATTGTTGGCCCCTTTGTCGCGGTGCCACTAAGGGAAGATTGTTGTGAGGGGAGTGCGTCCAACCATTTAATGAGAGTGAGGGGAGGTAAGGGGAACTGAGATCTGTGTCGGGGTGCAGGTGTCTAGTGTGTGTTGTGGTGGATTTTCCTGTCTCTTGTGTGTCCTGATATTGTTGTTGGTGTCACGTGTGTGTTGGTGGTCAAGTGTGTGTGTTGGTAATCAAGTGTGTGATGATAGAGTATGTTGTAAAATTTTCTCTCACCAGTAATTCAGGAATACTAGTGTACTTTAGATGTAAATAGATGACATTTTTTACCTGTTTCACGAAGCTAATTGATAGTTCAGAAATGGGAATATCTAGTCACCAGCAGGCAAACAAGAGGGAAGACACATTCCCCCCGTATCCTCTCTGTAACATGTGTTCTTCTCTGTCCTGGGCACGTATCCAAGCTGTGTCAACTTGCTCAGATGTGTCCTGGTCATTAGCGGGAGGTGGGGGGAGGATAGGGGTCACGTATCAACACTCATTTTGCAGTGATGAGTTTCTTCTTAGATATCTTTACGTATCCTGACTATTTCCCCCGTCCGCTCTATCCACGTATCCGGCCCTATTCTCCTTCTATGCTATCCACGTATCCGGCCTACTTCCCCTTCTATCTTGTCGACGTATCCTAGCTACTTCTTTCCCCATCTTGGCCAGGTAGGGGAGAGGGACGTCCCCAGGGGAGGTCACATGGGACTATTAAACCCGACACACCATCACCTTCACCGTCAGACTGTTTTTCCTGTGACGGGCTGATGAGGTGTGCGAGGCTGTGTAAACGTTGTAGTCTGAGAAATTGTGTTGACTGTTGTATTAGGGGCGTCTGTGGCTGGGTGTGTGTGGGCGTAGGCATATGATGTGTGGGTGTAGGAGTCGTCTTGGTGGGTGGATGTGGGTGTCTTGGGTGTAGGAGGGGAGCATTTGCGTGCGTAGGAAGAGGTTGTGTGGATGCAGGAGGAGTCTAGGTGAGTGGATGTGGGTGTACTGGGTGTAGGAGGGAGTGTTTGTGGGTGGAAATATGGGTGTGTATTATTATTATTATTATCATCACGATCTAATTGTTTCTCTTACTCACTTTCATGTACTTCAGTTTCCTGTATGTAAATAATACCAGTGATTAATATATACCTGTATTGTCCACAGGGGAGTGTTGCCATCAGGAGAGCCTCGGGTACTCCCTCGTCAAATGTAAGTGTTGATTTTAATATTAATTTTATTTGTAATATTTATCAATAATGTCTGGTCTTTGGGAGAATTATTTTTACGCTAGTTAGGTCGACGGGTTTGTTGGCAATGCTGAGCTTTTTCGGGGGTCAGGTCAAGCTTGATTTTGGAGGAGGTCAAGCTTGGATCAGGTCAAGCTTCGTTTTATTTTTTAGATCAAACTTGTGTTTATCTGGGTGAGGTCAAGCTTATTTTTGGGTAAGATCAAGTTTGTTTTCTGGGTTAGATCAAGCGTGGTTTCTATGTTAGATCAAACTTGTTTTCTGTGTAAGATAAAGCTTCTTTTCTGGGTTAGATCAAGCTTGTCGGATCCTTCTTGTCATATAATCCACCCCCCCCCCCTATTATTCTTCCTCGCTCGAGAAATTCCTCGTCCCCCGGTAATTTCAGGGGAAGATGACCCATTTTGCCTTTCATGCCGACGATTCTCCCCCTTAGACTTAATTTTTCTCTGTGGTAATCCATCTTTGGCGAGGTTCTTTGATGTGATGTGACTTGCTAAATGGAGGGAAGGGTTTCAAGACGAGGCAGAAGTTTTTAACACCTTGGTTTCACGACTGTCATTTGTTTTGCATTCGAAGTGAAATGTAGTTTATATAAGATGATATATATATGTTTGTCGTTCGAGTTGAAATATTGTTTATATGCGAGTTGAAAAATATTTTATACGTGATTTGAAATATAGTTGTTTTCGTTCCGAGTTGAAGTATTGTTTATTACACGAGTTGAAATACACTGTAGTTGTTTGCTTTCAAGTATAATTATTGTATATACACGAGTTGAAATATAGTTGTTTGCATTCGAATTGAAATATATTAAAATAAAGAATATGTTTTGACCCATGGTATCACTCTTGTCTATACGTTTATAAACACACTCATGACGAACAACAAATACGAAGAGATTATGATTTTTTTCCATCTGTTAAAAAAAGAAGGTTACTAGGTTTATACACCAAGAGTAGAGTTTCATTACGTTAATTGACAGGTGAGACGGGTAATATTTATGAAGGATAAAGAAAAATTACCTGGTTATTTAACTTTTTTCTTCAACAACCATTTTTATTTTACATGTAGAAATTGTTTAGTACACGAGAATACTTGAGGGTTGTCAGCTGTCTTCATGTCCAGGGAATATTGAACCTAACTGTGTGTTCCTTTACATAGTTAAATATTACCATAGGATGATTCGTGAATTGTAAGAGTTAGGTTAGGTTAGGTTGGTTGGTTTAGGTTAGGTTAGGTTAGGTTAGGTTGGGTTGGGTTAGGTTAGGTTAATAATTATAATATTTTTAGTTTGTATTATGATTATCTACAAGATTCTACCTATAAATGCACCAGTTTAAAATTCGAAAAAAAATGTAGAGTTATCAATTTACTGTCAAGCTAAATAAATAAAAACACAGATAGATAGATAGATAGATAGATAGATAGATAGATAGATAGATAGAACAAATAATTCACAACACTTTAACATTCATGGTATAAACTATTCACCACAAATTTTTCCTCATTAAAAACCCAGATTTATTTTTTTTTCATAATCACGAACGCGAGGTCAAACGTCATGTATATAACGCGATATATGATACGTAATTAATTACATATATTAACCATTTCCCCTAATTTGCATACACAGTTCGCCCGAATCAGAGTCGCCCATTATAATGCTTTTAAAATAGAAAAAAAATGCAAATAACGTTGAGTGAGTCACGCTTTGTGAATCCTATTTTATAACAAAAGGTTGAAATTGACTAGTTTACAGGTCTATATAAGTGGATTTGTAGGTTAATTAATATCTCTTCTATGTGACTTTATCTGTCTACGTAATAGTAATGTTCTGTTCAATTTGTCTCTTTCTAAAATAAATAAACAAAAATAACAGCTGTATAATTAGTAGCTCTGTGTTTGTTATCATTTGTCGTGATTTGTGTATAATTGGCGGTATTTTTCTATTATTATTTATAGCTTATCTATAATTTGTGATACGAAATAACTTAAGTTTAGTAATATTATATAATAGGTTGTATATAATTACTAAGTTTTATTAGAGTATTTATAATTTATATAATTATTATGGGTTTATGATACTATAACTATTGTATAATTAGTGTTTAGGTTAGGTTAAGATATGCATAATTATAGATCTAGTTAGTGATTCAATTTATTATATTACTAAGTTAATGTTATGTTTGCCTCGTTGGGGAAAAAATAACATATATATATACAGTCATACACATCAGAGTAATAGGAAACTAATTGCTGATAACTTTGTTGAATTATAATCATTATTAATCTGATGTGTGTGTGTGTGTGTGTGTGTGTGTGTGTGTGTGTGTGAAACAAACGCTGGTAGTGTAAAGTGGGTTCGTGTTGTTACTTATAAAGTGAGAGGATAGATAAACATGTAGATAATATTTATAACAGACATTCATTTATATTCATTTACGTTCGCTTCTAGTAACGACATATAAATAACTTTCAATTCCCTCGTAACTTTTATTAAAATCAAGATGATTATTTTCCCATTAGCTGCCTGTTCATTTTATCCATAAATTTTCTCGATAGTTTCCCGAAAGGATCGTCATAATCCCTTGAAATAATGTAATTTTATCCCTAAAGTAACGTGTTCCCTGATAGCATCCTGTTATCCAGATAAGTTCGTCCTGTAATCCAGACTTATCATCAGATTGTCCTGGGCCAATTGGGGTAGTATTATCTGGAGAATTTCTTCGTCATATTATGCAGGAAATGTATGTGTGTGAGGTAGACCCCAGTTTTGGTAGACCCCAGTTTTGGTAGATCCCAGTTCTGGTAGATCCCAGTTCTGGTAGACCCCAGTTCTGTTAGATCCCAGTTCTGGTAGACCCCAGTTTTGGTAGACCCCAGTTTTGGTAGACCTCAGTCCTGGTAGACCCCAGTTCTGGTAGACCCCAGTTCTGGTAGATCCCAGTTCTGGCAGACCTCAGTCCTGGTAGACCCCAGTTCTGGTAGACCTCAGTCCTGGTAGACCCCAGTTCTGGTAGACCTCAGTCCTGGTAGAGATTCTGGTAGACCTCCAGTCCTGGTGAGAGACCTCAGTCCTGGTAGACCCCAGTTCTGGTAGACCTCAGTCCTGGTAGACCCCAGTTCTGGTAGACCTCAGTCCCAGTGGTAGATCCCCCCCAGTTGTAGTGAGACCCTCAGTCCCAGTCCTGGTAGACCCAGTTCTGGTAGACCTCAGTCCTGGTAGACCCCAGTCTGGTAGACCTCAGTCCTGGTAGACCCCAGTTCTGGTAGACCTCAGTCCTGGTAGACCCCAGTTGTGGTAGACCTCAGTCCTGGTAGACCCCAGTTCTGGTAGACCTCAGTCCTGGTAGACCCCAGTTCTGGCAGACCTCAGTCCTGGTAGACCCCAGTTCTGGTAGACCTCAGTCCTGGTAGACCCCAGTTCTGGTAGACCTCAGTCCTGGTAGATCCCCAGTTGTGGTAGACCCCAGGCCTAATAGATCTCAGACCTGGTAAACGTCTTGGTAGATCCCAGTCTTCATATATTCCACTCCTGGTAGATCCCAGTACTATTAAACACCAGTACTTGTTTCTTTCTATGTACTTGTTCTCTTTCTCTTTATCCCTCCCCGCTCTCTTTGTTTCTCTTTTCTCCCTATTTTTTTATTTTAATTTCTCTCTTTATTTTCTTTCTCCCCTTTCTCTTCCTTTCTCTCTCTCTCTCTTCCTTTCTTTCTCTCTTTTCCCTTCTCTCTCCCCGTCCACTATATACCTGGCTAACATACAGTGTCCACAATAACGGTATATTTTACCTGAATTTTTCTAAAACGGTCGAAGAAATCCACCCCGCTATAGTGTGTGTGTGTGTGTGTGAGAGACTGCATGAGGGATTAGTTTCTCTCTCTTTTATGTCTTGTGCTGTTTCTGTTTCACACACACACACACACACACACACACACACACACACACACAAAACATCGTGGGAAAAATAAGCATTATCCCTTGTTTTTCAAGTTTTCTCCCCTCGTAACATGCCTCCACATCCCGACCATTAACAGCGGCTCCTCGTTATTGCGTAACTGCCCAATTAAGCGTGATGTAAACACAATGGAGGGCATGAGGAAGACCTGTGCTGAAGGGGTCGCTTAAGAGTACCGCTTGAGTGATCATCCGTCCAGTACTGTCACTCTATATTATGTCAGAATTGTCAAGGGCCAGAGATAAGGACTCAGGGTGAAGAGAGGGTGAGAGAGAGGGAAGAGGGGGTGAGTGGGAGTGGGGGAGAAGGGAGTTTCAGTGTAGAGGGGTGGGAGAGGAGGGACAGATGAGTGAGATTGAGAGAGGGGGTAGAATAGGAGGAACAGGGAAGAGAGAAGGGAAAATACCAAGAGAGGAGAGGGAGAGAAAAGAGAATGGAGGAGGAGAGGGATAGAAGTGATTAGTAGATATTGGGAAGAGTAACGAATATATGAGAGGGGGAGAGGCGAGAATGAGAGAGGGGGGAGTAAGTGAGGAAAGTGAGAGATTGGTGAGAGCAGGAGATAAAGGAGGGGCGTGGGAACGAGAATGAAAGAAGATAGAAACAGAGAGAAAGTGGAAGAGATTTATGAGGAAAGGTGAAAAAGAAGAAGAAGAAGAGAGAGAGAGAGAGAGAGAGAGAGAGAGAGAGAGAGAGAGAGAGAACTTTTGCGGTGTGACATATACCTGTGTGTGTATCTGCCTAATGTTTATCTATGTCTGTCTGTGTGTCTGTTTATGTCTAGTTGTCTATGTAGGACAAATATCTACCATCTATTTGTCTATCTTCTAACCCAGTCTATAATCATCCTGCTCTTAACTAATCAATTTGTTTGCATAATTGACTAGTGATTTCTAATGGTATCTTGCAGCGTATAATTGATCGACTTGGGCTACATTGTTTGCTTGTTTAGGTGCAGTTAGCGTGCCGTGCTGTGGCAATATTGGCTGGATGTATTTAATTAACGAGACAGGTGTTATGATATGTGCATATATTCATTATCGCTAGACATGGGAACGTGGTCTACCTGCCTGCCTGTACCTGCCTATACCTGCCTCCCATCCCCTGTGGTAATGATTCTCTCTCTCTCTCTCTCTCTCTCATCCTATAATTCTATAACACACACGCAATACACTCACGTCTGTAATAAATAATAGCTTAACTTAACACAAACACCCACAGTAGAAATCCCACATAAATACTCGGCACACCACATACAAGACGGTTAATACACAATACAGTCATACATCACATTAGGTAATACGTAATATAATCACACAACACAACCCAACATACCACAGCATAACACAAAATACAGTAAGATGCAATAATACTCACAGTGTAATCATACTGTACAGTACATCACATAAGATACACGAATTTATACCATACAGAAAACTCTTACCACACTGTGCAACACAATACAGCACTACACAGTACATGGCTAACACACTAAAGCAAAATACACAACATACAACACAATAGTATCACAACACTGCATAGTAACACAACATATTTCACATTATGCAAAACTCGTCACTCACGCATATCAATGCTTATTACAACACAACGCAACACAGCACATATGCCACAAAACACATGAAATAAAGGGCAGAAACACGGACTCCTCGCAACACACAATCCATCACTATACCACTCAGACAACATACACAATATATCCTACAACTCTAGGGCTCAACACAACGACACACAATAACGCCATACAACACCTAACACAACACAGCACACACAACATATCCTACAACACACATAAGACAATAACACGTGCTCGCCACAACACACATCATAACAGTAAACTGAAACACAATGATCTTGACAATTCCTCCCCTGCTGTATCACACAAACTGGACTACAACACACGACAAACACATACAACAACATACAACACCAACAACAATCACGCCGCCTCCCTCCCCCTAGTTGTGCCACACAAACTCGACTACAGTGAGCTGTGACGACCTGAAGCTCGAAATTGACGGCTTTTGATATATATTTTTTTTCAATGTTTGTTGTTAAAGAAAAACCGGGGTTTGGAATCTCTCTCCTCGCGGCCCTGATTGATTTTATGGCAGAAAACGAGTTTAAAACCCCCGGCCAAAACCCGAATTTAAAAAAAAAATGGTTTAGCAATATTTTTGCAGGCGGGGTCTTCACAATTCATGGCGGAGTTGAAATCAACATGATTCTCTCTCCCTTCCTCTCGCTGAATCAAATGCTTTGTGAAATGGAGCAAATTTTTTACCCTTCCTTCGATAAAGGTTTTTAGATGGAGTGAGTTTAAAAATGTAAAACGTGATTTTTAGAGGGAATAGTTTTTAGGGGAAAGCTGACACGAGGGAATGCAATTTAATCAACGTTGGTTAAAAAGATGTTAAAAAATTTTGTTGCTTGTGCCTTTTAGCCGCGAGCTGGAGCTTTGGTCGTGAGGGGGAGGGGTCAGGTTACATAGAGGCGAGGCTCGTGAATATTTTAGATGTCCACTTGGGGTCCTCACACCTCACTCTCTATCCTCGATTTTAGACGTAATCATGCACGGTCATAAGCCTAGCACGCAGGCGAGCTCATAAGCATGCAGGCACATACAGACTCAAACGCGCCTGCTGACGGAGATGCATATTCAAACACGGCCTTGCGCACGCACACTCATGCATACAAACACAGGTCGATTTTAATGCATACACACTCTTACAACTTTTTACTACTACTACTACTACTACTACTACTACTACTACTACTACTACTACTACTACTACTACTACTACTACTACTACTACTACTACTACTACTACACACACACACACACACACACACACACACACACACACATTTGGTGAAGTGTTTGGAGGGTCAGACCTTTAGAGTTGTCTTGTGTAACTGTCCAGTGTCTATCACAAAATGTTGTATCCTGGTGGGTAAATGTCTTTCTACATCAGTCAGAGCTATGAGAGCCAACCAACGTTAACTGACAAACTAATGTACACACTCAGTGAGAAACTCTTGAGCAACAACAGTCATTGAGGGTGTGTTGCTGCTTGGCGTCTGATAATATATTCTTAGTTTTAGTTACAAATTTAAACATTATTAATATGTCATATTTCACAGTATTACTAGAATGTCATAATTTGTCTTTATTTTATTAAGTTTTCTTTATATGATCACTAAAGATGTTTGCATTAAGAAGTATTCATCCACCAGTAAAATATATTTTAGGAACATATGCTGTAGTTTCTCGCCGCTTGTATGTAACAGTTTGTATATGCAAGACCATGAGCGGGTGAGTGTGTGGCCCACGGTGATGTTAAATTCTTGTTCACCCTTGTTAAGCTTAGATGATTTTTGTTATTATAAAGCATTAGGAAAAACATTTATTCTCCCTTTCAATCATTTTCTCACTATACTCTCTCCACCCCTTTCTTTTTTCATCATTCCCTCGTCATTCTCTCTCGCTCTCCCCTCTCTCTCCCTGCATGTCAACACAGATGAGATAGTTTCATTGTACAGCGCTGTAATTTGTCTGATATTATTATACATTTACACTCATTAGTAAATAACGAAGGGACAGCGTGTGATAACTGTGTTGAAATTGCTCGATATCAGTCGCTTAAGATATAATATTTGTGGTGAAAAAAATTGGTTTGTGCAGTGAAAGTTGTTGTCGAAGGTGTAAAGCTCTTCACTGTCGCAATGATAAATGAACTTAATAACCGATGGACTTAAAAGTTAATTTTATTACCCGAATAAATGTAACTACGGATTAAATAAACAGTATTGTGAAATGATTGTAAGTGAGCACACAACTCGAGGTGGTTGAAAATAAATCTAAGCAATCATAATATCGGTAATTTATTTTGGATTCCGATATCATTGATGTAGAGCAAAACTTATTAATCCGATATCAACATTCAGCTTTCGGAAGTTTGATAACGACCAAGATAGACGATGCACGTGTGATATATCATGATATTCCCATGTTTATTGAGGGTATAATAATTTCGAGCCATCGGCCAATATCATGGAATTAAATCAACCTCAGTAAGTTGCAGGACATAATCTCAAACGGGGCAAGTGAACGCTGCTTCGAGCTTTTTTTTTCGAACCACTTTTTCATTCGACTAACAGCCAAACACGAGTGATTTCTCTATATTCCCGTGTTAACTAGAGTATAATAATAAATCAAACTAGCATTTAATATCCAGAAATTAATCGAGCGTGGGAAGCGCAGTTGCGGGACATTAATCTCGACCTGGCCAAATCAACGCTGCTTCGAAGCTTTTTTTCACTCCACTATATCACCCTATATTCCGGATAATCACGTCAATTTGTCTCCATGAAACGTATCTACGCACGGAGAGAAACCAATCTGGAATAGTTATGGTGTGTGCTGATGCTACGAGTGGCAATTTGTTGAAGAGTTTAACTTTACTTTATAAAACTTTGTCTGGAATCAAACACACACACACACACACACACACACACACACACACACACACACACACACACACACACACACACACACACACACACACACTTTCTGAAGGAATATGATAATCCAAGATCATTACGTGTTAAGAATAGTGGGTAGTCTTGGGCACTAGTGAAAGAGGAGAAGAATGATACACCGATTGATTGATAGATAAACTGATAGATAAAATGATGAATAGATATAGATAAGACAGATGGAGGGAGACAAGAAGCTGGGAAGATAAATGTAAGTAGACAGAGAGATAGATATTGATGGAAGGAAGGAGAGAAGGAGAAAGGGAGGAGGAGAAGGAGCAAGAGAAAAATAGGAAGGAGATAGGGAAGGATGAAGAGAGAAAAGGATAAAGAGAAGGTGGGAGATAAGAAGAAAGGGAAAGATGGAAGGAGGGATAGAAGAAACAAGGGATGGAAGGAGGCAGGAAGTGGGCAAAGAAGAAAGTGAGGGTAAGAGAGAGGGATAAAGGGAGAAATGGAGGGAGGGAAAGAAGGAAAAAGAGAGAGAGGTGGGAGGAAAGGAGAGAAATAGAGGGAGGGAGGGAAGTCAGGCAGACCAATGTATACCACTGTCGGTAACTACCCCTCAGTGCAGTATAATCGAAGGCTCTTACACAGACAGCCTCCGGTAATTGGCGACACGACACATTTTCCGCGGGGCTTACACTCCTAAATAAATTGACAGGGACAAGAAAAACGTCTATAGAAGGATGATGAGGAGGAGGGAGAGGGAAGAGTAGGAAGGGGGAGAAACAGGGAGAGAGCAGGATGCAGAGAAAGGGAGGGAATCAGAGGAGGTAGAGGGAAGAGGAGAAGGCAGGAGGAAAGAGAATAAATAGTTAGGGAGGAGGCGGCAGATGGAAGGAGGAGGAAGGAAGGGAGGGAAAGAAGAGAAGAAGGTAAGAAGAAGGAAGAGAAAAAAAAGGGAGGGAAGAGGAGGAAAATAGGTTGGGGATTTAGGAGGAAATAAAGGAGGATTGAGGATGAAAATGAGAAAGAGGAGTAGGGGAACTTGGCCTTGTGAGAATTGTCTGTATTTAAGCTCTTGTTGTTGTGGTGGGTCGTCCCGGGAACGAGAGGGGCGAGTCCTTTTGTTGTGTTTACCTGTCCCCAGTAATGATGATGTTCTGGAGCCCTCAGGTGATACTCTGACGGATGAATTGTATTGCCCGCCGCTTACTGATCATTATTATAAGTCTGTCTGTCTGTCTGTCTGTCTGTCTGTCTGTCTGTGATATTCTGATGGAAGTATTTGCCCGCCTACTTATCATTATTATAAGTTTACTATTATTACTATGTCTGTCTGTCTGTCTGTCTGTGTCTGTCTGTGTCTGTCTGTGTCTGTCTGTCTGTCTGTAGCTATGAGGATCCATGCCAGGCTAACTTTGTACCTGTGTGTATTTCCAAGATTGACAAATATTCAGGTGTGTTGGGGTGATGTGTACCCCCCAACACACACACCTGTATTTTTCCACGTACACACAATGTAAGCATCCCAGAGCTGTGAACGTGTACAGCAGTAGACTGAGTGAATATGTATTAGTGCGTTGAGAGAAGTAAGAATTGAATGCTCGGTTTAGAGAATTGTGTCTGTATGTATGTGGGGGGGGGTGGATGAAGGGGCATTTAAACCTCGGAGAAAGGAGAGAAATGAGCGAAGTGATATACAAAAGTATAGAGAAATAGAGAAACAGAGAGATAACAAATAACACTCACACAGACAAAATGTTCTCTCAAACTTTTAAAGAAGATTAACCTGTTTTACATTATTCATTAGTTGATAAATATTCACGAATTTCCGTCAAATTATCATATAATTTATAATTAATTAATGTAAAATTCGTTATGTATACAAAAAATAATTACATTTAACGTTATTGAAGGTGAAATTAATCCAGTTTTTTCTTTCTTTTTTTGGCGTGGTATTATATTTGGAACACTTAACAGCAGTGCGTTTATTACTTCCTGTAGTCAGACTTCATATTGTACCCGCCTTTACTGATCTGTCATCTGGAGGTTTTTCGCATGGGAGGGTGTTTTTTTTTTTAATGCGACCTAATGCATTTGTGTTGGCTTTGTCAGACTTATTTTTAGCTCTAATATCTTGTTTGGTTCTGTAAGTAATTTTTAGCCCTTAAGTTTTTGGTTGGTTCTGTAAGTCCGTTTTTAGCTTTATAAGTTCTTTTTTAGCTCTATATGTACTTTTTTGGCTCTTTAAGTGTTTGTTTTTTGCGAGACTCCTTATAAATATTCTTTTCTTAGTGTCATAAAGGCTTGTGGGATCCCTCGAACGCCCAAGTCTTTGAAGGACCTCCCGTTGTATCCTCATTGAGCTCCTCAACTCCCAGGGCCCTTGAGGTTCCAGGCGGCGCTCCCCAGTTATTGAGAGGGATGTGGGGGCCCCCATGGCCTCCTGTGGGGTCCTATACAACCCTCCTTGGCCGTCGCAGGGTGAAGGGGAAGGAGGGCGGGAGGGCGGGAGGGCGGGAAGGAGGGAGAGAGGATGGAAGATAAGATATAAACGCCCACTGAGGGAGAAAATCAGGCATCCGTATCTCTTCACCGTCAGGAGGAGGACGCAAAAAATCTTAAAGAGATGAACCCTTTTTGGGATGAGATTGTGAACTACCAATTAGTTAGAAGTCTACTTTAGACCAAGATGCGTCGCTGCACCCGGATTCACAGTGTGTCGTACTGTGAATTTCTCCCCCAGCTGGAGTTAAGAGAACGATTCTGACTCGACACATAAATGGTCTGTCCAAAGGTTCTTAGGATAAATTTTCCCCTTAACTGGAGATACGAGTATGTGAACGTATCTGACTCGCTAATTAAAGCTACAACACAAACATGGTAGCCGATGTCACTGCAATATTGGTACAGAGACTTAACACCTAGTTGGATTTGGTTATGCTCGTGTACAGAGAAGGAACTGATAAACCAATTGTGGGACCCCAACTTTTGGAGGGGAGAAGTTCATGTGGCCCCACCTGCCTCACCTTAATCTAATTAGCCTCTTGTTGATATGCTGAATATTTTTCTATTGCATAGCCACGAAAGTATTTGGTTTCGAATTATTCTGATAATTTTATTCCAGATATCACTAAAATCAGAGGTTCTGTTGGATTCATACTTTTGAGAGAGAGAGAGAGTGTAGCATAGAGGCTGTTTTTGCTGACTTATAAATGTTATTTTCGTCAGATTAAATTTCATTTTTAAAATCTCTTTTTTTTAATGATGACAAAAACATAATTTATATGGAACAGGAGAGGCAGGTGTAGATTGGGTGAAGGGAAGCCTACTTAGCAACCCTTTTTTATTTTATCTGAGACAAAAAAGGAAAAATCTGGATCACAGGAAGTATAGGGCTTCCACCTTTAGGTAGAAAGGTGGAGGGGACGGAGGGAGGGGGGTCCACTACCAGCCTCCATCCTTTCGTCAGAGCTTATCACCGGCCATCAGGTAGCCAGCCGGGGCTCTGAAGGGCCAAGAGGAAGAGGAGGAGGAGGAGAGGCAGATGTACGCGCTAAGAGGTGATAGAAGTGGGGGGAACTCTGTCACCTGCGGAGCCTCTCTCCTCCGGTAGCTTCGATTCCCACCTATCTTAACACAGGCTTAAGGGTTGGGAGTTCTGGCATCAATGATATCTAGAGCCTTGTGCTATAGAGTGTCTGGCAACGCTGGCAATACTGTCTCGTGAGGATTTTTTGTGTCTGGCATCACTCTCTCTGCTTCGTAAGGTCTTTTACAGTAGAGTGTCTGGCATCACTGTCGCGTTGGGTCTTATAGTGTCTGGTATCAGTTCTCATAGGGTTTTTAGTTTTATAGTGTCTGACATCACTTTCTTAGGCATAACGATTGTTTATAATGTATTCTCAGTAGCTGAAGGTATATTTTATGGTACACAACAGCTGAAGTTTCTCCCCTTCTCCTTCTTCCTCCCCCTTCTTCTTTCTCCCTTCTTTCTTTCCTTTCCCTTCCTCTTCCTTCTGCCTTCCCTTTCCCTTAAATGCCCTTCTATCTCCATTTCCTCCCTTCACTTCTTTTCATTCTTTGTTAATCCCTCCCTTCCCTTCTCGTCATTCTCTCTGATAATTCCTTTCTTCCTTCTTCCTTCCCTTTCCTTCACTTCCCCTCCCTTTCTCTCTTTCTCACCTCTTCTTCACCTGTCTCCCCCCTTTTTCCCCCCCTCATCCCTATCCCCCTTCTCTCCCGGCCCTCATCTCCCCCTTCTTTCCCTTCCCATCTCTCCCTGCACATCATCTCCCCCTTCTTTCCCTTCCCATCTCTCCCTGCACCTCATCTCCACCCCCTTTCATCTCCCTGCTCATTTTATTACCTGAAACAGAGGACGCTCAGAGTCGTGCTTCGTGATTGACGCAAATTGGCATCGCCGACAGCCAATCGCATCTCGTTGTTCGCGACCCTGGAAAAATACGTCAACTAAGCTCAGTTAATGACGTGGTAACCTGTAGGTAAACAGGTATCATTTTCCCAGGTGTCAGGACGAGGTTGCTTAAAATTTCCTATATTTTTTTTTCACTATTTAGAAATGAGGTAAAAATGTATCTAGTTTAGGTAAAGTCTCAGCGTATTATTGACGTCATTATTAACGCGTAAATATCGTATTCTCAAATGCCAGAAAATGGATGCTGAATGGTTCGTATTATAGGGTATTATTTTTTGTTTTCACTTTACCTGGTTACGATAGACACAGCGTATTATTAGCGTCATGTTGGGACAGACACACCTTTATACAGCAGCTTCACCGAGAGTTACCAGATGGTGGTTATGACAATTATGATGATGATGATGATGATGACGACTTGGTGATAATCATTGTAATATTTAAACACATGATGATGATGGTGATGATGATGATGTTGATGATGATGATGATGATGACGACTTGGTGATAATCTTTGTAATAATTAAACACATGATGATGATGGTGATGATGATGATGATAATGATGATGAATGATGATGATGACGACTTGGTGATAATCATTGTATTATTTAAACACACCATAACACACAAACACCTTCGTCTCTCTTCATCTTTTATGCCTCGTATTAGTAAAGATTTCAGAGAGACCAATGTACCTTCAGCTCCGATAACTAATCATAGAAATAAAGAATAACTTAGTTTCCCCTTAATATCAACACCTCTCCATTAATTATAATTCCCCGTAATAGTATTGAATCTCATCCTGTTTACACATTTAAATCTCTCTACATATAACATACAGCTCTTCAAGGATAGGTTAGGTTAGGTTTAGTTTGGTTTGGTTTGGTTTGGTTTGGTTTGGTTTGGTTTGGTTTGGTTTGGTTTGGTTTGGTTTGGTTTGGTTTGGTTTGGTTTGGTTAGGTTAGGTTAGGTTAGGTTAGGTTAGGTTAGGTTAGGTTAGCTAATCCTCTATACATATAACTTACAGCTCTTCAAGTATAGGTTAGGTTTGCTTAGGTTAGGTTAGGTTAGGTTAGGTTAGGTAATACCTCTATACATATAACCTACAGCTCTTCAAGAATTGGGCATACAACCACCTCCAATAATAACGCTTAAACCCCAACACCATTCATAATAAAAATATTGAAAGATTATGTAGGATTCGATTCCAAAAGTCTGTAAAGAGGATAAAGTAAGAGGGTGTTGTAACTGTTGTATCATACTGAGAGGAATTTCAAGTGGTCGAAACAAGGGAGGATGTTAGTCCTGTGGAACACCTTTGGGGGAAGGGGGGGGGGAGTCCTTCGTCGGTTTATCCTGTTGATGTATAAGATCTTCGTTCTTCCTAGTGTGTTAAAGGGCACGGCCGTCTGTTGATGTATAAGATCTTCGTTCTTCGCTTAGTGTGTTAAAGGGCACGGCCGTCTGTTGATGTATAAGATCTTCGTTCTTTCTAGTGTGTTAAAGGGCACGGCCGTCTGTTGATGTATAAGATCTTCGTTCTTTCTAGTGTGTTAAAGGGCACGGCCGCTTGTTGATGTATAAGATCTTCCTTCCTTCTAGTGTGTTAAAGGGCACGGCCGTCTGTTGATGTATAAGATCTTCGTTCTTTCTAGTGTGTTAAAGGGCACGGCCGTCTGTTGATGTATAAGATCTTCGTTCCTTCTAGTGTGTTAAAGGGCACGGCCGTCTGTTGATGTCGCAGTTTTCCATTGTATTTACAGTTGCTAATATTTTACTTAGATCTAAATTATTGTATGATTTCCTCTCAATCTCATTATCTTACCATTCTTCTTCCACCTACCATTCCTTCCCCAGCACCCAACAATACCTAACCGTCCTCCAAGCACCCAGCAATACTCCAACCCTTCCTGAAGCACCTTGTGCTAATCTGTTTTGCACCCAGGTAGAGATAGTGCCTGGAGTGCTCGCTTTTAGGGAATGAATTGGTGTGTGTGTGTGTGTGTGTGTGTGTGTGTGTGTGTGTGTGTGTGTGTGTGTGTGTGTGTGTGTGCTTGTTGCGTGCGTGCGTGCGTGCGTGCTTGCGTTGACTAATTGATACATTCTTATTAATTTTATAGTTTTTGTGCTCCTGTGGATCCGATTAATTCGTGGTTCACTCACTCACTGTGGTAGGCGAGAATACAGGCAGTTATATAATACAGTCTCAACGTAACTAGAACACCATTTTAGTCGCCAACTTTTAGATTAAAGATCAGGAAACAACTTCCAAATGTCCTTGTATATCTTGTTAAGATAAGATTAATGTAGGAATCTCAGAGAATCAAAGAGTCCGGCGCTGTGGTGGGGATAAGCTGAGAGACAGGTTGGAGAGTTTTCGTCTCTGAGTGGCCGTCCTGCTTAACGAGCCACGAATCAGCTGTGGCAGAAGTCGATAACTCTGGCTGCTGTATCCCAACAACTGATAGTCATCTGGTGTCAAACACAGGAGCGAAGAGGTTGTTGACTTAAAGTACTTTGAGCGCCTATATATGGCAGATGCCTCGGGTGAATGGCTGCGTTAGGTTCGTGTGTTAATGAAAGCCACTGACCCACTAATTAGAATAATTCTCTTTCCTGCCCAGAAATGAGATTGTCGGATCGAAGTGAATACGTGAAACATGTGTATGGGAGGTGTTGGAAACTGATGGTGTTGTCAGTGTTCGGGTTTTTTTCTGCCCATTCGCACAGGAATGGAATTCTCAAACTGCCCGGAAAAAGGGCTCAACCCCTGCCACTGTACTGGACAAGGGCGTTGCTCTTTTTTTTCTGGGTAGAATCCAAAATCATTTCCTTGTGACGCTAATGCCCTTACAATTTCACTGTCCCTGATACTTCTCTCAACCGTCATGACTCGGCGGGTTGAGGCAGCGTTGTACTTTCAGTTCCACTTTTCTCAAGAGTAAGGCTTTGTGGCGTGTGATGTACCACAACACTCATGGTTGATCACTCAGTCACACAGTTTAATAATGGAATCTGTCTTATGTTATCGTGTTGCTTCTTAAGATCCAACAAGGTAATCAGAAAGTCTAGGAGTTTCGTGATCCTTAGAATAAAAACAAAAACTATTATATAATTTTTCGATAAAGTTTAGATAACCGATGTAACTCACTGGGTTAAGTCAGTGTACTCAAAGGGATAAGACATCTTGGCTTTAGTACTCAAGGTCTTAATATATCTTACTCACCAGACTGATTAACTGTACTCAGGGACTTAACATCACCCCCAAGTGATTATTACAATGAATGATGTTTTGTGGAGATAACCAAACATCCTTCTATAATGCTGCCGACACGTGATCATTATACACCACTAGTAGTTGGTGAGTGGGAGTCCTATTTCCTGCCATAACCAATTCTAGTAGTAGTAGTAGTATCAAAAGTCGTAATAGTAACAGTAGTAGTAATAATGGCAAAAATATACTATAATAAGATAAATTTAAGTTGGTAATCACAAGGGAAGGAGCTTAGAGGTTGGGGGGGGGGGGAGATGAATCGTAGCCAGGAATAAACTGTGAGGAGGGGACGGAGGGGGGCAGGGAGGGAGCACCAAGGCGTGAGGTCCTGCACCTAATTTGTTAAGTAAATTCAATAAACTGTTGTTAGGGAACTTTAGTGTAGAGACTTGCCAGGGTGTTTGTCAGAAAGCCCTGTTTCGTGTCTAATTGTGTTAATGTGTTGTAACTACTATTAGTGTGCCCTGTATATTGTGATCTAATGCTGTGTGCTGTATGTATCTCTCGGCTACAAACATAACCATTATTATTATTATTATTACTTGTTATTTTGTCATTATTATTATTATTATTATTATTATTATTATTATTAAAGTTATTTGTTATTTTGCTGTTGTTATCTAGTTCTCAGCTACAAACATTATTTTTATTATTATTATTATCATTATTATTACGGATATTTTTGTTTTCATTTATATCGAGACTTAAAGCCAAACTTCATCATCTTCACCTGTAACTATTCCTTCCACCACAACAGGTAGTGTAATGTACTGACTCCATTACTGAGTACAAAATAGTTTATATGGAGAGCACCTGACCTCCTCACTGACCTGACCTCCTCACTGTTCTTCACCTGCTAATTGAAAGTCCGAGTCAAACACCTTTGGGTTATAATGAAAATAAAATGTTGTCTTTCAGTTGTGCTGTGAGAATATTCGAATACTCATTGGTTTTGGTTCTAAGGTGAAAATATTCCCCTGCTTACGTCTTTGGTCCTATACCGGGTGAGAATATTTAGATATTTATTTGTTTTGGTTTTGTTTCAATTGAGAATTATCCTAAATGCTCAAATATTCTCATGGAAGGTAAGATTTATCGTAAATATTCAAATATTGTCTCGTCGGGGGAATATTAAATTATTATTGCGCTTTCAGGAGAATATTCAGAGTCTCGTTGTCAGGGGAATATTGAAATATTATCGTGTCAGGGAAAAAATTAAAATATTCCCTTCCGTTCTCGGGAATATCAAAGTATTCTCCTCGTTGTTGAGTATTGGAAGTTTCCCTCGTTGTCAGGTGAAACTCGTCGTGAATATTTTTATACTATATCGTCGGGGAGAATACCACTCAATTTTATCAGAGGAATATTCAGATATTCCCCTCGTGTCTGTACCCTCACAAGGTCTCCACTGCACCAGCGGCCTTAAATGAAGACTACTAATTAAAATCCTACGTTCACTTATAACGCGACTCTGGGGGCTATTCAGAGAGCTAATTAGTCTTTTCCTATTGGCCAAGGAGTGCCGAAAAATCAGCCAATCAGATCCACCTGCTTCCACGAACACTGAAAATCCGGATTCGTTGACCTGACTGATTTTTTGTTTTTATTAGTAAGAGTTTTTTTTTATACTGGGTATTAATTACAACAGATGTACTTAGTAATTACAATAATTTTATACATAGGTGATTATTTATTAATTATGACACGGTAATGATTACGTGTTACTAAAGTATATTAATTGACATAGATAATTATTAAGTAATTTTTAGTAATCAGGAAATTGATTAATATAATTTACATTGCTATCGTCAGTTTATGATATATGCTTGTACTCTCGACTGACGAGGGTGAGGTGAAGGCCTGGCGTGTGCACACACACACATTGAACACACACAACACACACATATTATTAGTCACACACACACACACACAGAACGCCTGCCATTTCTATATCCCCCTTATAGTGTGTGTGTGTGTGTGTGTGTGTGTGTGTGTGTGTGTGTGTGTGTGTGTGGCTGAGTGCGTGTGTGTGTGTGTGTGGGAGGATTTGCTGTTCGTAGGTGTTGGTGATTCTAAAGTTAAGACTAATTTAGTGATTACTGGAGAGGTGATTATAACACATTTGCAACAGAGTACAAACAGGGATGATTACTAGACCCTTTTTTTTTAAGCAGTGTTAAACAGAACATTCATGAACATTCTTTCCCAGGGATGTTCTGGTATAAAGCTCCTCCTCCAACTCTCCTCCTCAAGCACGTTCACACAGATATTCCTCCAGTGTAAATTCAGATGCATTCAGGCAAGTGGTGTTCAGACGCTACACCTCCCCCCGCTCACCTCCCTCCCCCGGTAACAATTTCTTTTGATATAAATTTATTCTCTTACCTTGGATTCAAATGCATTCTGCCGGCGGTCCTTCAAGATATATTTTTACTGAGCTCGGCGTAAATTTATTCCGGCTTTGGTGCGGTCTAATGTGTTCTTGCCTAGTGAGCTCGGCTGTAATTCATTAGGTACAGTCGAGGCTTCAGAGTCTGGGGAAGAAAAATACAGGGGTGTATTTTCTTACTGAGGGAGTTGAAGAATGTTGGAACAGTGTCGGATGGCTGGAAAAGGTCGTATTTCCTATTGGGTTTAGTGTCACTCTTTTAAAATTTTTAGTATATTTATGTGTCTGTCTGTCTCTGTCTGTCTGTCGCAAAGTACGGTAACCCAACAAGAATCAGGAGCCAATCGGAGCGTTTAATTCCTTTCCCTCGTCACTAATTGCACAAGTCAGAAATTTCCCTCCCGTCTCCCCTCCCCCCCCTCCTCCTTTACTTGCTTCTCGGCTCTCCCATCCATCTCCCCGTTTCCTCAAGTTATCCTCCTCTCCTTGTTTCCTTCCCCATCCCTTATCTCTACCCCAGTCCATCCTCTTCGCCTCCCCTCTCCATCTTTCCTCTTTCCCACTTCCTCCACCACACTTCCTTCCCCATTCTTCTCTCCTCCCTTCTCCAAACCCACCCTCTCCATCCCATCCCACCCGCATCCTCCATCCAACCAACATACCTCTCCTCTTCCCTACCTGCCCTTTTCCATCCCCCCCTACCCCTCTCCCCTCCTGCCCCTCTCCCCCTCCCCTACCCCTCTCCCCTCCCTACCCTCTCCCCCTCCCCCCTCCCCCTTCTACCAGCTAGCGTCCGCACCTCGTTGTTGGACCTTCAGGTGACACCTGTCTAATTAACACCTACGATTTACTGCCCAAGACTGTGTGATAGTGGTCCTGAGCAGCTGTTGGTACCACTGCTGTTGTTATTGTCGTTGGTACTACTGCTACGCTTGGTACTACTGCTGCTGTTATTGTTGTTGGTACTACTGTTGCTACTGGTACTACTACTGCTGCTGGTGGTGGTACTACTGCTGCTGCTGTTCGTGCTATCATTATTACTGTTGGTACTTCAGCTGTTTTGTTATGTAATCTGTTTTCCACCAAAGCAGAACTCAACAGTTGCCGTAAATGGATGGGAAATGTCAACACCGTACACTCCCCCTCTCACCTCTTTAGCTAAATAATTGCCAACATCATATTATTACATAATTGATACATCAATAACTCAGTCAGCCGTGAGTCAACTAAACCTGACCGAACATGATTGGACCTGACGTAACAACCTGACCTGACGTGACCTAACTTGCTGTAATATTTCCCAACCTGACCTGACTTAACCTGTTGTAACGTATCTTGACCTGACCTGTAATTCAGAAGTAATCTAACCTAATCTAACCTAACCCAACCGGTCAGTTAATCTCGGTCTCTTCCACTTTGTAAAGATGTAAACTTTGTCCATTGAGAGGGCTCATCTTTAAGTTTGCTCTAACTCCCTGCGGCACCAAGGAGAGTACTGATAAAAACAGACCAATACGATATGCAACGAGTGCTTGTTTTACTGGTCAATACTTTCTCCCAACAAAACTTCCCGCACGATAACTTTGTGTTTCTGTGTTTGTGTCTGTGTTTTGCCTAGAGTGTAAGTTTGGGTTTGTGTGTTTTGTTTTTCCTTATTTGTTTGTGTTGGAGGAGGTGGTTGTGTTAGCAGTAGACAGAGCCTTCTTGTGTGGCAGCAGACAGAGTCTTCTTGTGTGGCGGCAGACAGAGCCTTATTTTGTGGCGGCAGACAGAGTCATCTTTTGTGGCAGCAGACAGAGTCATCTCGTATGGCAGCAGACAGAGTCTTCTTGTGTGGCGGCAGGCAGAGCCTTATTTTGTGGCGGCAGACAGAGTCATCTTTTGTGGCAGCAGACAGAGTCATCTCGTATGGCAGCAGACAGAGCAGCCATCTTGTGTAGCAGCAATTGGAAACCATCTGCGTTGAATTATGTGATAGCAGACAGAGCCTTCTTGGGTAGTGTTGCAGCAGACAGAACCTTCTTGGGTAGTGTTGACAGACAGAGCCAACTAGCAGGTAGTGTTGCAGCAGACAGAGGCACTGGGTGAGTGTTGCAGCAGACAGAGCGTTGCTTGGGTAGTGTGATAGCAGACAAGAGCGCTAACCCAGGTAGTGTTGCAGCAGGCAGGCCTTCTTGGTGAGTGTTACTGAAACCTTCTTGGAGCAGTGTGATAGCAGACAGAGCCTTCTAACCCAGGTAGTGTTGCAGCAGACAGAGCCTTCTTGGGTAGTGTTGCAGCAGACAGAGCCTTCTTGGGTAGTGTTGCAGCAGACAGAGCCTTCTTGGGTAGTGTTGCAGCAGACAGAGCCTTCTTGGGTAATGTTGCAGCAGACAGAGCCTTCTTGTGTTGCAGCAGACAGAGCCTTCTTGTGTGGCAACAGACAGAGCCTTGTGGGGCAGCAGTGAGAGCCACTTGCTTCGCGGGTTGGTAAAGGCCCTATCAGAGTCGTGGTGGCACTCATTAAACTGGCTCCCCCATTAATATTTTTAACCTCGTGTTGATGATGATGATGATGATGTGGGAGGAAGGGAGGAAGGAGGGAGGGGATGAAGGATAGAGGGGAGGAAGGAGGAGAAGGGAAGAGGGGAAAGGAGAGGAGAAGAAGGGAAGAGGGTTCATGGGGCTAACGTTTGCCTACACACTGATACAAACACGTACACACGCGATGTAGACTTGCTTGTACTCATATATACTTCTATACCTACACAAACATACTTACGTCCCCACTTATTAGTTCTTCCCAAAGTTCGTGTGCCCTTCAGAAGTTCGCGTGCCAACTTCCGGATAAAACCTGAACCTTAAAATTGCTTCTCAACAAACATTTCTCTCTCTCTCTCTCTCTCTCTCTCTCTCTCTCTCTCTCTCTCTCTCTCTCTCTCTCTCTCTCTCTCTCTCTCTCTCTCTCTCTCTCTCTCTCTCTCTCTCTCTCTCTCTCTCAGGTTCTCATTCAACCTTGTCCTTGTTCCAGTTCCCCGACAAATGTTCCTTTATGAACCTCTCCTTCAAAAATGCTTTCCCTCCTTCACGCTTTTATCGCCAAATTTATCCGTCTGTCTTCGCCAATAATTCACCACAAACATCCACTCGCCATGTTTGATGTACTGTATGTTCTTGCCCTCGCCATGTTTGATGTACTGTATGTTCTTGCCCTCGCCATGTTTGATGTACTGTATGTTCTTGCCCTCGCCAACGTTTTTTCCAACAAACGTACTCGCACCATAATCTGTCCCTCGTCAAAGTCCTCAGATTTTCCCTCCCTCGAAAACGTTCCCTCAAAAACGTTTCCCGTATCATATTTTGGTTATAAACGTCTCTCCATCCATTAAATGTCCACAGTAACATTCCTAGCGTATAACTGTTTGGTTGCGTCACTGCCAAAACATAAAGGCGCAGACAAGGATCACCTCCAACGTTGCTCCTTGACACACGCAGGCAAGGTTAACCTCCACGACACATTGGTCCCGCAGACTTCATGATATCTAGCTCACACCAGCAGTGGCATTACTCCTCGTATGAATATTTCACTGCCAGAAGTGTAATGGAGTTACCCGAACTTGTGTATGTTAATTACAACATGTGTTAAGACAGTTTTAGGAGAGGAGACAGAGAGAGAGACAAGCCTAAAAAGTCTTTGTTTTGTTGCCGAGACAAACTTGTGGAAACAGAAAGAGAAAGGGAATAAAAATAGTGTGACTGGTTTGGATGTTTGACATGTGCATATTGTTATTAGTTCATTGGATAGGAGACAGAGGGAGGGAGGGAAGGAAGAAAACATATTGTGTTTTGCTGTTGAGGCGAACTTGTGGAAACAGAATGAAAGAAAAACAGCATTGCTGTTTGATTTGAAACCAGGAAATGTGCATCTCTTGGTTAGTTCAGTGAAGAGGTGGCATACCGCATACTGAGTGTGTTAAGGTGAGCTACTGGTGCCGCTGTTGCTTGTATACTGAGTATGTTAGCATGACCTCCATATCAAATTACGGGCAACAGATTTTTAGGTGTTCTTTAAAATATTTTCCTCCACACACCGCTTTTCGTCCTGGACACACCAAGCTTAGTCTCCCTGTTAAAAAGTTTTGAAGGCTAGAGAATTTACTCCCAAACACGAAAGTATTAAAAACTCCGAGGAAAATATATATTGTATGTATTACCTTTTGTCCAACAGCTCATTCTATATTTTGTCTGAAACTTTTTGATAAATTGAAAACAAACAAGGAGGGCAAATATATTCTTTAATTGTTTTTATCCAAGATTGTAATTGATATTTGGTTGAAATTTTTTAAGTAGTTTGAAAATTATAGAGAAATTATACACCCGGCAACTGTTGGGTTCAATACTGTATTACATGTTTTGTGGAGAAAAGAACTTTTTTATTTTTTTTAACTTCCTCGTTACAGTAACCCTTTGTCGACTTTGGTTTAACCCTTTGAGATCGATGAATTTAACCCCTCGGGACTCAAAGGTTAAGCATATATGAAGAAAAAATCATTGACCCAAAGTTGATAAATTATAAATGAAAGATAAAAAAAAAATCCTTGCATTCTACAGTAGATAGGCTGAGGGCGGAGGCTGAGGGCATGTGTAAAACATTAGATTATGAACCTAAAAAAAATGTGTTTAATGTGCATATATAACGTAAGATAATTGAAGACAGTGTATGACAGGATGTAAATATCGTAATTAGTTGGGTTTCAAGGCGTAGAGTCGTATTAGTTAAGGACTCTCAGCCTATTTCTGGTCACCTCACCGCTGGACTGCAATACACCCTTGAAGATCTTAGTTGTTGAAGCTCAGTTATACATTGACATATAAACAACACTTTATGGTTAAAATTGGTGAAGTGTATATTATTTAAAGGGTAGATTACGTAAGATTAGGTTAGGTTAGGTTAGTTAATTTCTTCCTCTCTCAAAAATAATTATTTATTAACTCATTGTCAATTGCCTGTAGTCGATCGTAGAAAACCTGGTCGAATACAGTATCGTAAGAGAAGGACAATAACCCCGATACGATATATGAATGAACCACGATACTTTGGGCTGGAGGGAACTGCAATAAAAGTCTTGGTTGTTTAAGAGCGGATCTGAGTATAGCCAATAAGAGTCAATTACGGACGTCATTTACAATAACCACCATCAGGGGCAATAACTAGCGTGGAGGCGTGGCTCGTCGTAACATCATGCCCACGACAACAAGACCTTCTGCAGCAGGACACAACACACACACACACACAGACACACTGGAGAATGATGTGCTCGGAAATGGACGTCCTTCCTGCGTCCCGGCTACTGTGTTCTCCCTTCCCCCCTCCCCCCAACCCCGACAACCCATCAGCTCATCAATAACCTGGCAGACGCTCAGCTGATTGGCCGGGTTGATAAGCCAAGACAATCAAGGGACGCCTCGAACGTCATCGATCGGTAGCCGAATTATCTACCTGATCGAGAAGTCGTTTAGTGGACGGACGCTAAAGGAAGCTAACCCCTCTCCTTCACCCCTCATCACCCGTCACCCCCCTCACCCATCACCTTTATCACCTGTACCCATCCCCACCCCATCACCTCCCTCCATCACCCCTCACCCCATCACCCTCACCCCATCACCCTCACCCCATCACCCCTCCACCCCTATCACCTCACTCCCCACCCCCCACATCACCCCCACCAACACCACCCCACCAACACCACCCCCACCAACACCACCCCCACCAACACCACCCCCACCAACACCACCCCCACCAACACCACCCCCACCAGCACCACCCCAACTCCCACCCCCTTCGCCTTCTTGCCACACAAAATCAAATAGAATTCTCAGAAATACAGGTACAGGTATATAGTAAATAATAATTACAGGTAAAATTGATTCCACGTTGTGTGAGAGTTTCATAACGATGGTGACTTACGAAAATGAGGAAATTTAGTCAACATCACCATCATTAAAAGTTTTTATTGAAGTGTGAATTACAGGTCGAGAAGCTCCCGTGTGAAACTGTCGTAAAGGTGACGCCATGACGGGGAAAAAAAGAACTTTAATTTAGCTATATGATACAAGACCAGTAATTCCCATGTGGCGTTAGTGTCTTAAACGTACGACTGACAGGAGACAAAAAAGTAACCATAATTACATACATAAATTTAGGTATGACAAAAACAGGCACACAAATTTCTACGTAATGACAATAACATAGTGGTAATGAATGTACGATAATTTTTACACCAACTTTAAATGTGCATATACAGTACATCCTAGTTATGCTGGGGTCTTAAAGTATGATAACTGCTATATTAGACTCGAATTATTACTCTCCAGTCTCCAGTTTTGTCGAGAGTTAAAAGAAAAAGAAACCCCTCACATACCTAGGACATCCACCAGTCAGGTTAGGAAAGAAGGTGTATTGATCTGAC